>NW_020272972.1:1843050-2320413 GCF_003268045.1 Sipha flava | reverse complement strand
GTCTAGTTGGTATGTTGAAGAGGTTGATTACATAATTTCTCAACAGTTTTTAATAATTGAGAAATACTGACGATAAGTTATAAAAATAGGCAACATTTATGTACGGTATATTTGACAAAATAAAATATAGGTACGTATATTATTTTTTCTTCGTAACTCGAAAAATAATAATCGTAAATCGTTTTGGTTTAAAAAATTATCTTGAGAATTTAACAAACATTTTTTCAAATATATTTATCACTACTTAATGAAAAAAAAAAAAAATTGAAATTATTTTCAAAAACAATTTTATAAGCCCCATGCATACTACGCACATTCACCACAGTAGATTCGACCCAAGTTCACTGGTCATGGTTTCACTCAAGGGCTTGACCTTGCCATCAGTACTAAGATTCGTGAAATACATTTTCATTTTAACTTTGCACCAATTGTAAAATTAAGCAGGTAGCATATATGCAAATGATCGAAATACAGGAGACTGTTTCGCACGTTCTATGACAACATTTGCAATAGGTTTATGCACATGATGCAGAAATAAAGTACTGGGAAGTAACATAATGGGTTACAGTTCGGGATTGTATCAACTGAAATTTTAGTCATGGACATTATACGAAAATTGAAAGGTTAAATATTTTAGAATTAAACTGACAAGACAATTTTTAAAAAATGTTAACTTTGATAAGCAACATACGTTATCAGAAGAATAAATTTGGGAAAAAAAATAGGTATATTATACCAATTTTTTTTTGTTAAATATCTTACGTTTTTTAATAAATATTTTAGCAAAAATAAGAACATAAATATTTACATATTTTGACTTTATCATTACATAAAAATCTGCACCCTACTTATAATAACATTTTAATGATTTAAATTATATAGATATACATTGATGTAAAGGAAACTTTTTAGTTGGGTCCCGAGATATTTGATTGCTTAAAAAAGCACGATTTGGGTCCGCGGTTCTATAATAATACTCAAATTGGGTCCATGGTCACATTTGATACTACGTGAATTGGGTCCACGGTAGGCGCGGATCCAGCCTACCATAACGGGAGGGGCGGATTATAAATAAGTATACTCTATGAGTTGGCTGGGGCTGGCCGGCTGACGGTTGTCGTCGATCATACGGTCACAATAATATTGTTTTTATCGAAAATTCATTAATTTATGTTATAAAAATAAAAGACGAAAATTTGTAATAATAACAATATATTATAATGTTATTACGTAAGATAATGCAATTTAATAGTACATCAAATTAAATTAACACAATTTGATACAGCCAACGGGGGGTCGCCCCTATCCCCCCCCCCTGGATACGTGCCTGATCCACGGTTGATTTTATCTTGTTTTTATCATAACTACCCAACTCAAGTTTTCCTAGTGAAAAATGTGCTTTTTAAATTTCTCCGTAATTTAAACTATATAATTATAAATAAACTATTAGTGATAAAAATAAAAATAAATTAAAATTTGATCTAAAATCAATTTAATAATAACTTTTTACACAGAAAAAAATTCTAATTGAATAATAATTTTAACATTTTAATAATGTTATACGGTAACCTTGCGTTTATTTGGTCGACACTGGTGGTGGTTATTTGAAAAAACAGGCAGAGAACATTTTGGGAGAATATTTTTCAATGAAGCTATTATGTCTTCAAAAAATATTACTCAAGTAAGAATGTTAAAGTTATCCAATTTATAAAGTTTTACTTAAAAGAGTTTAAATGACATCAATGTTTCAGGTAGCCGTAATGATGGAGAGCTGTACGGCAGGCGCTGCTTACTTGCCTACTATGGCTGATGAGAATGTAATTGTGAGAAATATCGGAACAATTTTTCTTGCTGGTCTTCCGTTAATAAAGGCTGCGGCAGGAGAAGTCATGTCTGCCGAGGATTTATGTGGTGCGAAACTTTATTGCTCGTAAGACTTATATTTTTATGTTGAATACAATATCATTTTAAATGATGAAGCGTTAGATATGCGTGTCTTACTAACTTAATAGTTTACAACAGATAATATCATGGAAAAAGCAATGATTTTTTTCGTCAATCGAATAGTGTATTGAAAATTACTTTATTCGATGATCAACATTCGATAGTCGTTTGAGAATACGATAGATCGAATATTCTGTGTCGAATGAACTTTTATGATCGAATAGTGTCAATCGAACTATTCTATTCGATCATCACTTTCGATGCATTTGAGAATAGGCCTCCAGGAACCGTGGCCATCCGCATATTAAACAGAAGGTAATCAACTGCAATCGCTCATCGTTCATGTCCGTCTCCTGGGGGTCTATTCTCAAACGTATCGAACCACGCTTTCGATCAATAGTTGATCGAAAACAACTTTGATTTCGATTGATAACAAAAATACTATTCTCAAACCGCTTTCGATCATTAGTTCGATAGGAATATTCGACAATATACAACGATAGTGAATTTGGTGTCGAAAACTGTTTTCGACACACAATTTTCACTGTAATCAACTAATTTATCAGTTTTTTCAATTTATTGTTCGTACTTGTATCGTATTTAGTACTATAATCTATAATTAATAATTAAAAGAGTATAGTTCGCGAACGAGAATGAATGTTTAAATATTTATCATGGCATTTGATGACGATTTTGAGATTTACAATATAATGCAAATTAATGAATTAGAAATTCAAAACGAAATTAATATTACTAATGAAGTAAGACGAGTTATGAAACAAGAAGATCCTTTTGGTAAGTTTTTATTTTATATATATATATTTAGTTATAAACAAATATATAATTGCTTTCCAAAAAATTATCGATCATTATATACATTTAATTTTTTAGCACTCTCTGAACAACAGTTTATTGGTACTTATCGTTTAAGTAAGGTGCTTGTACAAAAGTTAACGGATGAGTTAAGTCCTTTCATGTCAAGTCCGTCAACAATTGCTGGACTAAGTATTCAAAGAAAGGTTAGTAATAGAAAATAATAGGTACATACAAATTTAAAATTTATTTTTAATTGATTTAATATTTTTTATTTTATTTTTTTGCTAGTTATTAACAGCTCTCAGATTTTTTGCAAGTGGAAGTTACCAGCAAGATATAGGGGAACACAGAGGTGCTACTGTAAGTCAAGCTTCAGTTAGTAGATGCATTACTGAAGTAGCTAATGCTTTAAATGTTCCAGAAATACTTAATAAATATAAACATTTTCCGAGTACTATTGATGAACTCAAAGAAGTTCGTTTAGGGTAAAAAATGTTTTTAAAAATCCTAATATTATAACCCTTATTATACTTATATTAATTTTAATGCTAAGGTTTTATGAAAAATTTGGAATACCTGGAGTCGTTGGTGTCATTGATGGGACTCATATTGCCATTGTACCACCTAAGTCTGACGAGCCTATTTATCCAGAACATGTATATATTAATAGAAAAGGGTATCACAGTATTAATACACAATTGGTATTTGGTCATTTAAAGCATGATAATATTATTTAATATTTCAGATAAAAAATATTGTAAATAAAATAATTTATACTATGTTTGATAAAGATTTGTGATTCAAACCTCCAAATTTTGAATATATGTGCCAAATTTCCAGGAAGTACACATGATAGTCATATTTGGCGTCTAAGTCCTGTATTAGGATTGCTAAGACATTTAAATTTAAATGGACATACTTCATATTTTTTATTAGGTACATTTTATAAGATTATAAATTTAATGTATTGATTAATTTATTAGAAAATATTATAATTCTTAATTTTTTAAAATAGGGGATTCTGGATATGGTTTGAGCAGGACCACTGCGGCGATCGGAACTGAAAAACACATAAATATCATGCATTTCAAGCGCGGAGGCTCTATCGATCGAACGTCGGACGCGAACACTTCTCGACGGAGCAGAAACGTCGTTACCCGTTCGCAGCGCATTATTGCCGTACCATACGGCGAGTTACGGTACTGTCGTGTAGATCCGTTTACCTGATAGTCATTTCCATTTTCTTGAGATGAGTTGATGTTGTTGATGTTGTTGATGGTATTGATAAGTTTACACATGAGATATCTTGACGCAAAATCGTTCTGCTGTTACGCAAGGCAATGTCGAATGTTATCGTAATCATTTATTCAACAGTTATAATAAAGTTGAAATATATTTGCCGGGTAACGTTTAAAATAGGTTACATAATCCATATCGTAAACGGCCAGTGTAGAAAAAATACACAACTTGAAATCAAATTTATTAGTTACCTAAATAATTATAAATAAAATGTTATTCTTTCTGCATATAATACTAATGTATCTATGGAATTCCATGATCGGAATCACAAAGATGTACTAGATGTATTTGTAAAACAGGATGCAAAAATAATATATGTACTTATAAAAAAATTAATATTTTATGCAATTCAAATTGGCACGATATAATAATACAATAAATTGTGAATAATAATAGTTATGTATAATTATTACGAACCTAATTTTAATATTTCGCTAAACAAAAATATCTACATTACATATCAGTATTAAATATTAATAATATTAGGTAATTTCCTATTCATAGTTGTAAATGTGCTAACAAAATATTCGATTTTCACAACATTCCCTATGTTGTCAATTAATGCCTAGGCATTGATGATATCATCTATTAATGTTAAGCATTTAAAATATTAGCTAAGCATTTTTGTTATTACCTAATTTACATATTTTACGATAACATGTATAATATATATATACTCAGTATATATTAAATATTAATTGTTGAGTATTATTTTATTTCAACTATTTTGCACGGGGCCCCGCAATTTGTAACGCCGATCCTGATTGATTGAGAGTAATACTCCAATATAATGGGGGAAAAAATTACTCCTTAATTCTGCATTTGATGCGATGGACCAAATGGCGTTAGTTAGTAGTAAATACGTGTCATGTACTAGGTTTAATATATATTTATTATACACGTACTATTAGGTAAATAATATATAAAAATGCTTGGCCACGCATGACAAAATATACATAATATGTTATATACATTATATATACAATATAGTATATTGTGCCACGTATATTACTGACAGTTAGTGATACGAGTTGTAGGAAATTTAAAAACATCTATCTGCAACCTTCGAAAATGGAAAAATAAAAACGATAAGTTCAGATATATCGCTCAGATCCATTCATGTGAAAAATGAAGATATACCGGTATAAATTATTTTATAAAGACCAAATAGCTATTCGCAATTGACTGATACCGGCATTTAGATGATAAGACGCGTTTCATAAAAATGTTGAACGTTTTTCGTTGTTGATCTCTGTTAAAATAATTCTTAAATCATTTGCATGGCCCTAATAAATTTAACTATAGATTTTATTTATTGAAATTAAACTATTCATTGTAGTCTATGGTTCATCAGTTCTTTGAAATTTAAAGTGTGCTTTGCTCAAACATTGATCCTGAATACAATTTTAATAATATGCAAATTTCTTGGTGAATTTTAAATTTACCTTAGTTAGTACTATAATTGGCATATACCTATTAAAGTATTAAACCAAATTTAGATTTTCAAGTTTATAACCAACTCTTATGTTGTGACTATTGGTTAATTCAACAAATGAAGTGTAAGAAGTAATTATAATTTTATTTGTAAGTATACAGTTATATATCATTATTTATTTTTAAATATTTATCTGTTTGTTTAAAGTTAAAAATGTACCAATAATTACTTTCAAATCCATCCTAATAAGGATTTTTATAAAAAATTAAAAAGATTTACATTAACAAAGATCAATATCAAAACATTTTCACTCTTTAAGTAGGTATTTAAGCAGTGGCATAACTATCATTGGGCAAAATTGGACATTGCTCGGTGCTCCAGAGCACAGTGGGCCTTGAACACTTCTGAGACTATACTTCTGTAAAATAATTGACAATATTGATGTATTTAACAGTAAATTCCCTAATCATTTGTGATAATTCCAATTCCAATTAGTATTAAAGTAGAATAATAATTCATGCAAAATGCAAAATGTTTTTAGTAATTATAAACATGATTTTATTTTTATCTAGTATATCAATTATTTCCTTTTATCATTTCTTTTAAAAAAATAATATGATGTGTTACTTTCATATAAAGATAGTATTAGTTAGGGTTCCTAGTTTACATTCTTATGTAACTACGTTACTGAATAGAAACATATCTTGTCATTATTAGAACCTTAAATCTTAGCATTTTATAATTTTCAATAATATGTGTATTGTGTAAAAACTGTTTTTTCAGATTTCACCATGAAATTGCCCTCGTTTACTACTATTGTGTCAGTACTATTTATATCGTACTTGGGTAATCTTTTTTACTCAATATGGGTAATGGTACAACCTCCAATATGTACTAGTGAAGGTCTATGTTTGAAATCCTACTTGCTTAGGAAACCTAACTTGGAAGTATGTATTTATTTTTTAATATATTTAAAATTAAATTACAATGTTTCTTTTTTATACATTTAGCTGAACATATTTGTTTCTTCACATTCAAATCCTAGAGGATCAGAAGTTATATTTGTAAACAACTTTCCAATTCCTAATTATAATGTTTCTTATGAAAGGTAAAAATATAATTCATATACTTAACCTATTTTGAAATATAATAATAATTTTTATTTTATTTCATAAGAATGATGTCTGTTCAACTACCAAAAATCACTAAACAAAATGGAACAATGTTTGCTCATGTATTTTTAAGTAAAACTCAAGAAAAACTGAGTTCTAGTGATAGATGGACTATATTATTAAGTGATCCAGAGACGGTTTATACTTTAGTACCAATGTCTATTTACAAAGAACCTGAATATAAAGTTTTTCAATTGTTACAAGATGGTGAAAATGTGAAAAAAAATGTTGAAAAACCAATAACACATGTAAAGGCTGTATTGCCAGTCAGCATGTTAACAGAACCATTACATATATCCCAAATACATTTACCTAGTGATATTTTTCAATATTTAAGGTAAAAATATTGTATAATTAAATTAACTATAAAAGTCATATATAAAAAAAAAATGATTTTTATATTAGATTTAATATCTTTATATATTTATTCAGAGTTTATGTGTATGTGGGTACTTAAATCAATTATGTTATTTTCATTAAATTATCTATTTCATCAATTTAATAATAAAAAAAAACCACATTTTCAGATTTTATAAAAATAAAGAATATTTGCCTATATTCTTGCACAACTCTCTCCAAGATCGTTCTTACAATGTTACAAAAATTGATAAAAATACCTTACATGTACCCATTTTATTACGTTATGAACCATTAAGTTACACAGGACTAAGGTAAAAAAACATTTTTTACACTATAAGTTATTATATTTCTAATTAGTAATATTGCTTTTTAATTAAATATATGTGCATTCATCAGATAAGTAATAAACAAATTAAAATATATTGTTTTGAATTTTAAATTGTTTAGCACTTTATGTAATATGTAATGATCACCAGTTAATATCCCTATGTTTCCTTATGTATATAACTTTGTACATTTATCAAACTTACATATAAGATGCTTGTAAATTAGCTTTTAACTTAATAAACATTTAATACTTACTTAGTTTATGAAAAACAATTCATTAAAAAGTAGAAATATACATATAAATAGAAAGTAAAAATTGTATAACAACTTGGACATAAATATTAATTTTTATTTATCCAGTTATTGAACAGTTTATGAATTTTATTTATTGTAGGATATTAACACAAACTCAATTGGCTATGATTACAATGCAGCAATTTGGATTCAAAAATAAAGATATTGATGAAATCAAAGCAATCTTTGATACCAATCATTATTTACTATTGATTTCAATTATTGTCGCTTTTGTTCATGTAAAGCAAAAATTGATTAATTTTTTTATGATTGATGAAATAAAAGAAAATTATTTTTATTACAGATATTATTTGATTTCCTGGCCTTTAAAAATGATATATCATTTTGGCGATCACGAAAATCAATGGCTGGATTATCATCTCGTCTTGTCATATGGCGTGCATTTAGTCAAAGTGTTATATTATTATATTTGTTTGAAGAAAAAGCTTCAATGTTGATCATTGTACCAAGTGTCATCAGCTCTATCATAGAAGTAACTATAAATTATATTACATTTTATGTATGTACAGTTAATCTTAATATATTTTTATTAATTTGTTAATAATAATTAATTAGATTTGGAAAGTGTTTAAAATCATACCAATTGATTGGAAAAATCTAAAATTAAAAAAATTAACTTTAAATCGTGTTGAAGAAGATACTAAAAAGTTTGATGCTGAGTCTATGAAATATCTTTCTTATGTCTTGTATCCTTTATGTGTTGGTGCAGCTGTCTATTCACTTATCTATGAACCACAAAAAAGGTCTGAACTTATAAAATATTTTAAATATTGAATTTGATTTATCTATATCAGTTTTTAAAATATAATATCTTTATAGCTGGTATTCTTGGAGTATTAAAAGCCTGGTCAACGGAGTTTATGCATTTGGTTTTCTTTTTATGTTACCACAACTTTTCATCAACTATAGACTTAAGTCAGTAGCGCATCTTCCTTGGAAGACATTTATGTATAAGGTAAGTTTTTTAGACCTTTTTATTTAAAAACACAAATTATTTAAAGTAAAAATTATGTTATATAGGCATTTAACACTTTCATTGATGACTTGTTTGCTTTCATTATTCCAATGCCAACTGCTCATCGATTAGCTTGCTTTAGAGATGACATTGTTTTCCTAATTTATATCTACCAAAGATGGTAAAAAATATCATGAATTACGATGAAAAAAAAACATCACTAATCATTTATATTTTGTTATGCTAGGTTGTATCCTGTAGATCGTAGTAGACTTGATGAAGATATTGGAGAACTTGAACCATCTTCTCAGGAAGTAAAAACAAAAACTGATTAAATAATATTTCAAAAAAATACTTTTATAATTGTTACTTTTTAAATTTTACATTAAAAATGACATACTGTTTGAAAAATGTATTTTTACTTTATTCTTTGTGATACAAGCAGAAATATGAATATCTGTATTGATGTTTTGTGTACTTAGGTAATTCGTCATACTATTTATAACAAGCATTAGTTCTTTTTTTAATAAGATTTGTATGAATACAATTCACACTTTTTTACTAATATTTTTATTTTAAATATTATATTTTGATATTTTGTTAATGATTCAGAAATGAAATTTGGATGTTTTATAGTTAATGGTTAGTTATAGAAATATTTATTTTATTTATAATAGTTTTAAATCTTTTAATTTTAGCACTTAAATTAGCAAAATTGTGATATTTGCATAATGAAATTATGTTTCTATAAAAGTTAGATTATACAAGTTTTATAAAAAGTTGACTTCAAATGTATTTTGTATAAATAACCTTTATTTTATTAAAGTTTTGAAATGTATAGCTGCAACGGTACAAGCTACTTACATAAAACAGCTCTTATCTGGGGTACAACACTTGTGAAAAATAATACTTTACACCATCAAAAAAATACGATACAACAGTGTAGAGTAGTGTTTTAGGCATAAAATACCTAACCAGAAACCAAAAATGCGACTCTACGCTGATGATAGATAGAGAATTGATCAATCAGAGTAAAGAACTTATATGAAACCAGTATAAATACAGGTCCATTCTTCATTCAACATCACTAAATCATAACATATAACATATCTACATCAACTTGTTATATCGTATTCTAATGTTGAACTATGTTAATCTTGAAAACACTTTTTTCAACTGCACAACAATCAACAAGTCGATAGACACTAGTTGTTTGCCATGGACAAAAAAAAAACAAAGAAAAGAAAGCCAACAAGATCCAGTTCTCGAGAACCCTCTTATAAAAAAAGGAAACAATATGAAGAACCTTCAAAAGTGAAACGGATCTCTACAACAGCACCTCCAGCTCAGAATTTCTATTGTTGACGTCAAAAGAATACATATTCCACCTATTTTTACTAAACTCACTCCAAATATCACATGGTGTGTACTTGCAAAAAAATTTTATAAAACTATAGGTCTCGATCAAGACCAAAAATCGCCACTACTAAATTTAAACCTACTTTATACAACTCATATATAATTCATAATAATTCATTCTCTCTACACTCAAACAATGCACAGAATTTGCTGCAAAAGACGCAGTTATCAACACTATTATGTCGATAATTGAAAATATTTTTCTCAAACATGATGGATAAATTCCGCATTCTATTTTGGAATTGCAATGGTGTCGCCGGAAAAACTCAAGAACTACAAGAATTTATAACAACGCAAAAAATCGGCATAATTCTTCTCGGGGAAACACACATTCAACCGTACCAAGCTATTTCACATACACATCAGACCGTGTATCAATATCAAACCGTAGACCATTGGGCGCAACAGCTTTTCTCATCAAACGTAAAATCACTCATAGGGACGTTGCTATACTACCGATACTAATAAAGTATCGATACTTTTCTTTCGATACAAGTACATTTTGAATCGATACCATGGTTTTGATACTTTACTAATATCGATAAAAAAAGTACTCGAATGTTTGAATAGTATTGTGCAATAATTCTTTTCTAGTAAAACGGTTTGCGTGCGAGGTATATGATTTGTTTACATAGATTAGTCATTACATTATAGTCTATGTTCTATACGATTATATTGTTATTTCCACGGACCAGAAACTACAGTCTACAATACAATAGCGTTAGTAGGTTACCTTTTAATCGGAAGGATTATTTTTTATTGGTCGTTTTTATATTTTACTTTTATCATTATTTTAATTCTATTTGATACGACGAAGTAAAAGGATCAATACTTTTTTCGATGCTTACTCATATCGGTCTTTTCGTTTCGATATTTTCATTCGATTCGATACCACGTCCCTACTCATGAACATATCAAACTCAATACCGAAATAGAGTAAACAACAGTAAATATAAAAATAAATAATCACGTAACGCAAATGTCATCAGTCTACAATGATCTCGACATCCTTACAAACTATATTACCCCTTCGTAGTTGCAGGTAACCCGAATGTAATAGACAAAACTTGGTTTTGCCACTTCAACAAACCTGAAAATTACAAATCAATCTCTTTCCTCTGTAGATACATTCAATAACTTTTGAAAAATTTATCCTATCAAATCTGAAGAAACAAACTAAAATCAGACCGTAACAACACGCTTTTAGACCTTTTCATTCAACTACTCTCCAATTAGTAAAACTATTCGACGGACTAACATCAAAAACCTCACGTAAAAAAGACCAGTCGCCATTTTCCTCGATATAGAAAAAGCGTTTGCCCGTATTTGACATGACACTCTAATTTCCGAACTCCACTCTTACTCAGACGCTCTAATAAACCTAATTTAACTAGCGAAGTTATTCTAATCAAATCACTCCTTTATAGTCAAAATATCTGGTGACTTATCGTCTAACAAAAAGATAGAAGCAGGGGTACCTCAAATATCATGTTTGTCACTTACATTGTATACTTTTTATATTAACGAAATGCTATCATACGGAAATGTAAAAACGGCTGTTTTCGCTGATGATACGATGTTCTACATAGCAGGAAAATGTGTGAAGGACTCAAAAATAAACTTACAGCGACTTGCTACATTACCTCATCGTGACTCAGTTAATGGTAACTATCGTTAAACGTCAACAATACAAAAGCAATAATTTTCGGGGACAACAGAAAAAAAGCCAAACCCTATCACTTTTATGGGTCATCCGGTTACTTAGTCAAACAAAGTCAAATACTTAGATATTTCCCTGGACAGGAAACTAAAAATGAACTCCCACATCCTAAAAATTTAAAAAAAAACAAAAGGAATGCGTGTTGCCCTATTTCCAGTTATCAAACACAAATCACCATTACCATTATCCTCAAAACTGGCAATCATCAAGATTTAGATTAGACCAATTTTATTATATGGTGTGGCTGCATGGGGGTCACAACTATCAAAACTCCAAATGGACCAAACTAGATGCAATGTAAAACATTGTTCTAAGATCAGTCACCAACTCAAGTTAGTTCGCAAGAAACAGCGTTACACGGGACTTAGCTAACATCAAATCCACCAAACAAGAGGCTGAAATTGCATCAAAGAACTAATTCCATCGAGGACCATTCACTATACCCTCTTCTCCAAAACCTTTGTATTACTTTGGAAAAACTTAATCAAATTAGAATCTGATAGCAAAATGATTGCTAATCCATAACGAATTCAAGAACAAATTTACAAAAGAGTATGAGAGGTTGTGGCGGTTGAATGTTCTAGAATATTCGGCCGCCTAAGCATCGGAAAGATTCCTTATTAAATGCACGGAAATATACGGACAGTCGAACGTTCTAAAATTTTTGACCACCCCAATGATGAGAATCTTCGAGATACAACCTAGAAAAGTATTTAAGGCTGAAGCAGTTTCGCCCTCGACACAGTTCAATTTTCCAATTTCGTTGGGACACGCCGTGACGGTTACTTGCTTGTTATACACTCATCTTTATGTATATATTTTTCTTTACCTTTATGCAGTTTTACTTCTATATAACTATTTATTATTTAGTATAATAAGTCACTCCATCTTTAACTTTCTTTCTTTATTGTTCATTCTACTTACATCTATTCATATCTTTATAACGGAAAGTAGAAGCAAGTCATTACAATACTACGAATACGATGATAACAACGACAAAGATCCGGTGACGATGGTGAATCACGAAAATAACGATACAATGTAGACCGTTCACGATGTGAGTTACACTAAGATATAATTTACCATTTAACAACTAAGTATACAGTGATTATATGAGATAAATTATGAAATGTTCGTAAGCAATTAATTAAGGAGTTTGAAAATAGCGATTAAGACAATATCATCTCAGTAAAATAGTAATTGCCTCAATAGCAAAAGATTTCTGATGTAATTCCCAGTCGATTTCTAGCTAATCAGTAATCCAGTTATTGAAATAAGAGCCTTAGATCCAATTGTGGGACTATCAGAGTGACAACAGTTAACTAATATAAATATAAAGCATATAATCAATATTTTGGAGTAATAGTTGAGCAGTAAATCCTACATGAAATTTTTTTTTAGGGAGGTTGTGTGCGTATAATAATTTCTTATGAAGAGAGATGCAGAAGTATGCTATTTTCTACGCAGAAGTATGGTAAAATGTTTAATGAAGGGAGGCAATTTGCGGAGAGGTGATATTTTACCCCTCCCCCGTCCATAAATTTTCACACCTACCAGAATGGACACACTTAAAAAAATTTTCAAATTTAAGCTAAATAAAGTTTTAATATTATTTCAACAAATAAATATAAATATTTTATTATTTAAATAATTAATATTTTCATGTTGTATAGTAATTAATTAAAAGACATTTTAAGTATAGGAAAAAAAAGTAGAAATTAATATAATCAAATATATATTATTTGGTATCAGACAAATTTAAATTACTAACGGGGCAAATGTTCCATCTATTTCTATAAGTCCATCTTTATATATAAGTTTTTGATTTTGATAACAAAATGATAAAACTCTGATAAGTTATCTATATTCCCTATACGCAAACAAATTGATAAGACAGTAGTATGATAACACTTAGCAAATGGACTATTTCAATACATATCATTTCTTCTACTAGTTTTAAAAGCTATGATTCCTATGTAATATTAATGTTGCCGATGACTTATTTTTCAAAGTGATAACAGTCTCCCGTACACTGTGGTTGTTAATTTTTGATTTAGATTAATCCAAAAGCTAAAATGCATCAATTATGATTCACTATATATTTTTGTACTTCAATACTCGAATTTTTTACAATTATTCGCCCATAATTCAATATTTATCTCTCATAAGTACCCATAAAAACTTTAGTATCGAGGTAAATTTCAAATTCTAATTAGGAAATTTACATATGTATCATAATGGAAGTTATATTTGATGAATCAGATGTGCATTGCAAGCCAAATGCACTTGTTGGAAATTTTGGATGGTTTTTGCAGGGTCTATTGGCTACGCTGGCATTTCTTTGTTTGATTGGTAAGATATTATAATTTTTATAGTATATATGTGTTATCAAAAAGGAAATTTATAATACAAGTTTTATTACACTTGTTTAATTACTATTCTTAGAATTAAAATTATTTGAGTTTTTATGAACCTAGGTTACATAAAATGTATGTAATCTGTAGTCACTCCTGTGTTATATAATCTAGATACTGATGTACTTCTAAAGAATCCTTTTATGGTTTCTTTTCAATTGATTTTTGTCATGCATTTCTA
Source organism: Sipha flava (assembly GCF_003268045.1). NCBI lineage: Eukaryota > Metazoa > Arthropoda > Insecta > Hemiptera > Aphididae > Sipha > Sipha flava. Next base: position 2,306,056 of record NW_020272972.1, on the reverse strand, counting down.
TTTCATTGTATAACACTGTAAATTACTAAACTAGTGACTTTACTAATACTAATTTATATGATTTGTATATGTTTATAATTAGTAAAACGATTTTGTGAACCTAAGTATGATCGACGGCCTTGGAAAGTATGGTTTTTCGATACTTCTAAACAAGGTATGGGATCTTTACTTATGCATTCAGCAAATTTATTTTTGGCTGGCCAAATAGCAGGTGATCCATGCACTTGGTAAATTTAATATTTACATTTTATAAAAGAATATACATTTATTTTTATTTTAAATTTACAAATTCATAATAATTATAAATTATACTAGTAATATGTTTCAATTACTGAAAATTAAATTTTTTTTTTTAGGTATATGATACATTTTTTATTGGATTCATCACTTGGTCTTCTATTGATATTTTTTGGCATACGATTTTCTCAACATATTGCACGAGTTAAAAATTTGGAATCATTTAATTTTGGAGAATATGGTAGACTTCAATTGATTGCACTAATAAAAAGATTTATATTATTAAAATTGTTTCTAGAAATTTATACTATTGTTAAAAACTATAATAACCCTAGCAAACATAATAGCATACATTTTTTTTTTTTAGGAAAACCAGAATCTGTTAGAATTTGGCTTATTCAATGTGGTTTATATATGTCACTTTTATGTTGCGTTAAAATTTTTATTACATTGTTAATTTCATTAGACATATGGCAAGTAATCACAAAATTTATAATGTCACCCTTCACTGACCCAAGGACTGAATTAACTATAGTCATGCTTATCATACCTTTATTTATAAATGTAAGTCTTGGCTTCAATATTATTTTTTCACTGGTATGACTTTTTTTTAACATTTATAAAATAATATATATTATTTAAATAAAGGCTCTCATGTTTTGGGTGACTGATGACATATTAATGCATAGAAGTCGCCATCGAATTGGTTTGTTACGTCGCATAAAAATACAATATCATAAAGTTCAACAAAGTGGTCGGCTTGAAGATTCTGCTGCTTCTGATGATGAAGAATTGCTCAATATAGATGAAACATCTACAATTCTACGACCTAGTGGAGTTCAGGGTTTTTAAAATACTTATGAAATTTTTTTATTTTAAATATTTATGCACTATTAGATAAGGGTATCTCATGAGGACTTTTACTTTGAAGAAGAAAGTTAAAATACTTAACTATTTTAATTTAGTAAATATTTGTGGGACACCCTATACATTTAAATTTTTAATTATATTTGACATTCCTTGAATGTATATTATATATTTAATATTGTAAATATTATACTATTTACAGTATTTATTGTTATTTTTTACTACGGTATAAAAGGTGTAATATAATTGTATAGTATACATTTTTTAGAATTCCAATACATTATTAATTTTTATTTAGTTATTAAATTATGTGAATCCTAAAAAACTTATACCATTATATATATATATATGACAATGTAATTTTTAATATAAATATATAAATCATATAATATCCTATCATATAAAAAATTAATTTGATAAATTTAATAATATACATTTTTTATGATATAATGCATTAATAAATAAAAAATTTAAAGTTTTTGTTAAAATATATAATATTGTATCTGAGCAGTGATAATTCAGACTTTAAATTAATTATGTCAAAATCAAATCGGTTATAAATTAATTAAATATATATTATAATTTAGAAAACAATAGCAATGAAGTGTATTACTGATTTTCCCAGGCAGGATTTACTATTTTTGTATGTAATATTGGTTTTTTTTATTTTTTTTTTAGACAGTTCCAAGTTAATTTGTTCATTCATTTCATTCATTTATAATAATATAGATTAAGAATATTTTTATTCCAAAAATATTTCATCTTGTTATAATTTTTTTTTTTTTTATCATTATACTTAGTCCATGAATTCAAAGGCTGTGATACAAATTATAACAATGTAAAATTGTATAACTTTAAATTAAAATATTTTATAAATTGGCCATATATTTTAAAATTGGTTTATAATTTTTTACTTGCATATTTTATATTACACAATATAACTCATTTTAATATTTAAATATACAAATATATATTATATTAATATAACTTATTTATATAATTTTATAATAGTTTATTTACATTATATAATATGTACATGTATTTACTTTACAGTTATATAAGGTGGTCCATTTTTTGTTACATTTTCTTACATAGATAAAATGGTCCACCTTGTGCAGTGTTTATTTAAGGGGAGTGACCAGAAAGGAAAGGGATTTACCTCTGAAAAAAAAAGCATTTATTTATTAATTATTTACTCATATTGCATAACACATACCCCTAAAAAAAATGTACGATACCTCCCCTCTGGGTTAAAAGGCCTGAAATAAACACTGCAGCTTGTGTCCTGTTTTATAATATGCTGTTTATCATTTTTCAATCAATAAACTTATATATAATTTTGTAAAAATTTACATTTATCCATAACAGTGTTGATTAAATACAATTTATTTATCTCAGTGGCGTAATTATGGGGAGGGGGATATCCCCTTCAGTTTCCCGTAAGCACTAAACTTTAAAAGATGTTAAGATAAGAAATAAGAATTCATGGATACTATCATAGTTGAAATTTTTTTGATTTCACTATTATAATACTACGATATCTCAACAGTTACAATTTATGACAAGAAAATTGTATAGCTCATAATTAAATTATAACACTGATAAATCTACAATTTACGACTGTTTAGTGTTTAAAGCATGCAATATTTCACAAAAACGTGAAACATATATATACGTATGCTTACACTCGTGCGCTTTTTTGTTCGTTCAATGTATGTATGTTATTTCGTTAATGCATCATAGCGCACCACGAGTTGAACGGCTACATATTTGTGACGCACACCGCAATGCCAAATTTTTCCGCGTTCAGTAGGAATCCGTCCAACACGCTGTGATTTTTATATTGCATTTCACTCCGGTAGGTAAATATCATATCGTTATTAACAACTTTTTTCATCTGGAACAACCTCTCTAAAATGAATGTTTTGTCTTACTATTTCTGGTTCATTTATATTTAATATTGAGTAAAAATTTGCTCTAGACGTTCGTGTAAAATTTTTAAATAATATATCTCGTATAATTGCAAATCATCTATAATTCCAAAATGTCGAGTTTTTAAATACTTTTTGACCCGCAAAGGACGCTTTTTTTCCTACGTTTCTTATTCGCACTTGCAATAACTAAGTAGGCCGCACTAACGCCGAGAAGTGCATGTGAATCCGATAAGTTTTTTGTTAACAATCTGGAAGAAGACTGATTTGTGACGTCATTAGTAAGAACCAAAAATAGCATGCATCTATTGCATTCAATAAGTATATGCGTTGGATGAACGGGGAATTAAAAGTTGAAACGCAAGTCGAATCTAAAATTGAAGTAGGAAGCGCATACCTATATATTACCACTGATTATATACAGTGAAAACTGTGTAAAGCGGAATCGCATGGGATCAACAAAAAATTCTGCTTTAAGCAGTTTTCCGCTTTATTCAATAAAACAGAAAAATTCCGGATTATTCAATTCAAATAAATACCAAAGAATATTTTTTCGAATTATTGTTTTAAATAATATAATTTATTAAAATTTAACTAAAATATAGGTTTTAAAATTCATTAAATTTAAACTGGAATATAGGGTTTTTATTACATATTACATGCTAAGGCAAATTAAATATGACGCATAAATATTTAAAATTTCCAAAAATGATGAAGAGTTTTTTGTTTTGTCACGGTTGCTGCTATTTTTTCTTCTGTGATGAACGGAAGATAAAATTAAAGGTGTACCTACGACTGTTGATGTAAGACTGTTTTCATAGTTACAAAGAAGTAAGTTCGTATCGTTTATGCGATAGTATGCATTGTATACATGTATGTAAGTACCTATACTGTACGAATATGTGTAGAACAATTGTATCTTCTTTATCTATCACTATTGTAAACGATGTACATTGTACATACGCCTATCTAAATTGTATACTTTATTTTTGGTTTATAGTACATACGCGTGCGTCATTTTTCCGATTTATGCGAGGTTTTTACTTGTGTGGGACTTACAAAATCGTTCCGTTTCCGCGTTAAGAAGGTTCTGTTTTATTGATGTTCAGCGTCTACATAAAATTATAGAAACGTGCCGGGATCATAGAAAAATTCCGTATTGGATAGTTTTCCGTTTTATTCAGGGTCCGCTTTAGACAGTTTTCACTGTATTACTAATAGTAGTACATAATCAATGATTTCACCCATCAAACTAAGTGACGAACGGAACTGGTACGCATTATTTCATTTTTTTTATTCATAAATATATATTAAAAATAATAACGAATAAAAAATGATTAATCTACCTATTAGAGAGCCCAGCGTAGGGAAAGTGGCGCGCCCATCGCCCAGCACACCAAAAAGTATGCTGCAATAGCCCCACACTGACTTTAATTAGTTGGTGTGGACTGGCCCCCCAGGTTGGGGATTGAGCGTAGGACTGACAACCCTACCTCATAAAAAAAACATATGTTAAGGAACAACAATATCTTAAGCCTCGGATCAAAGATTTAATGGACATCAACATTGGAACTCGGAACGTGCGATTTTTGTATAGGGCTGAAGATTTGACAACATCTCTTTCGTGTCTTAAGCGCTATAGAATGGATATTACTGCGATTCAACAAGTGAAATGGACAAGCTCAGGTAGCTTGAAATCTCAAGGAAATAAATTATTATATAATAGTGGAGATAAGCATGAATACGGGGTAGGTTTCGTAATAAGGGATAACGTTGCGACATTATAGTGAGGTTCTAACCAAAAAGTGATCGGATATGCTACTTAGAACTCAAATGTAAATGGTACAATATGTACCTAATTAACTGTTACGCGCCTACAAAATATAAGAGTGACGACATAAAAAACAAATTCTATGAAGACTTAGACGTGGTGTGTGACACCCTACCGGTTGATAAACCGAAAATAATATTAAGGGATTTAAATGCAGAGATTGGAAAGGAAAACATATATAAACCAACAATTGGATCCGAAAGCCTACATGAAATTACGAACGACAATAGAAACAAACTAATCACTTTTGCCACAGCTAAAAATATGATAATAAGTAACACGTAATTTCCACATAAGAATAAATCATGAATATTGGAGTATATATACTCTAATGTTCATGGAATATACACAAACAAACATGGATCTACCCATGTAGGTTAGTAAGAAACCAAATAGATCACACGTTAGTGGACAGCCGGATAAAATCGTGTGTCAAAAATATAAGAAGTATACGAGGGAGTAGTGCGATGTCGAACCATTTCCTTGTGAAAGCGAAAAATCACTCTTACAATATCAACAAAACGGAGAAAAAAGAATAAGTACAAAGAAAAAATTAACAAGGGTATACTAAAAACAACAACAGCGGAAATGTACCAAAAAAAAAATATCGATGGAATTACGAAACATATAAGAAATGGTGAACTTGAATGAAGCTTGGGAGAAGGTAGGTAAACAAGATAACAGCAAAGGAAGTACTTGGATATGTATCAAAAAAGACAAAGAAAACATGGTTTAACGACAAATGTAAAGCTGCTCAAGAGGAAAAAGACATAGCACGAACAAAAGTTTTACAGAACCCTAGTGAAGACAATAAAAGGCTACTAGCACAAAAACAAAGGGATGCAAAAAAGGTTATCAAAAGGAATAAGAGACTATGGGAAAAAGAACGGGTACATACCATTGAAAACAACAGGAATAACTTCAAAATATTTTTCGAAAAAGCAAATGAAATTAAACATGGATATCAAATTAGACCAACAGTAATGAATAAACATGACGGATCCTTACTAATGGAGAGTAAAGAAATTGCGTGTGAATTTAAAGATATGTTCGAAAAATTGTTAAACCAACCAAATGAAAATAACACCGTACTTCAATACTCTACTGCAGAAAAGCTGCTTGAAAAACCATCAGAAGAAGAAGTTAAAATAGGGCTAGAAATGCTAAAATACGGGAAAGCACCAGGAGATGATGAAATAGTATCTGAATACCTAAAAAAGGAGGCCAAGGTCTGCTGAACCAACTCCACAAACTTATGAACACAATCTAAGAACAAGAGGAGATACTCAAAGCATGGCGTATATCCATCATCTGCCGACATCATGGAGTATGAAAATTATAGAAGGATCTCACTACTCAATATTTTATATAACTATTGTCCAACATACTATTGACCAGAACCAACCCATATATCAAAGAAATAATTGAAGAATACAAAGCTGGTTTTATGCTAGGAAAATCAACAATATATCAAATACACATCGTAAAACAAGTTGTTGAGAAAAGTCACGAATACAACAAAGATACATATCAACTATTTGTTGACTTCAAAGCAGCGTACGACTCAATCAACAGAGACAAATTATGGGAAGTCATGGATCAGTTAGGAATACTAGCCGAGTTAACCAGATTAATAAAACCGTGCACATTTAATTCAAAAAGTAAAATTAGTTTTGGAGGAGAATTATCTGAGTTATACAGAAATTTGTGATTTGTGAAGTATAAACAGTGGTATTTTAAACTTGAAATAAAAAAGTTTATGCAGATAATTTTGACGGGCAAGTATGCAAATTTTTAATTTTTCCTTTACTACATGGATAATGTTAATTTTTTACTGCTAGGGGCCTCGAAAAATCGATTTGCCCAGGGCATCCGAAAGTCTAAATCCAGCCCTGCGTATAATATAATATAATAACAACTATATAACAAAATTGTCGATAGCAATGATCGGCCGACTGCTGGCAAGTGTGCGCAGTCACCACAAACCCGACTATTTAGTTAGTCTAGTGTGCGCACTAACAGCCCAACCCGACTAAACTATCGGCCGATAAAAAGTCTGCAGTGTGCGGATAATCTAAGGTTAAAGTTTACGATATATCTTATTTGGTTCAGGATCACTACAATTATTTAAAAACTAACCTCTCTCCTAAATTCAGGTCTAAGTACGCTACTGATTAATGGTATACCTATCTTAAATCGTGCTTTCAACGTGTAAACATCATGATAGTCACTATCACACTATGAAGAGAGACTTGATAATTGATAGTATTTTTGTGAGAGTAAACTTTTTGGGTCTTCTGAGACAAGTTCTCTTAACAAAGTTTGAGAAACATCAAGTTCATTTTTTCTTTGAATTCACTGACGTACCCAAATTCTTTTCTCTTTTTTGTTTTGCTTAAATTTAATTTTTAATATTTCACCAACGACAGCGGCTGTCGCTGCTTTCAATTCAATGTTTTCACTCTTTTCATAAATTTTTCAGCACCTTTCGCAATAATTTTCTCACATAATCTGCAAAAAAAATATATCACTGTGTAAACGAATCTTTATGTATATTATCTTTGAGTAATTTACAGATAACAAATAACAATGATAAGAATTGTGCCAATAAATTCAAAAACGAAACATATTCAATTTCCTTCTTTATTCATTGTATTAATTCTGTATTCACTTTGAATATTATATATTAGTTTAAGTTTTTGAATTATGACCTGGCTAGATGTTGTTTCAAAAGATCTTACAATCCCTGTTGAATATTTGAAGCCTACCAACAATTCTAAAAGATTCCTTGCTAATGTTCATCGGATTTGGTTTAGGTAAAATTGTGCATGATGATGACAATTAATGTACCTCTTTAAATTATTGTTTTAAAACTATTTTGATTAATAGAGATTTTTTAAATGGAATTTATCGTCCATTCTTGCATCATGAGATGTTTACAAATGATGATGTCCGTGCAAAAGTTCAACAAATCGAAAGCTTGGGCGATACTTGGATATATGTTTTGATAACTGTATTTAAACTTTATACTCATAATTATATTTTATGAAATAACAATACTATCTTTTTATTTTTTGTCGAGGTCATACAAAAAGTAGATAAATCAGTGATTCCTTTGGCACGACGACATGAAACTGTGAATTTTGATAAAAACTTAAGTTATTCACAACAATTACAATATGTCACAGTTACAAATAGAAAAAATCTATGGAAAGAAGCATATAAAAAATATGGTAAAATATTATTTTTAAATTTAAAAGTAGTTAATTTCAATAACATGAATAGTATAGTTATAAATTATAATCCGTTTTATTTTTCAGATGGTTTTTTTTGTAGAGAAAAATCTATGACCTCAAATATATGCCTTTCTCCTCATGATACTATAATAAGAGATATACTTAGTCGTTTCTACAACTGTCCAATAGTTCACTCACAAGAATGTTCACGTAAAATATCATTGACTGAAAATGAATCTCATAGTAATATTTTACCAGCTAACTTAGTTTTTGAAACTAATAAATATTTTTACCTATTGCAGGTAATTTTAGTAACTTTTGTTTGTAATTTTTTTGTTGATAATAATTGTTCTTGTATTCTTAGGAGACAAATAATGTACATTCGTTTCAAGATTGTGTAAATTATAGTCCAACATTATTAAAGTCAAGCCATGCCCGTCCACTATTTGTGTTATATCAACTTTTGAATGCAATGCAATATACCCATGATCAAGGACTTGTGCTTGGTGACATTACATTATCTGATATAATTGTTTCCCCTGAGTTGTGGATTCGGGTTGGTTAAAATTGTTTTTATGTAAATGTTTGTATGAATATGAAATCATTGAACTCTTGTTTTTAGATTCTCCCAAGAATCACCGATAATATTTCAGATGCTGATGAATTTGATAACAGTTATGACGAAACAGTTAAAAGTTCAAATGCTGAACATTTGGCAGAAATATGTGAACAATGGGTTCGCGGAAATATGTCTAATTTTGACTATATTACATTTTTGAATAAATTAGCTGGTAGAAAATATGGTGATCCTAAATGCCATCATGTATTCCCTTGGGTAACTGACTTTAGTTCTCGAGCTGGCCTTAACTACCGTGACCTTACTAAATCAAAGTATAGGTTAAATAAAGGTGATCGGCAATTAGACTTGACTTATGATATTGAAGATGAGAAAACTTCTGCTCTGGTGTGTATTAGTACCTAGTTTATTTTTGCAATTAACATTATCAGTATATTTTAATGTTCTAGACCCCACATCATGTTCCTGATATTTTATCAGAAATAACTTACTATGTTTATCGATCCCGAATAACTCCTCGGTCGGTTCTTTGTCGTTATATTAGAACAAAATTTGTTCCTGAAGAGTATCCTTCTAGTATACAACGTATGCAAGAATGGTCTCCAGATGAATGTATTCCAGAATTTTTTACTGATCCATCAGTTTTTAAAGTATTACAAAAAAAAAAAAAAAAAATGATTATTATTATTGAGAATTATTTGTCATTTGTATATAATTTTTTTTATTTCAGTCTATACATAAAGAATTACCTGATTTGGGTATTCCTACATGGGCAGAGAATGTTCAAGATTTAGTAGATACACATAAAGCCATACTAGAAAGTAACTATATTTCTGAACGTTTACATCATTGGATTGATTTAACATTTGGATACAAGTAAAATATTACCATTATAATTGTAAAGAAGATTTATGTAATGATGAATGTACTTTAATTTATTTTTAGATTATCTGGTTCAGCTGCAGTAAAATCAAAAAATGTATGCCTTCAACTGTGTGATAATCATACTTATCTGTCATCATCTGGTATTGTACAACTATTTACTCAGCCTCACCCTCAAAGAGTATTGCCATCACCTTATTTTTCAAGAATTCCTCCCATTTTACCTAAATTGAGTAAGTTCATGATTCTATTAAACTTGCAATTGATCAGTCATGTATTTTATTATATTTAATAATTAGAAACTCCTCCAAATGTTGAAGAACAATATCTTAATACATCTTCTGATAATGAAACATCAGCAAATGATTTTACAAAATATTTAGATTTATCTAAAATACCACTTTGTGTAAGTACTTATATATATTTTTTATGCAGTAAAAAAGAATGATGTATTAGCTAATTTAATATAATATCATTGATAATTATTAAATTATAGCTTCCACCAGATTATAATCCTGCAACACCATTATTCGCTTTAGATTCATTAAATAATTTTTTAAATGGAGTATGTGCTAAGACATTAAAATCTTCTACTTCTGATGAATTTCGTTCAAAAGATATGATGTCATACAAAAAAATCATAGCTAATCGAAGAGCTCAAGAAATTCAAGTAATTATTTAATTATATTTATTAAATGTTATAATAATTATTAGATCATGTAACTCAATTAAAAAAAAGAAAATGGCGGCAATTTCTAATACAAATGATTTAGTTAATTATTAAAATTTTTAATGAAATACCCATTTCTAAACGTTTTATAAGACTTCCCATTTAATAAAAAAAAAAATTAAATTAGCTATCAACTTTTTTGATAATTTAGGTATATTATTCAAAAATTATTAACAGGGAACAAATAGTGTTGGCATTTTTCTAAAATAGTGCATACAAAAATTTAGTGATAAAAAAATGAATGATTTTAAAATCTCAATAATTGTGTGTTAAAACTTTTGATAAACAATTGTTGAGAGCAAATTTCCATGTGTTTTAAATTAAAATATTGTTATTTGAATAATAATTTTATATTTTCAGGTTTTGGGATGTTTAATTGTAGAATTATTTTTGGGAGATAAAATGATTGCTCATGGGAGTAATTTACCATTATCTTTTTTGAAAAGATTACAAATCTGCCGTGTACTAGCATGTACATATCAAAAAAGTCTTCCAGATTGTATTCGTCCTGTGGTCAAGTTACTGCTTCAAATCGATAAAATTCCTTTAAACGTAAACCCATCACCATTTGATTTTAATTGGTGCTCTGTTATTACAGATAATGGACTGCCACCACCAACTCCTCATCAGATCCTCATTCCTTGTCTCTCATCTTCGATTTTGCATTTTCCTAATTATTTTTCTAATATACACAACATATTAAGAATTTATTATGATTATAAAACAGTGAAATCAGAATTGGAGAGTGTCAAAAATTTATTGGAAGAAAATCAAAAATTTACTCTGGATATGTTTGATACTGTATGTATTAAGCTTATTATGGAAATTGAGCAAGAGATGTGTGAACTGAGTGAATCTGGAACACTTGGAATACTAGCTGATAGCACTTGGATAGAATTTTTAGTGCCAATGGTTATTGAACTTTTATCCGATTCTAATTGTAACACTTTAGCAGCTTTACATTTATTGGAACCATCATTTAAAGCCTTAGGTATGCAAAAATCTAAGGAATTACTTCTTAATTATGTAACAACATTGTATGAAGAATGCTTGAAAGATATCGTCCAAGAAAATATTCCTATTCATCAAAAATGGTTAAAACTATATCAAAAATCATTTTTAATGAAATTAATCTCTGGTTTTGGAACAAGAATATTCTTAAAATATTTTGTTCCTATACTCGTGGAAACAGTTGGGTCCGGATGTAATTTTAACAGAGCATGTCCAATTCCTATTCAATATCTTAAGTATGATTTTCAATTCTAAATTCTAATCATATTTATGCGCATTAAAAATGATACTTTTAACAGTGACCTTTGTAGCTCATTTACCTCATATGAAGACAGCAGTTCAAATCCTGTCACAGAAACCAATCAAGTTGTTAAAGTAGTTGAACATGGTATGTTGTCTCAATAACACCAAATCTTAGCTTATTTAATATATTATTTATAATTATAACTGAATTTATTAATTATTTTTATGAAGATACACTATCTCTAGATGATGAAGCTTTGACTAATAGTATAGTTTCACTTCAAGATGTTCTCTTGGATGATCAAGATGTAATAGTTGATTATGATAGACAAAGTGCAGATACTAACTTTAGTGATGATAAAAGTTTGGTTGATGTTACAATTGGATATGTAGAGGATAGTGAAAATATTTCTCCTTCTTGTCTTACTCCCGATTCAGAAAAAATCAGTTCTGAAGAGCATTTAAAGGTTGTATTAATATATCTGTGTGTGTATTTGTATTAAGTGATTTATTTGAAATTTGAAATTTTTGAACTGTCTAATTGTTAATAATTTTTCAATGTGTTTAGATATCAGAAGTTAGTGCAGATTCCCTTGTATGGGTATCAAATCGCATAGGTCCAGTACATACATCTATGTATATTACAAAAAACCTATTGAAAATGTTAATGTTATGTTACTCAGATTCATTACAAAGTGATGATAAGGCAACTATGGTCATTAATTGTTTAATGAGTATTGCAGGTAATATTACACAATATTCAACTAGTCATAACTTTTTTTGCTGCCTCTTAGATTTTAACCGACAAACTTAGTTACATTAACAAAATAAAAATTTGTTTAATAATTTAAGGTATTTATGGTGAACAAGTGATTTTGGTCCAATATTTACCACATATAAGTGATGTAGTGTCATTATGCAAACGTAGCAAAATGACCACGAGTCTTGAAAGTGGTCTTATTGGATGTGTAACTTTATTGAAATATCTTATGTCTTATTTTACCAACTCAACACTAAATGAAATTAGTCAAGTATGGGATAATATAATACTATAATATTGTTAGTTATAAATATATTGGTTTTTAAGGATACATTATGCAAAGGAATTATACATCCAATGTTAAGAATTTTATCATCTCAAAAAGTAATTTTTCCATCAGGGGGACAGAGTCGTAGTAATTTTGCTACGAAATTGTTTGAAACAATATATTTTTTTGGCCTTAAACAAGGACATCTAATTTCAAAAACCATACAACGATTGTTCTTAGTATTTGATAAATTGAGACATGTTGATCCACTTAGTATGGCTGATACCAATCCAAGGTTAGACATAAAATCATCAATTATAATTTTTAGAATTTTATTTTATTTTCACTTATAATTTACAGAAATCAAACCATGGAGTTAAACAATAGTGATTCTGGTGATTCTCCTTCAACAATTAGTGCTGATAAATCAAACATTAAAATAAAAGTCTGTAATACTAAATTTGCTTTTGAAAAAAATAATATATTTAATAAATATGTTAAATTAGGCTATGGAACAACTCTGTAAGGTTTTAACACCAAAATTAGCTTATCATTCTTATAATTTATTTGTAAAATACTATGGAGAATCATTTATGCAAAGGACATTAATGAATTGGGATTACATTAAAGAACTGTGTGTTACATATAAAGAAGAAAGAGTTTATTCTGGTTATGCAAATATTGGTATGTATAAATAATTACTACTACTGCAAATGCTAATATAATTAATAAGTTTGTTATTCACAAGCTGCTACCCTAAAATATCATTACATATTCCGTGTGCACATACATTTAGAACACACTATATTTTATTGATTGGATTTTATTAGATTGAGACTTTTTTACATACAATAGGGGAGTGGTCATTAAGCGGAGGCTCGTAAATAAATTATACCTGGCCCGCTAAAACCAATAATAAAATACATTAGTTTTTACTGGCAGAAACAGATATTATACTTGCCAAGCATATCTGATCTCTCGTATCCTAAAGTTTTAATGGGTATGCGGAGCGTGGTTTGTAAAACGCACGTTAGTGATAGTTTGTTCGACCCCCCCCCCCTTGACTTAATTCATGTTTTTTTTTATTTTTATATGATTATGGACTAGAAAAAAAGAACAGTTGAATTTTAAAACAGATAGTCTTTGCCTGAGTAGACGAAATTATATTGTTTTGTTCATCTGAACGCTCAGGGTTAGATTAACTTAAACTTATCAATTTGTTTGATTTACCACCAGACATAGCTGTTTTTTAATATTTTTAATTTTAAATGTCATTATAAAACTTAATACATATAATTTGCCCAACATTTTTTTGCATTTTAATATATTATAAACAGTACCGTATTTCCCAATTAACACTATTTACTGTTAATACCTACTCCTTATTAGCAAAGCTTAATTAATATTAATTATTTATAATATCAAAAAATTTTTGTACAGATTATAATGATAGTACAATACATTTTGAAGAACAGCTTGGAAAGCATCTTACTCTCAAGGGTAATAAAATTCATTTTCAGGCAAGTAATTGATACAAAATTGTTTTTTATTCATTTTTAAAATAATGTGTAAAGCTTTATCATTGATTTAGTTATATAATTATATAAGATACTAAATAGCTTAGATCATATACTATTTTAGGGTTGGCCAACCGGTCGATCGCGACACCCTTTCGTATTTTCTTGAGTTTTCGATTTTTTTTTTCAGAAAACAAATAAAATATATATATATTTTTTTTTTTGTATATCCCGTCAATATAAAAATTAAATTTAGAAAAAAGCAATAAATAACTATGAAAAACCAGATTATACGCTGAAATTGAGTAACTATCGAATAGAAACTGGTACTTTGTACGCTTACGTACCACGCATGTACATATAATACATAGGATGATTCAAAGAGAACGTAGGATTTAAATCTGCTATAAATTAAATTAATTTCTTTAAAAACAACATAAAAAATATATCATTCTCTTCTGGAGAAGTTAAGGTTTAACAGTGAAAAATAATATTGGGCACATAATCCTCCCTATTAGCCCTACGGGTAGTACCGTAAAAATTATAGGCGCAGGCAGTGCACAGCACTGGGGCCCACAAGGTCAAAGTGCCCATAGAAGATAGCCTTCAATTTTTATTTTTTTTTATTTGATTTAATTTGATTCTTAATTGTTGTATTATTATCTTGTCTTTTTTTTTATATAACAAAATATACAAGAATACTTAAGAGAAATACAAGAATAATTACTGAGCTCAGTAATTTCTTTTGGCCTTATTTGGACCAAATGAACATAAAAAATGTTTAATTTTAACTTGTCACACTTCAAGAGAAACAATCTCTCTGCTGCATGCAGTGACGGTGCTAGAGTTTGCGAGGCCCCGGGCAAAATTAATGTTGAGTATTATAATTTATATTAATAAAATATTTTAAGTTCAATTAAATCAGAACTGTGGGGCCCTGGAAAACTGCCCCTATTGCCCACCCCCTCGCGCCGTCCCTGGCTGCATGAGAAGTTCCCGGACGGATTAATCTCATTGCGTGGAGACCAAAGCTCGATCTTGCGACTTGATGCCGTGTGATTTTTTAACCAGTGATGGTAAATTTTATTGAAAAAATTATCATCTGTAGAGCTAGTAGGGAGGGTCATATGCTCAATATTATTTTTCGCTGTTAAACCTTAAATTCTCCTAAAGATAATGATATATTTGTTATATTTTTTTAAAATAAATACATTTAATTTATAGCAAATTTAAATTTTGCGTTCTTTTTGAAAAATTCTATATTTTTTGTTTACTGACAACCTTTTTTTTTTTTTTCTAACTTAGAAGTCGATCGCAAGTCTATTAAAGTTGGCCACCTCTATACTATATGATTTAATATGTCATATCTATTATGATATAGTTAATGATCTAAATTAAATAGTCTCATTATTTAGTGTGTACATCAAAAATGTAACATTCAATGTTAAAATTTCAGGATGAAGAAATAGAAGTAGCTGAAGATGCTAAGACCCTGGTAGAATCATCTAGGTATACTTATTTAACATTAATTATGTAAAAAAAATTAAATATTATATTTATACATTTTGTATGTTATTTGATTTTTTTGTTAACTTAAATTAAGAGTATAAATCAATTCTGAGTATCTGAACTTAAATATATTTTAAAACAATGTATATTTTATATTACATAACTGGTATTTATATATTTATTATTCTTTTTGTTAGGCATTTAAGAGGAAATTGGTTAGCATATTGGGAACATGAAATTGGGCGCAATAGTCGTGATACTTGGTTTAATTTTAAACAAATCAAGTTACAAACTTTTAGTGGACATCAATCAACAGTTAAATCTTTAAGTGTACTTGATAATGAAAATAGTTTTATAAGTTCTAGTCGTGACAAGACTGTTAAACTTTGGTCTTTAAGAAATCAAGTGAGAATGTCATAATTACACCATCTCATAATTTTAACTTGCTAAAAACAATATTACTTTCTATACCTAGGGTGATGGGAACAGTATTTCTCAATGTCAATACACTTATTCTAGACACCGTAAATCTGTATTATCAGTTGCATATTTGGAAAATCTTAGAATGGTTGCTTCCTGTGATTCTTCAATACATATTTGGGATCCATGGTGTGGTGGACGTCTCTTATGCTCAATGAATGGTATACCTGTTAATGTTCTTAAATGTCTGCCAACTCCACATCCAAATATATTAGCTGCTTCTACACAACCAACCTTACATTCTATTGATCCCAGAAATGGAAAGTCTGTAGCAGAACTTAAAGTAAGAAACTTAAAATTCTGTTATAAATTACTCTAAAATAAATATTTATGGTTTAATTATTTTTTTCTAGATATCTGTCAATGCCACTGGACTTATTAGGAGCATTGCTGTACCAACAAACGCTCACTGGGTTGCTGTTGGTCAATCATCTGGTTATCTAACTGTTATTGATTTACGAACTGGTCAAGCTTTAGCTAACTGGAAAGGGCATGAAGGAGAGGTTATAAATTATTAAAAAATATCAAATGTTTTTTTTAATAACTATTTTTAATCTTTAAGGTATTACAATTGTTAGCTGTTAATTCTAACACAATTGTTAGCTCATCTCTTGATCAATCATTATCTGTTTGGAATGTTTCAAATGGAAATCTTATCTATAATATGAGGTTATTTCTCTTTAAATACGTATTATACATCCAAATTATATTAAACTGATAATATTTTTAATAATTTTTTGTTATTTATAGAGGGTCACCTGAACCAGTTCATTGTTTAGGTCTTCACGGAAATGAATTGATTTCAGGTACTACAGCTAATCGTATTGGCATTCATACAGGATTTACTAGTGAAGCATCATTTTCCTCTACAAAAATTAGAGCTGATACATTTAAAGGAGTATTAACCACAATGTCAGTACTAAGTCTAAATCAATTATTATTACTCGGTGCCGATAATGGCAATATCACACTCTTATGCTAAAAGGTGTAATTGTTGGATACTCTCATATTTTATGTATACAAAATATTTCCTATTATTATTCTGTATGAACATTTATATTGATTATTTATACATACTTTTACTATTAATTTATTTTTTTAATTATTGATTTAAATATATATGTATAACTGTCATTTTAATTTAGTGATCTGTTTAATGTTAATATTATTATTTTCTTACATTTTAAATCAATAAAACTGTATTATTATTAAATGTCCATGGTCGTTAAATAAAAGGCTTTGTCATTTTACCCTGTTTTGAGGTAAATTAAATTACATTTTATAGTCATAAAAGAAAACATAACTTCATCTGATAATCAAACTTTTGATATGATTATTTTTATTGGTTCCATAATAGTAGATTTAATTATAATATATTTTTACATCAAGTGTTGAAAGGTCAACAAATATTGAATTCCCTAGAGATAATTTAAATATTTAAATGTATACATAATTTTTACTATTTTTAATCAATGAAATAATTTTAATAAATATTATTTAATATTATAATGATATTGATTTTTTTTTTTTTTGTATTACTCAGAGCAGGGTTTAAATTGTATGATTAAATTGAATTTCACTTCTAGAGGTATGCTTTCTCATAAAAACTAAAGAAAAGTCATATTTGTGGCATGTACATGTTTTCTTAAAAATGTTTTTCTATGACTAGATAACAAGCACCTCAGACTTATATTTAATGTGTACATAAATAATGAATACTCATGTTTTGGTTTAGTGAAAAATCTACTAATATACTAATAATTGAATGTTGTATATGTATATTAAACATAATTCATCCAAGCAAACAATATAATATTGTCCTTTTTTCAATTATTTACTAATTTGTCTTTCAGTCTTGACTAATTTGAAATTTTTTGAATATTTCATTACATAATGAATAAAGCAAGTTATATTTTCAATTTTGATTATTAGGTATATATTTTGATAACAATTTATTGTATTACAATTTTAAAAATTATTAAAATGTAAAATCAAAGAATTAAATAAATAAATGGTTTTTGTACATGTTACACTATTACTTATTAGTACTATCATTAACTGAAATTATAAATGGTATACATGATACTCTGTGTAACACTAGTTTATATATTATTTTGTATGATACCCTGAAACTTTATGTTATATATTGAAAAATAAATAGTTCAATATTTTTCTATCTTAAATTTTTTATTGTGATTGTTGTCTTTTACGTTTTCTGACTACTTTTTTATATGCTTTTTCCCATTTTGTACTCTCTTTATCATCATCGGTACCAGGTGGGTGAAGACGCATCTGGAAAATATTATTCTCAATTAAATTTAAAAAAAATAACTTACCATTATGAATTCTAATAAGCTTAAGAAGATAGATGCATCTACAAACTACTAGAAGAACAGTTTTATTACAATCTTGCAAGTTGTAATTTTCATCTATGATTTAGTTAACATCAATGTAGGTATTTCAATAAACATATAAATGTCAGTAAACAATATATTTGTGTATTAAATATAATTTTGCAGAAAAACGTTTTAATAATTCTTTAAAGAAAATAATAAATAAAATAAAATTATTTTTTGAATCTAACTATCAATAAGTGTTGGTCTTCATTAAATCATAATTCATAAATATAAAATTTAAATTAATTTATTATTGTTAATTGGTAAGTATTAATTATTTTGGGAAAATGCAATGTATCTGATTCTCGGCTTATGTAGTAAAAAAACTACATTCATTTCAATTTTAATGTAACTACAGTAGTTATTACCATGAATAATAGATAAATTAATATAAATGTAATGTAATGTTTTGGTGGAGTTGTGATTTGTACACCGTTATGATTTATTTGGTCTACAACAATGATCTTCTCTTAACTTATATTATTGTTAATATTTATAAAATTAAAATGTGTTGTATTAATATTTATATTATTATAGAAAAAATAAGCTATTATAAAATATACACCTTATTTTAATTAATATATAGTACCTGATTTAATATTTATATTGTAATTATATTCATCCCTTATTTAAATAATGAAAATTAAATGAATATTAATAAGCCCATATCTATGCAAAGTAATATTTTTATTCTATAAATCATTAAATATTTTTTTATAACAGATAACCATTGTTATTTAATAGTTTTTATACTTATGTAGCTATTATTTTAATTATTTAATTCAGCATTTTATTTTCTAATTTATATTTTATATTTTATATTTATTATATCTTACATATTATATTTAAAAGAGTTAATACTTTACCAAAACTATTAATAAAAAAAAAAAAATAATAATAATAATTAAATTTTTTAATTTTTAATTTAATAATTTAAAATAATAGGTACTAAGTATTAAGTGTTAGGAAAAATACCTAATTAGTAGTTTCTTAAAATAAACATGCAAAATTATAATGTTATTTACAAATATTAAATGTACATTATTAGGATCTTACAACCTCTTACATTACAGAGCATTATTTTGTTAGAGTTCTTATTTTAATCGTTATTTTCAAATAAGATATCCAGCTGTTTCTTCGATAATCTCTTCTGAAAGTTATACATATATATATATATATAAATTAATATAACTTTAATGATTAAGTTTCAATGTTCCATTGTATTTAGTTAATTATGTTGTATTCCAAAGTCTATAGCAAATATTTTATTGTGATTAATAATTATTGTAAATAATTATACAATATAATAAATGTATATTTTAATAAATATTTAATTAACATATTTACTATACACATTTTTACTATTAATGTCATTATAATTAACTTCATCTTACCATGATTCTGTATTTTTCCTTACAAGCATATTCAGTTTCATCGACATCTTGAAAACAGTCGGATTTATAGTCTTCAGGTAAAGGTTTTCCATCAAATTCACATAATTTTTTCAGTGGCCTTGAATGTACAAGCAATTTATCAAAACCTATAATGTTAAACATTCAATTTATATTCTACCTCAATAATAATAATTTTAAATAGTTTTTTACCACTTAGCACTTACCAGTAGGTTTATTTAAAGGACAATAAAATACATTAGGGGTTTTTTTGTCATACACAATCGATTTTCTCATCATGTCACCCGCTAGCACTGCATTCTAAGTAGGGAAATACAATTTGTATTATGTTAAATTTGTTAAGATAGGTAATACAGTTGACAGTTATTAATTGGTACATTGATATAATTAATAATTAATAAACACATCATTACATAGTAACAGGCGCGTACACAAGGCTAGGGGTTCAACCCCCTCCTTCCCCCGAAATTCAGGAAAGTTATTAAATATGTTTTTTAGAATAAAAAAAGATTTATCGATTATATAAATATGAAAATGTACATCAAAACCCATAGGCAGACATCAGGGGGAGGGGCTAGGGAGAGACTTAGCTATCCCAGATATTTTAATAATCCCCCCAAAATCGAAACTTTGTTAGAAATGTTATTCGTTGTTTTTATAATTATCTGTTTGTTTTTTTGAAAATCGTAAAATAAGAAATAATAAAAAATTATTTACAATAGCATTAACAATACCAATTAGTTCGGCTACTTGCAAAAGAAGTTTCAGTGCAATGATAAAAATAAAAACTTGGCTAAGAACATCATTGGTTCAAGATAGATTCAGCGATCTTTCAATATTATATATTGAAAAAGATATATCGAAAAATATACTGATACAAATAGATATTTGTCATTAAAATAAAATATGATTTATTTTTAAATATATGTTATTTAGTGTTTTATTAATACAATTTAAACATATCTATATTTTTAATAGTAATAAGTTTTACTTGTGAATGGGAAGAGGGTGTGGGGGTGAAAACCCTGTGGGTTATTTTACATTGAATTATTATAGCCCTCCCACAAACTCAACCAAATGTCCGCCTATGCCAAAACCTCCCTAAAATATTTTTTTGTATACGCGCTGGCATAGTAATATTAATTTAAAATTTAAATTTAATTACCAATATTGAAAACAGCACAAGTAATTGACAAGTTGAAAGATCTGAAAAATACAATTATTATAGTTATACAGTTCATAAAGAAATATTTTATTTTAATATATGAAAAAAAAATTCAATGAAATTATACACACAAATAAATTGTTATTATTATAAACATTATAGGATGAACAATATTAGAGTATATATCAATAGGGTCGGAACAAGGGGGTGGAAGACAAAAATTCATCCCCGGGTGTATTTGTAATTATTAACAACTAATTTGATATTTTTATCTTTGTTAAATACTGTTGAGTATGATTGTACTTTCATTATTAGAAAAAAAATTCTCGCGAAGAGTATTTGATTATTGGTCTATGATAGAGGGTAATTATAACATTTTCTCCGGGCGTAAAAATTCCTAGTTCCACCTCTGTATATCAGTGGCGTTCCGATAGGATGACACAGCAGGCAATGAGTCACGGATCTATAGCTATAGAAGGCTCATCAAAGAATGTTGAGAATTCAATATACAGATCTTTAGAAAATATTATGCTCTAGTAAGATTAAATTACTTAAAAATAAAATTTAAAAAAATTACTTATACACGCTTAGCATTAATGCTTACAGAACCCTACAGCCGTGGACCCCGAAGGCCACCACCACCCAATCGGTAGTTAAGCTATGGCCATATATGTAGTACACTATCATTGGAGGGTTAGGATGAAAGAGTAGAAGAGGGAAGTCTACCTTGAGTCCCATACCTTCAAAAAGGCCCGTCATCTCAACCTTTTAAACAAAATTATTTTATAATCCTATTGCCGTATTGTTACATAAGATGCAAATTTGAATATTTTTATTGTACAAAAATATGTACAGGTAATATGTATATCTTGACCAAACAAGTATAAGTAAGGGGGGCCTAGGACCGATCAGCCCCGGAGCCCTTAAAAGTTCTCACCGGCACTGATTTTCATGCAGCTATTATACAAATTTGCTTAAGCCACATTCTACTTAACTAATATAAGTAATAACCACAGAATAGAATAACTACGTTAAAATTAATATTCTTACATTATAAGTATCATGGGCGCCCGGAGGGTGGCAAGAGGGGACATTTGCCCCCCCTGCAATTTAATAGAATGTTGAATATTTTAACTTTTATTTTGATTTATCAACAATTTATCGATATTTTTACTTTAGTGTGTGCCGTGTGGTGTTGTTGTTCGTAATAACAATATATTATAAGGCGTTCCTACAAAATAATGCGTATTACATTAATCGCGCAAAATTAAATACGTTTCAATTCTGTGAATTGATATTAATCGCCTAGTGTGTAAACCACTTATGGCGATCGACGCACCACGCACACATAGCTTCAGTTTTTATTTAACTAATTTTTTAGGTTGTAAGGAATATATTTTTTAATGTTTTTTTTTGTGTTGGATTTCATATAATTCTAACACAATTTGTAGTTTACAAGGAATAAACTTTTTTTAATGCATTTTTTTTGTGTTTGATTTCATTATGCCCTCCCCCCTGATAAATTTCCTGCGGGCACCCATGATAAGTATAATACGTTTTCTGGACCATGGAAAATTCTTAAACGTGCCATATACATGACCATTACCTAATAATTCGACGAACGTTTATATAAAAGAACTAAATAATATGCCGTACCTATTATAATTTATAATAGACTACGACAGGGATATTATAAGCGTAATAAGCGTTCATAAGGGTGGAAAAGGAAGGCGTGCCTAAAAGTATAATTAAAGTTAATATTCTTAACTTAATTTAATACTAACATTTTTTTATAAATTTAATTCAGCAATCTTTTTTATCTTCGAACTCGGAGATAAACGCAGATAACGGGATATAAATAGGAGGTGGCACGAAAATTATTGTCAACTCAGTTCAATAGCGTTTATAATACGCGGCTTATTTTTCCCGGCCCCCTCCGTCCAACAAGCTAAACAATTACATGTTACGATTGAACCTCCCGAGCGTCAGTTTCACTGAAACGACGACCGCCGTAGAAATTACTAAAATAGTATTTTCATCGAAATAACTATTATATAGGTTTCAGATTTTTTGGTTTTCATTTTATAATAATAACGTTATCTTTTAAGAAATCACCTCCCTACTGGGTTTCCTCAGTTAATTTTTTTATCAGTAAATCATGTTTCCTCCAAGCGTGTCCTGCCCATACCAGTCTTTTTTTTTTATCTCTTTCAGTGTATTTGGTCGCTGAAAAAGAGATTACAGTTCAACGTGCAGTTTCCTTCATTAATTTGTCTGGGCATCAAAGTGTGCACCATACATTTTCCCGGGTACTTTTTTTTTCAAACACTGCGATCTTTAGTTTTTCAGTTTTTCTCAAAGACCATATTTCTGCTCCATCAGACAATGGGCCTTAACAAAGTTAAGTGCATCCTAACTTTTAAGTTCTTAGAGATTTAGACGGTTTATGGACGAATCTAATATGATGAATAAACTAATAAGATTATCCATTCACACTGTTACGGCATGGCACTGACTATTACAGCACGTTACGGTACGAGAAAATATTAAATGATTAGTTTATATAAGATAATACACATTGATACAGACGACACTACACTGTCATGTTATAGCACGGACCGGACCGATCTTCATCTAAAATGTTTTGTCGGTACGTGCCGGTGCAATATGAACATGTAGAACCAAGATCTTCTCAAGTCCATCATCCAAAAACGGATGTTTGGTGACCCCTCAGATGTCGTTGGCTATAAACTCCATCCAAAACATCCGGTTTTCTGCCGAGCGAATGGCTTCTTCTAGCGCATATCCAGGGATGGTCTTGATCTGATTTATCCAACACATTAGTGGTTTCCCGCGGCTTCTTTTCCCTTCTATTATCAGCTTCTCTAGGCTCAATTCATCTTTCCTTATGATGTGGCCAAAAAACCTTAGGATCCCCTACTTACACACCACTGCCAATCTTGTTTTCAGAATTTAGACCAGAATTGAGACGTTGGTCCTCTTTCCACCCGAGATTCTCAAAATTCGTCTGTAGGCCCACATCTCAAATGCGTTTATGCATTTTACATCTTTAAATTTGAGTGTTCATGTTTCGGATCCATATAGCATTACTGAGAAGGTGAGTACCTTAAGCAACCGCAAATTACTATTCTTGGAGATATGGTTATCCTTTCAAATTGGTATTAGCCTGCTGACTACTTCTCTTCCAAGTATAACGTGACATCTAATTTCTCTGGATGATTCGCCATCTGCTTGTACAACTGAACTTAAGTATGTAAATTCATCCACTTTCTGGTAGTCGGTCAGTATAATGATGTGTGGTAATACTCCTGATCGTTCTATAACCACAACCTTGGTCTTGCTCATATTGATTGTCAATCTATAGATACTTGTTACTTGCTTCTACAATTCACTTTAATAAGTATAAACAGCATACACCGATGATAAACAGTAACCCTTGATAGAAAAATCAAATAAAGCGCGGCGATTTACACTATTATTACGGCACTACAAAATATTAAATTATTAGTTTATATAAGATAATAGACATTAATACAGACGACACTACACAATCACGTTACAGCCCAGATCGGATCGACTGACCTACATCCATGTTTTGCAGGGGCGTATTTAGACTTACTTTTAGGGGGGAATTAAATTTTTTCTTTAATTTAGGCTCAAAATGTACAAGTAACATTTTTGGTAATATTTAAATTAGGTGAATCCTTAATATTTATGGTTTTTTTTTTTTTTTTTAATCTAATGCCGGATCCACTTAGAATCAACTTCTGTGTAGATCTTTTTTTAACACTTGTCTGTTTTGAACGTTATGCTTGTGTTTTATCAGATTTTTCACTAAGTATGTGGATCCGACAAAAAGCCCAATTCAGTTTTCACAGCCACGCCTATTTTGATTTCATTATAAAATGATCCACATTAAAAAAAATAGAAATGTGTATCTCACATATAATCAACTCCTGAAATACGGATTCAGGGGGGCTCGCCCCTTCACCCCTCTAAAATACGCCCATGATGTTTTTTCGGTCCTTGTCGGTGGAGTGTGAACATATAGGACCAATATTCACCCGGTGATAAATAGAAAAATTGTAATATTAAATTACAATGCTAAAATAGCTAACCATGTCTATGGTACGGTGATAAGGCTAGGGACATTTTATTATGTAAATGTAAAATCGTGAGGACATGTAAATTTAAAATCTTTATATTTTAGTTTTGCATATTTTTAAAATTTAAAAATGGTGTAAAAATAAAAAAAACGTAATCCTCTAGTTGGAAACATAGAGTTGCGAATTCATCTTCGCTTTTTATTTTTTTTAAAAAATTCTAGACCCAAATTGTTCTATTAAATATTTTTCATCTTCTTTATCATCTCATAAAACTGTTATAATAGCATCGATAAATTACAAAACATTTCAAACTTTGTATTAAACTGATGAACACTGAATTGGAGAGATAAAACGATTAGCTGCTTATGAAAACCAATATGTATTTGAAATTCTTTAGGGTGACGATATTAAGTGGCGGATGACGGTGAATGCCTGTTAATAAGTGTTCATAACTGTTTATAAGTTAATAAGCATTCAAGTGTGAATATAATTGTTGTTCGTCGTGTCATAACCTGCTGTAAACGGTCCGTACTGTGCCGCAACAGAATGATCGTGCTTAAGATGGCTACGGTTCAGCGCTGTACTTTTTATACCCATGAACATCTTATACATATAATATTAATTTGTATATAAAAGTTATACACTTTCATACATTACAAGGTACGGTCATAATATAGAGTGATTAAATATATTTTAAAGATTTTTATATCTTGGGAGCCTTGAATTGAAAAATCCCTCTCTTTTTAAATAACTTTTAACCAAAGTATGACAAATTCACAATTCTATACTAATACCAAATTTAATCACACACATTAAAATAAATGTGTGAAATAAAATAATAAATAAAATAAATAGCTAATAATAAATTTTATTTTTCTACACAGTTAATATATAAACATAAATATCGTGCATTTTAACTATGGATAAAGTGTTTAAATAATGTGTGCATTTCATATACATATACTTATACATTATGTGCTACCTGAATTTGAGTAATCTTCATTAAATCTTAAATATATTATTAACTAGTAAATCAATTTAATAAAATAATTTACCCATGTTTCTTCAGTTATAATCATCAATTGAAACGGTAATTTGTATTTTTATGCAACACAGTTATAATACTAATAGACAAATAGAAACCAAAAATGTTAGCAACATATGCAGCAAAACGCTAAATAAAGAATGTAAAAGTATACTGTTTAGTGTAGACTTCTATGACATCATATGTATACCTACGTCTGATTATGTTAGTACTGTTGTGGGCGTTAACCCACGTTACCTGACACAAGTAACAGGAAACCGGTTCTTTTAACAATAAGTTAAGTATGGAAAGGGAACATTCTAACTGATTCTTGGGTTCACTGATTTTCATTGGACCATAATAATATACCTACATAGACGTAGACATAAATATAGGTATTCTTCACTTCTGCAATCTAAAAACCAAAGCCACCGTTTGACGGTATTTGTGTACCTTTATGTTTTACAGTACTATAGAAAACCTGTGCCAATTAAAGAAAAAAAATCATAATTTAAATTAAGGAAAATATTGTAAACATTATACCATTGATTTTAGTTTATATTATTATTAGGTATTATTATAAATAAGTAACAATAATGCTTTCTTCTAAGTCCATTTTTAGTACCTATAATAAAATTTGTAAAAAATTAAAACAATATAAATAGTAATATGGAATGTACATCATATTTGTAGTTATGGTGTGGTTTTATCGTCGTCGGTTCGGACTTCCAACGACCACAAAAAAGTGGCTTATAAGTGTTCGATATCGACCCCACAATTGTATACCTAGTAGTGTGGTTTAGCGTAGCGTGGTTTTAATGTGATCCGTGAGTTAAACCTAAACCTTAGTCTAGAAAAAGTTTTTTACTTAACTTCTCTTTTTATTACAAATTCCCAGAAAATAAATTTAAAATAAGCTATGACGTTTATAATTGTTGTATATTTTTAGCCATTTAGGCTCCATCATAAATTTCATTCCAGATTCAGTGTAAAGAAACAAATTGAAAAGCATTTACTCGAAATATTCCGTCTTATTTCAATCAACGAATTTTACACACATCTATTACACCAATATAAACTGCATTATGTAATATAAAATAATAAGTAATTGCGTTTCAATATACTATTTTGCTTAAATAAATAAAATATCAAAACTATATTACTTTAAATATTACCTACATACCGCGCATTAAAACGTATGGGTTTAATTTTTCTTCCGAAAAAGAATATAACATAGTACATTTTATAGTACCTACATTGTAATACAATTATAGTACAATTTAAAAATCGAAGGCACATTAATTTAAATAATAATTTAACACACAGTGCAGTAAAATTATGTAAGTGTTGACATTGATTTAATTTTATAAAATTAATGATTAATAATAAAAGTTAAAGAAGAAAAGTTCTATAAAAAATAAAAGTAAAATAAAATAAAAGCTGAAGAAAAAGAATGAAGCAAAATGAAGGCAAAAACTAAAAATGTTAAATAAAATAATGGAGGTCATAGGTAGGTAGTTAGTTATTTACTCCATGCACGAATCTTATACTGTTTGCTTCCATGGGATGTATTAAAAATGATATCAGCAGTTTTTGTTGATTGCCGGGGCTTTGTTATCATTGATTTTGTAGTTTTCTGCATCGTGCATCTTTAGATTAAAACGTTTATATACTTTGAACAATTGTTAAAAAAAAAATTAGTTGTATTGTGTAAATTTATTGAACTATATTTGAAATGACATCATTTACAAATAAAAATATTTTAAATTTATTAAGAAATTTACCAAGGATTTCAATATCTAATCTGAAAAATAACGATGGAGCAGTTAAAAAAGTAATCATACCTAATATTCAATTTTTAATAGATATTTTTTTTGAAGACTTCTACTCTTAGTCTACCATCAAATAGAGGTTTTGAAATATAGTTATTTCTTTGCTAATATATGTGACCTAGCGTTTTAGTACTCTGATTTTACAAAGATAAGATAAACATTTTTATTTCTTAATTATGAATGCTTATAAGAGTTGCTTATAAGAGTAATTTCTGATATTACAACTTACGTAGATAAAAAAAAACAACAAGACTTCTTAAATTTAACCTATTTTCTAAAGCCTATAAGTATAGTACATCGTTTATTGGCACTCTTTTATATCAATAATAATGTCATACAGATATAAATTGTGTTTTAATATATTACTTTTCTAGTTTTGTTTTGTGCTATTACAAAATAAATACTTTTATATATTCTTTCTATACTTACTCACTATACATTTGAAACTTATACTTTGAATAAAATAATCATTAATTGCTATATCATTATTACGGTTTTAATATTGCTTACATTTTTTATATTTATATATTTATGAATTTGTTTTCTTCTGTATATATTTATAAATATATTTGTGTATAAAATAGAAGTAATTTATATTTTCAAATAACATTCATATTTTGGTGATACTTGTATTTTTATAAATTTTTATAAATTTGTATATCTATTTATTTATTTATAAATTTTAATTTAGAATCAAAGAGGCAGAGCTCAACATGGTGGTGATAAACACGGCCATGGAAATAAAGGATCAAAAGCCAGACAAAATTTTATGAGACCTGGCTATGAAACAGGAAATAATCCATTTTACATGAGATTCCCTAGAGAACAATATTACAAGGACCATCAGTATGTAATAATATATTTATTTTTCATAAAATCATTTAATTATTAATTTAATATTTGTATACATATTTAGTACTAAAAGACAATATCCACCACTTTCATTGAATTCTTTACAAAAAATGATAGATTTGAATCGTATTGATATTACTAAGCCTATTGATTTATCTGTACTATGCAACACAGGCTTGTACAGCATAAAACCAGAGGACAAACACTTCGGAGTAAATTTAATAGATGAAGTAAGATTTGTTTTATTTTAATAATAGTTAAGTTATTATAACATATAATTAATAAAAATTTAGTAAAATTGAAATAATGTAAAATGTAGATAACCCTCAATATAAACATATTGTCTGTAAGTTCTGTAACTTAATTGTAGAAGAAATTCATTAGATACTAAAAAATTATTTTTAAGAAATAGGTCTAAGATGCAATGTGTTAATTAAAAAATCTTAATGAATATAAATGGACTGCTATAATGAAAATAAATTGGTTAATTACTTATTTTTAGTACCCTGATGGTCCAATTTCTTACATATTTTGATAACTATTTGTCAGTCAAAATTTTACTTATTTGGTAAAATTTTGAATATTTTTATTGTATAGCAGGGGTCTCCAATTCAATGGGCACATACGATATCAAAAGCTCTTAGCAGACTAAAATTATGATTCAGCCAATATAGGTGATAATTGACATGTGTGCGCAATAACAAATTTATATTACACATGTATTTAGATTATTTTTTTGAAAGTTGATTAAAACTTGTTTGCAAGATATCATTTGGAGATCCCTGTAGTATAGTATTGATTTTATTATAATTTAATTTTTATACTACTTTAGGGTGCAGATATGTTCAAGGCAAAAATTAACATTGAAGTGCAATGGGCTAGTGAATCTACAATTGCAGCCATAGAAAGAAATGGAGGAGTTATAACAACATCATTTTTTGATGTTAATAGCTTATATATTTTAATAAATCCCAAAAAATTCTTCCAGAGAGGTTTGTTGATTCAAACATAAATTATGTGTGCTTTTTACTCTTATATTTATGAGGTTACTGTGTGTCAAATAATTGATAAAAAATTATTATATGATTCTATAAGTATTAATGTAGTTGATACATTTGTGATTCTAATTTAAATTTTCAGTCATGAATATATTATTAATTAAAATATATATTATTTAAATTCAATAATATACTATGCCAGTGGTTCCCAAACTTTTTTGGGTAACGCATTCCAAAACCTAGAAAAAAAAATAATTGAGCCTCAACAAAACAATACTTTTAATTATTTAAATATAAAATTATTGTCGATCTAAAAATAAATATATGGCAGTGTAATATACATAATAAATATTTGACTTATGCCTCGCAAGAGTGATGAGCCTTGCAGTTTGGGAACCGCTGTACTAAAACATAATTTATGAGAATTTAGGATCTAAAATTTGTTTTATTTAAACATACATATTTTCTAGAAATATCAGAAATTTTGTTTTGGTATTAAATATCTCCATTATATTATATTTTTTCTTGTAGTTAGTAGTACAATATAATAGATGTCTAATGAATTATAAATAATATATATATATATAATGTTTGCTTCTCTAGGATTTGTATTTAAAAGAAAACTGGAATATTTTAGCTATTTTGCTTAGCAACAAAAATTATGATTTAAATATGATTTTATGTCATTGATTATATTATTTATTTTATAGGGGAAGCAATCCCTAGACGCATGATTCCACCTGAAGATGCAATTTTATATTATTCAAGTGCAGCAAATCGTGGTTATTTAGCAGATCCTGAAAAAATATCTTGGGAGCGTTTTGTTCTATCTCAGAAATATGGATACAAACTTCCTAAAATTGAAGATGATCCAGATTATGAAATGCTTATTTCTAGAAAAGATCAAAGACAAATATTTTATGGTCTTGAACCTGGATGGGTTATAAATCTAAAAGATAAAGTTATACTGAAACCTATAGATCCTCAACTCAAAGAGTTCTATAAAAGTTAATTACAGTTGTAAATATTAGTATTAAATGGTTATGAATATATTATTATTTGATATTAATTATTTAGTGTATTCAAAAAATTGTACCTATTATAGTTGGGAAAGATAAAAAGTATTAATTACTGTAGATAAATTGCCATTTGAATTATAACATGATTGCTCTTTGCAAATTGGCATGCTGTTTCAGAATAAGTATTTATTCCTAAAGAGTGTTGTATGGAAAAATGAAATAACCCAGTGAGATGAAATGTGAATATATTTTTAAAAAATAATAGGCCAACAATTATCTATAACTAAAATAATTTTTAGTTTTTCAACACTTTTATGTTCTAATAAAATGAAATAGTAAATAATTTCAAACTATTATAATTTAGATACTGGACAATTTTGTGGACTTACTGCCATAATTAAATTGTTGTATTTGTCATTCATTAATACTTAAAAGTAAAACTAATTTTTATAGTTGGTTAATATAATTATTTATTGTTATTGTTAATTTTTGTTTTTGTTTATTTAAATATTAAATAAAAAACAAAGCATTTATTTTAACTATCATGGTTATTCAACTGAATATAAAATATATCAGACTTGATTAATGTTACCTTGTTAATACTTGTTTTAAAATGCTGAGTTGTACAATTTTGGTTTATAATTTACTTTTTTGAGTTTAATACAAATTGTATGGCCTTAAATGTTATAGTATACAAAAAAAATCATTTTTTGAAGTGCCATTTGTAATTAAAAAAACCAAGTCAACTATTGTCATCTATTTTTTACATTTGTATTTAAAATTTTAGGGTATAGGCAAAACCATACATTTTTAACTATGAAAATTTTCATTTAAAATACAACAACATTTTTTGGTCTTATAATAAAAGGTTTTGGTTTATTAATTATTAAAAAATAAATTAATATACATTGTTCAATTTTATAAGTAATAAATATATTACTTGGTTTTTTTAATAACTTTAATCAGTCCATTATAAGAGTTATAGATTTAATAGAAAAAATTTGAATTGAAATAATTAATTTTTTGTTTAAATAAAATTTTTATAGATAGTTGTTTTTGAAATCACGTTTAGATAATTCGAGAATACACTGATTAATAAAAAAAATTATCCATGTGTTTTTAATAAATTGCTATTTATTAAGTTAATGCGTCTAATTGGTATGTAATAATAACAATTTTATTTATGATAGGTATGAATTATACTACAATGGGAATACTTAATATTGATGAAAGTGATAAACATATTTGTTTTGTACTAAAAATATTAAAATAACAAATTAAATTGTTATAGTACAATCTAATTATTAATCTTTTCAACCAAAGTAAATAGAATGTTTATTAATTAGTTGTTCTTCTGTTTTTCCTAAACAATTTCAAAATGTTATTGTAATTACTAATTGCTATTAATTAAGTTTCAGTATGGATAGTACAGTATGGATCTTTTTTAAGACCACAACAATTATATTCAACTAAAAATCATAAAATAATTAAGGTTCAAAGTGTCCCACTACCTATATACATATGCACCAGTGTTGTTCTGTCTAAGAATTAATAGAATTAAGGATTTACTGAAGTATGGACATATTTGTTTTTATAAACTATAAAATTAAATTTATAGTTAACTGTATTTTAGTAATACATAGTGAATTTTTTATTAACTTGTTTATAGAATACTATGATTTTTATTGTGCAATGAATCAGACAATTTAATATTAACCAAAAAACCAAAAAAATAATCATTATTATTAAATAAACCATATTTAACAATATTAACCAAAATAATTGACTTGAAAAATTTTCAAGGTTTTTTTTCAATGAGATTTAATATATTATTTCAAGAGGACACTTCTAATTTACGTCCATGTATATCACAATTTTAATGATAATCCCTAAAATGACAGTAATGTATATGAACAATGATGGTAAAATTTTTACGCAGTATTCACAATGCATAATTGCGATAAAATTTACTATTAAAGTACTTATCTAACCAAATAACTGCGCACGCAGTACATATATTATTTTCTTAAAATAAATTGTATATTCTGTGTTATCGCTTAGTTATTTAAAATTGTATAATTATAGTTATTATATATAAATAGTGCAACATTGTATTATTGCGATAATTTTTAGTAGGTAATATGTAATTTTTAGGAAACATACTAAACACTAACGTCAACAAAGACAAGTGAGAATTTCTTTAATGACCTTGTCAACATTCTGTATGCGATACGTGATAAACAAAATGATACAATTGATATTCAAATAATTCAATAGACAAATTTCAGTAGTAGGTACATAGTTCGTGTCTAATTATTATCAAATATTATTAGAACAACTTTTGTGATAATGTAAAATATTTTCTACTCATTTTACGAAACCCTAATACATATTCATCATGGCGGTACTGACTATTGATATCTATTAACTATCGTACTGTACATTTTGGAAAGTAGCTTAGTATCTTTACTCAGTTGTAAGTTATAGTGCTTACAGCTTTGTTGTAAAATACTTTTTATTCGAAATAACTGACTAATTAAATTGAATTTATGGTTTAAATCTTTTGTACTCAGTATTACTTAAACTAGTTGATTGTGTTGCATCACATTTGTTTACAAATTAATCAATTCATTATTTTATATCTAATTTGTCATCTTTAAGCATTGTTGCAATAATAAATAAAATAATAAATAATAATGGACAACTTTTATGGAAATTCATATCAAAGCAATGGAGATGATCAAGATTTTCAAAAATTGGCTCAAATGATTGGCACTAATATTCAGAAAATATCACAAAATGGTAAGAATAGTATATTAATTGAAAAAAAAAAATTTGTATCAACATTTAAAAAATGTGTACAGTTAGTTTTTTGTAATATGTTGTGTATTTTTGTATTCCTATTAAAAACACATGACTTAAATGTTAGCACATTGTTGAAATAGTATTAAATCAACTTTTATTATGAATCCAAGAATTAAAATATATCAAAGGTAAATATAAACAGTAGTGAAAAATATATTTTTTAAAAGGTTTGGTCATTATTTCTTTATGTTAACTAAATATATTGAAATTTGATAATAGTTCTATTACAATTCTCTGTGTAATTACATATTTTAAACATATGTTATGTGAAACGGCAGATTTATCTTAAAAAAGTATTAATAAAATTAGGAAAAAAATATATAGAATCTAAATCATAACTTATCAATGATTATAATATTCCTTTCTTTAGTTAAAACAAAAAACTTAATTCTTTATGTAAGTTCTAGGATTTCAAAATTATTTTTAATAATTTTATTTAGTATCTCATCATTAATTTTCATGATCATTCTGGTGTAAGAATTATTTGCTTATAATATTTTATTTTCATATATGAAAAATGTTTTATAAAATTAAATTGTTCTAATTTTAATTAAATACTTCAGTGTTAAAAAGTATAACCTATATTAAATGTATACAATTTATTCTATCTGTTAGAATAAAAAAAAAAAAAAATAGAAATAATTATAAGGTAAGAAATTGAATAGTCAGTAAATAGTATATACTTTATTAAACATTAAAAATACACAAATGTTTTACCTTTTCTTATAATGACATGAGTTATTTCTTAAAATTATTATTAATTTATTAACTTAAATATTCTTTTTGATTACAAAAATAAGATGAATTAAAATTTATTGTTCACAAGTAAGTTATAAATTACTTTTTATAAAATCTAGACAAAAATTGTGAAGTGTGAACTGTAAACTTTTTTATGCTTTCACACATTTGCTTTTTATTTGTGTATAATCCTTTTACCTATTTAAGAACATACTGCACTTATCTATTTTATTGCTTTTACCAATTTAAATATGTATAACCTTTGGTTTTAATTAAAATAAGTATTAAATTAAATAATTAATTTTGTTATAGTGTCATCTATGAATAGAATGGTAAACCAATTAAATATCGTACAAGATGCTACAGAAGTTAGAAAACAATTGTAAGTTAAATTTATAGTATAAGTAACTCCCTTAAATGTTTAATTTTAATATTAGAAAATTTCAACAGATCAAAAGTATAATTTATTCTAGAATATTTTATTATTCAATAATATTGTAACTATAAATTATTTTTTTGCATTATATATAATATACAATACATTTAGTAAATTAGTCTTTAAAGTTAATTCTTAAAAAATTTCAGACATCAAATATCACATTATACACAGCAGCTATCAAAAGATACAAGCCATAACTTAAAAGAACTCAATGAATTACGACCATATTCTTCTCAAATAGATCAAGTATATAAAATGTAAAGTTTGATTTGTATTTGTTTTAATGAATTATTAATTTTATTAAGAGGCAATTCAAAATTCAAAAAGAGCGTTTAGCTGAATCGTTTACATCTGCTTTAAATGCATTTCAATCCACTCAACGTAGAGCGTATGATAAAGAAAATGCAGAATTAATAAAGCGTACAAAAGCATCTGCATCTACAGGAATATTCCCACCACCTCCGAGTTCTAAACATCAAAATGGTTTGTTAATAAATTAATAAACGTCTAATTAAATATAATTATTACAGAAATAACACTTTGTATTTCTATTTAGGTTATACAAACTCAGTTGATAATCAAAACGATCAAGCTCAGTTACAAATTTTGGATGAAGTAAATTTACAAGTGGTTGAACAAGAACAAGCTATTAGACAACTTGAGGTTGGTGACAAAATTACTATTAGTAAAATTTCATTAAAACTTGCTTAAGATGCTCTTCAAAGGATTAGCTGTTTAGAGTAATTTATGCATAAATTAAAAAAAAATGCAACTATTAAAATCAAATTTTCTTATAATATATTATTATTATTATTTTGTATTGTTCTTTTTAGTTTGTATAAACAAAATTATGTATTTATTTTTGTTTATTTGAGTTTTGATGAGATTTACTACATAAACTAAAGAAAACTATTTTGTTAACATAAAATTTTTTCCAAATTCCTAACCAAAGAGCATCTTATTCAATTAGATAAAGAAAAATCAAGTGTCTTAGGTGGTTTTACATTAACTAGTTTAGAAAATAATCTAAGAGTTTCTACAAAAGAGTGTCTTATACAGGAAAACATGGGCGTAACTTGGAAATTTATTAGGGGGTGGAGCAAATATATAATTACATATCTAACGAAAAGAGTGTCTGCGGTCAGGGTTGGACTAGCTCTATAGTTCAGCCCGGACAAAATAATTTTAAACGGCCTCAATGGAACAATAAGTACTATAATAAATGGAATAAGTAGGTACCTAATCAAATTATTGTTTAACTGAAAATGTATCTTCGTAACAAAAAACAATATACACACAAATACATTTGTATATCTTCAGATTTAATAACCTTAAATAAATCTAGTTTACGCATAATATATCTTATCTATAATATTGATATAATGACCTATTTATTAAGATAAATTTCACACCATAAAAAATGATTTGATTTAAATATATTTATACATTTGATTTTAATTGAGTTAGAACAATGGGGTTGCCAACTAATGTCTCTTTTATGCGGCCCACAGTAAATTTCAAAACTAGCAAATGTCATTGAATATCATATAAATTTTGTTTACTGTTTGACCCTAGAACCATTTTTTAATTTATGAATGTGTCCTAAAGGTCCATAAAGGTTGCCGACTACTGAGTTAGAACATATTGTTTTTAATAAAATAATTGCTTACCAGTAATAATTGACTTGAAGTCAATAGAAAGGTTGGAAACTAGTAACAGACTTGATATTGACTGAATGTCAAAACTATTAAAATGTTTTTAAATAAAAGTCTAATAAATCTTATAAAAATTATTATTATTGAAAAACAATTTCGTTATCACATATCTTGCACGACCATGTCTACCCATACCAACATTTTCTTTTAGTTAAATGTTGTTTGAACAAACACGAACGGTATGTCGTATGATTAACTTATTGTACACATTTTTTGTATTCAAAGTTCCTAAAATTTTTCTATTTATAAATATTGTGTTGAAATCATTGTTATCAATCAGCCAATTGCGACATTAAATATGTTCAATTTTCAAACTCCGAGTTATCTAATCCTGTGTCACCGCATCCATTAGTAATGTCATGTTACGAGGCGATATTTTTTATTTTATTTTAAGAATAGAAGATAGACGCATTAAATTAAAAACAAAAAATCTAAGTAATTTTATTTAATCAAAATAACAACAGCCCTGGTGTCCTGGTGGTCTAGTCCAACCCTGTCCATGGCTAAATGCCGCTTTACTACCTACATATTATTATACAAAATTATTCATTTTCTAACATTATGTTAGATAAGCAAAAATTTAAAATCAAGATTTAAAAAAAAAATTATATAGTAATAGCTATAACCAACTATTTTATACTTATTTTAAAACAAGGTATGTTAAATATCAGAAGGAGCTCTACCCCTCCTTATTTATTCCAGGGGGGGCAATTGCCCCCTCTTGCTCCCCTCCCAAGTTTACGCCTATGCAGAAAAATATCTTAAGTGAGTTTCACTATATTTATATTGAATCATATATTTTAATTTCAATTCATGTTAATTTCAATATTTTTAATTTAGAATGATATAAGTGATGTAAATCAAATTTTTAAAGAAATTGGTACCTTGGTTCATAATCAAGGTGAGATGATTGATAGTATTGAAGCTAATGTTCAAATCACTAATGTATCAGTACAAGAAGCTACTAGTCAATTGAGGCGAGCAACAGATTATACTGTAAGTAAAAGATATTTCAGTGCATGTAATAAAATGTTAACAATAATTTGATTTTCTAATTTTAGAACAAACTCAGAAAAAAACGCTGTTATTTATTAGTTGTTTGTGCCGTGATTTTATTCATTATTATAATGACAATTGTTTGGGGCTCTAATTAAATACATTAGTTATTCTTTATGGTTAATATTTAAGTTATTCCATTTTGTTAATCTGTAAGAAAAAAGTATAATATATATAGTATATGTATATTAAGTTGAAATAATATGTTAAATAGTATAATAAAAATGTTATTCAAAAATTTATAATATAAAATTACTGTTTATTTATCTTGTTAGATGGATGTATTACAAAACTGCTTAAGATTTTTTTTTTTTCAGTTGTATTTGTTTTTATTTTAAATTATTATTTATTTATATATGTAAAATATTACAATTAATGTAACACACTGTATAATAGTCATAAATACATAATCATACTTAAATGATTATTTATTATCTATCGTATAATATAATTTTAATTATATGTCTTGAATATATAATAACATTTTAATTATTCAAGCACATGATAAAAACATATATTTAATAAAAATATTTACTCAATTATACATAAATATATTTTATTTTATATCTTTGTTACTGTATTTCATTTATAGCAATCGTGACTTATCCTATTTCTAAAAAGATTTTAATATATTTTATTAAGTGATGGTGTTAATACTTGAATATCTGAAATTAGTTTCATACTTTTATTAATATCTAATCAAATATTTTTGAACTCTTATTTGAATCATTGTGTTAATGCTTAAATATATTTAACATGTATGAGCTTTTTATGGATTTAATGATATTTGGTGTTTTATTTGAGAATTTAGAATTTAAAATTAGTTCAGTAAACAGTAATTAAATTTAAAAATATATAATATTATAATTTAATTACTTTGCTTTGAAAGAATGACATATAAGTTATAAGATTAAACTAACATTTAACTAGTTTAAATTGCATGAAATGTTGTGATAAGGGATGCTGTCACGTTCAAATTTATATATTTGGTATTTCTTGGGTCTTAAAATAACGTAGAATCTGGTATTTAAATCACATTGAATGGTAATATCACTAATTATAATATAAAAACTACAGATATTATATCAAATATAATGAAATATAATAAAATTAATTAAATTGAAAATTATGTATGCATATTTATTATTAAAGATTTTCTACACTAATATAACGAACAATTATGGTATTTATAAAATTTTAGTTAAAATAAATTCAAAGAAACAAAGTGTTTACATTTTTAAAATTATAATATATTTTAAATTTTCAATTTTTTTGTCAACTTAGGTTTATGAAAGTTTATTCTTCATAACAAATTTATTTAATCGAAGATAAAAATGCTTTGGCTGATGATACAATTAATGTTTGTATTTCACTAAAAATTACAAAGTACACTCCTGACA
This sequence comes from Sipha flava, assembly GCF_003268045.1. Taxonomy (NCBI): domain Eukaryota; kingdom Metazoa; phylum Arthropoda; class Insecta; order Hemiptera; family Aphididae; genus Sipha; species Sipha flava. Next base: position 2,266,939 of record NW_020272972.1, on the reverse strand, counting down.
TCAACATATCATCTGCTAAGAAATAACATAAAATAAAAATAATATAATAAATCGGCAATTTAATTTTTAACGTCAGAAAAAAATTATTTTCTTTGAACACTTGAATGATTTTCAAAACATTGAATGGAAAAATTTGGTTCACCATCCCTGGAATAGATACTTTGACCCACCAATAGGTTAAATTAGGGGATATCATAAGAAGCCAATCAAATACATTTAATGCATAACCAACCTTGGTTGGGACTATTAATTACTACTAGTAAAATGGTTATTATTATTGATATTAAGATATTAATCAGGGCCGGCTCAAGGTATAGGCGAGCTAGGTATCTGCTTAGAACGACACTTTAATGGGGGCAGCATTTTCAAAATTGACTCGTACGTTTTTTTTTTATTTCTAACGGTGTTTTATAAGAAAAATGTTTAAATTAATTCATCCGCGAAAACCACTCTTTATTATCTATATAATAAAACAATATTGTCTAAAGTTATAGGAGTTACCAGTTTCTACCAAAATAATATTGACCGTTTCCGCCATAACTTTTTTCCACCAATAACGAAAAAGGTACGATTCCCGTTTCTGCCAAAAAAAGTTTGGAAGCCATTGGTTTTAATTTTTGAGCAATATTGGATATATGTGTAAAAAACATTTGTAATATGTAAGTACACTCATAATCTTCAATAATTATTGCTAATCGTCGATATTAACGGTTTAGATATTAAATTATCAAAATATATATATATATATCAAATCAAGACTGTATCTAGAAATTTTTTTCGGGAGGGGTCCAAACATGTATATTGTAATTTCATTGAATTTAGATTTTAACTGATATTTGGTTAAAAATAATAAAATAATATTTTCATATGATATTATAATATAAAACTAAAAGCTGTCAATGATTAATTGGAGCTTAAGTCATTTTTGATTGAAAATATTTATGTTGGTATTAAAAATAAATAATTATTTTAAACATTCGTAAAATATTGAAGACATTTCGGGGGGATCCAGACACCCTGGACCACCCCCCCCCCAGATACGGCCTTGTATCAAATATATATATACCAAAATATATCAAAATTAACAGTGCTCAAAATAATATTAAAAAAATTCCAAAAAACAAAAATATATTAAACCGATTAAAAACTACAGAAGATGCAATTCCAAAAAATAATTCCAATGAAATTAGTAGGTACACTTTTGTCAAACCTGTTTCCTTTAACTATAAGATTTTTTAAAACCTGACCTATTCTAACAAATTAAATTATTTAATACTCGACATATACTTGTATTAAAATGTATAATGAAAGAATATGTAACAATTGTACATGGCTCCCAAAATTTCTTTCACAAAAATACATATTAGTGGAAACGGGAATCATACCTTTATCGTTTCTGGCGAAACAGGGTTATACGTAAATCAGGGAACGGATTTTTGGCGGAAACGAGACATGCCCGTCACGATAGCAATAGTGATGTGTTTTAAATGATAATTATAGAAATAATTTTTAAGTCTCTGTACATATATCAAGAAAAAAATTTGAATGTTTTTTATGTAGATATGTTACATAAAAAATACGGGGAAGCTGAATTTTTTTTTTTTTTTATAGGCGGCAGAATTTAATTTCGCTTAGTGCACTATTTTTGCTTGTTCCGACCCTGATATTAATTATAAATAAAAATAATTAAGTACTATTACAAATGGTTAATAAAATAATATTAACTAATCAAAAATACCTACATAGGTACCAAATTACTAATATTTTTTTTTATAAATTTCATTTTGAAAAAAAGTTTTTCTTCTATTCATTAATTATTTTTAAAAACTGTGACGGGACAATACTATAACATTTTTTACGAAATGTTCAAAAATATAAATTCACTAGTGACATCTAGTGAAATTCGTATTTTTTGTTGAACCTACCAACCTTGGTCTTTTTAAACGTCAAGATTATAAGGATATACATTTTATTATTATTTATTTATATTTATTATTATTTATATTTATTTATTAGGATATACATTTTTTCAGTGTTGTTGAAATGATCCAATCGTGAAACGGGACCTGATTGACACCACAGAAAATAACACCAACATTATTAACACGTATATGGTTGGCATTATTTTTTTTATTTATCACCATTAACCAATTTTCTAAAAACTGATAACAAATAACCGCGCCATGTGTTATTTTCTTTCATTGTATCATCGTTTTGGAAACTTGAATTCCATGTGGTTGTATATTTGATTTTTAATAACTAAATTTATTAAACATTTTAAAAGTTCTATAAAATTATGACGGACATCACAGAAATGGAGCGTATTTTGATGCGCTTATTAGAGCCAGATAATGAAGTTATACAAAAAGTAAATATCTTAAAATATATCTAATACATTTAACTGTTAATAATTGTATAATTTTTTTATATATACTCAGGCTACTGAAGAACTAACCTTAGCTTTAAAAAATCCTCAAACATACGTTATTCTTTGTACATTGATTGGTACTAGTAAAGATGATAAATTGAAAGAGTATGCAGCTCTTGTATTGAGAAAAAAATTATATAAACGTAATGCATGGATGAATGTATCTCAAGAAGTCCGCCAACAGTATGAATCCTTCAAAACTTGTTCTTATTATTTTTACTTATTGTTCAATGTATCTATTGTAGAATAAAACAATTTTTGCTCAAAACTATTATTGAAGAACCTAGTCTCCAGGTTAAAAAACATATTCTTCAGCTAATAGCTGTATTAGCTAAACATGAGCTAATGAGAAGTAATTGGAATGAGTTATTTGCTTTTATAGAAGCGTATGTTCAAAGCAATGATATTAATGAAAGACAAGTAAGTATCTACATTAAACAACTTTATTTATTTAATTACATAATTTAATTTGATCGTATGTATTTTATATAATTATTGTTATTATGATTTACAGTTTGGTATGTTTGTGATCAGACACTTATCTGATTATATTCCTCAAATGTTTGAACCACATATTGCAACATTTGTGAATTATTTTAATACAACATTAAGTAGTACTGAGGATTGTACTTCTCCAATAGTTTATGACACCATTACTTCAATGAATAATATTTTAGAAGTATCTGTCCAAGCTCCCCAGGTATGTGAATTCATTAAAACTGTAGAAACTATTATAAAAAAAAATTATATTTTAGGTCATGCAATTATATTCACAATCTGTTCCTCGTGTACTAGAAGTTATAATTGTTCTGTCAACAAATAGTCCAGACAATGCCTGTGATTGTTTTCAATTACTTGAATCTATGTGTGAATTTTCTATTCAGGCTTTGATACCTCATTTAAAACCAATTGTTCAAGTTTCTGCACAGTTAGCTGGTAATAAAGATATAGATGAAACTTTAAGATGTAACGGAATCAATTTAATTTCAACTATTATTCGTAGTAAAAAAAAGGTAAGTTTTGTTTAGTACTCATATCAATGATTAAGCTATTATATATTTGTATTATATTAAGGTAATTATATTATTACTTTTTATATATTTGTAATACATTTATAAAAAGTATCTAATGTATATCAGTTGTTTATGATTTTCAATTTTTAAGCAAGTATTTAAGTAGTAAAATTTTGCATACTTAAAAATTAGCTTAAAACTGTAAAAAAAACCTGAGTACAGATACAGATCATTTTCTTTCCTTAACATATTATAATTTCATATTAGGTTATAGTGCTTAAGGTTATAGTTTGTATAAGTTAGGATCTTAAAATGTTCAAAATAAAACTAATTTTTATATCATTACTATATTTATTTATTACATTTATTCATTTATTGTTTTGTTCTTTATTTTTAGATTTTAGTAAAGTTGAATTTATTGCAACCTATAATTGAACTAATGTTTAGTATTTTAAGTGAAGAATCAGATGATGATACATGGTTTTTAGAAGAGTATGGCTTAAATCCAATGAGCGCTGCAGGTGATTGTATGGCAGCTATTTCTGATGAAATATCAGCATCCACTTTCATGCCAATATTGGTAAATGAATAAATCCATTTAGTTTTTATTATTTGCATAATTATAATTATATTTCAAGTATGTAGTATTTATTTATTAGTATTTAGTATTAATTATTTTTTTTATCATGATGTCCCTTAATTTTGATTTTATAAATGGAAGAAATTTATGATATTAACAACAATAAATTTAAATAAACTAGTATAATTCTCCCCATTGGTAAAGGTTTTATTTTATTGAACTAGAATAATATTTGATAATAATACGTTTTAGATAATATATGTTTACCTTATTCATACTTTTTGCTTAATAAATATATTTGAAAAACAAATTATTAGGATAACTTATCAAAATTGACAATTATAGGAGCGCAACTGATCATACCATAATACAGGGTATTTAACAAAGATTTTCCCATTACAATATTACTTTGAAAAAAAAAAAATTACAATAGACATCACTATAACCTACCACCTGGAAATGCTATTGTGCAGTGTTTCAGGTGGTAGATGGTCTTAATTTATTGATCTTTGCTTCATTATTTTAGGTGACTGCAGGACAATCCCCCACAGTCACAACCTTACAACTTAAGCCATATTTCCTGAAGTAATACAGATAAATTGAAAATAATTGAAGACAGCCTTTTTATAGAGATAATTATTTTTATTATTTTTTTTTTTATTTCATAGAAAAATAATGTATTATTTAATACTATATTATTGTTTTCAAATCATCTAATCTCATATTCTGATCATATTCCCAAAAATTAAATCTAATAGTTTTTTTTTAATTTTTCACTAAAACAATTGAGTTAAAATTATTAGGATAAGTTATTATTATTATGAATTAAAAAATAATTATTCTCAACCTGATAAGTCCTATTAATTAAATATAATTTGATTATCTTTATTGCCTCTGAATGAATTGAAAGAAATTATATTTGTATGACATTGTATAATTATCATGTGTTTAAAGATTACATAAGTAGGTGGGTACGGATCCCAATCTTTAACTGAGTTTTAGTTAGTTTGGTTTTCAAACTTTTTTTTATTAAAACCATATATTTTATGTTATAGTATTTACTAATTTCTAAAATTGTAATTTAAACTATTATGTTGAGTTAACTATTTTCATATTTATGACCCGGTCTTTGTCATTTTAACATATTGAAAAATTAATTAAAAATTATCAGTCTTATCTACATTAAACTTTTTTTAATAGTTTGATTCACATATAAGCAATTTAAACAATTTATTTTACTTGAGATTTATTTTTTTGGACTAACTATGGACTTATTAATGTATTTTATTTATTAAATATATGGCATAAAAAATAATATTGTCTATATTGTATATCCAATCAGTATTATTTTAATTTTGATTGATAAGGAAGTATATCATATTTACTTGTTTCTATTATAAATAAAAATTTTATGATTTCCTTATATTAATTCTACATTTATATTTATTTTTTTTTTTTTTTAGATTAAATTGATTGATGCAGCATATACTACTCAAGATCCTAATGCTCTTAAAGCATCTTTTATGACAATGGCTTTTGTGTCTGATGGATGTTCTGAATACCTAAAAAAGAGTTATCTTAAACAATTTGTAACTGCAATTAAAATGGGATTAAACAGTTCAAATGAAACAGTTAAATCAGCAGCTATGTATGCTTTAGGTGAAGTTTCTCAATATGTTCAAGTAAGTAAATCTTAAATTTTGATTTATTTAAGCCGACAATTAGTATTGAAAAGTAAAACAAAATCATATATTTTATTACATTTTAGCCTCAAGTTAGTATGTATGCTTCAGAAATACTACCAGAGTTATTGAAAATGTTTAAAGAAAAGTTAATAGTTGATTATACTAAACCAGAGTGTAGTTCTGAAGTACGCATGATTTTCTATGCACTTGATAAATTCATTGATAGTATGGAAGGTGGAATTGAAGAATATTTACCAGAAATGACCACAATAGTATTAGATATTATAAAAAACGAACAATGTTGCATTGAACTTAAAGACAAAGCAATTACTATTATGTGTAGTATTGGTAAACTATTTTTATTTTTAAATTTTTTAAATATTTTTTCATTATTTCATTATAAATAACAATTTATTAAGCTATATGTACTTTATTTAGTTAAGTCAGGTGGTGATTCTGTTGCACCTTACTTTATTCCGGTTATGGAAAATCTTAATGTTTATTTAACGCCTGGAATAGATACTAAACTTGAACCTCTGCAGGTCATGGTTATACGTAAGTATTTATGAATTATTCAAATAATAATAATTTTTTTCTCTCTTGTATTCAGCCTTATGGTTAGTTTCATAGACATTTTTTTACTGTATATTATTTTTTATATTTAAATTACTATTTTTTAGAATTATTATCTGAATTTGTGGAAGCTCTTGATCCAATTGTATTTGAACCTTATTTGGATGCTAGTTTGAAATGTGGATTAGCTTTATTACAAGCAGCTAAGGATGATCAACCAGAAGTTCGTGCCGTGTGTTATGGTCTTTTTAGTACTGTGGCCAAAATATCTATTAACCATTTAGCACCATACATGGAAGTTGTAATGCAAAATGTTTTAACAAGTTTAGAAAATAGCTTAATTGCTAATAATTGTGTGAATTTAGAGGTTCTTATTTCTAAATTTTTAATTTTTTTATTTTTAATAATTAAATAATTAATTTCACTAAAAGATATTTTTACTTTCAGAAAAAAAGTTTTAATGCTTATAACAGTGATGATGATGATGATGATGATAAAGATGAATCATTAGAAACTGAAGACGATGATAGTAATGATGCTGATAGTGATAACTGTAAGTAGTTAAACCAATTTTTTATGATAAATCATTAGTCTATTTTTATGTTAATTATTAGGCTATATTGATGCTCATGTAATGGAAGAAAAAGATAATGCTTGTCGAACAGTTGCTCAAATTGCTCAAACCACAGGGTAAGAATACATAATTTAGAACTTATTTACTAACTACTTTTAAAATATTTTTAGTAATATTTTATTAATATTACATTTTTGGTTTTTATGTTAGGGAACAATTTATACCTTATTTAAATAAAAGCTTTGAAGTAATATCAAAGTTATTAGATGAAGATGATGAAGATACTATCGATTCTGTACTTGAAGCATATGGACAACTTTGTATTAATTTTTCAAAATTATCTGATAATAGTGGTCAAGAATGTAAGTATTAGAAATAATTTTTGTGTATTTATTAAATGTTAATGTTGATAGTAATAACTCAAAAATAGTTGTACTTTAACACTTTTCCAAATATTGTTTTCTAAATATCACTTATCACATTAATAATATAAATATTAAATATATAAAATACTGATATCTTAAATTTCTATTAAAAATTGAAATGTATATAAAAATTTAATATCTGTATTTTACGGCCTAATTTAATGTTAGGTTTTTCAAATAACGGGAAAACTTAACAGAAGACACTTTAATAGTTTTAGCTGCTGCTTTTTTTTGGGCTTGTAGTATATGAACAGTTAAGTATATTTTTATAGGTTGTAGGTACTAAGAATAATAAAGGTAACAAAGTAATTTGATTTATCTTGTATGTTTTTTGTGTAAAAAAAAATTGTATCAAATAGATAGATAAATTAATTATTTTAACTTTAACTTATGGTTTTTATGTATATTTTCTGTATATATTGATACTCTAAGATAACAGCAATTCTTCATTGCCAGGACTTTTCTGTTTTTTCTTGGTCATTGATGGGCAGTGATGGGAAGAATCAACTATTTGTTATTACCAACTATTAGTCCATTTTCATAACATACCTACCTACTAATTATTTGACTAAAATTTGTATGATCAACTATTTATAAATCATAAAATGGGTTGACTAATTGTTTGACTAAATTTTGCCAGGTCAACAAGTAAATTCAATTAATTGAATAATTCAACTAAATTATGATATAATTATGATGACTAATAATCAGGGCTCGTAAGTTTATGAATTTGCATGATTTTTTTTTTGCTACATCAAAAAACATGCTAAGTGAGATACAAATCCGTTTCATTACAAAGGTAGTACAAATGTAAAGTTTAATAGTGCATGTTTTGGGTGTACTGGCATATTTAGCATATAGTTGATTTTTTGAAGTTATTAGCGCATATTATTTAAAGTCAATTCATCAAAATTGTTTTTTGCGGAAGTTAAAAAAATACATATTAATAAATTTATTCTTATTTACTCTTCCGAGCATATTTACAAAATCGTAGTATTTTATCAGTTATTTTTATTTTTGCATGTCACTTGATTTTATAAGTTACAATTAGTACCACGGAAATAATATTATTGCTCATCGCTACCACCCTCTTTCTATTGACGTGCTCATTGCAATCTATCCATTTATTTTCGTCATAACATATTACATATTGTGAACGTGAGTAGTCGCTATATTTTTTTTGTGCGCAGTTTAAGGTTTTAAATGCATTAAAATACATATTTTTGTTTAAGCGATATAATAGAGTTATTTATGCGTTTTTTAGTGCATGAATTTACAAGCCCTGCTAATGATCCATTCACTATAATGTACACAGGTATATAATAGGGGTCAATATTGTTGTGCTGTGATTCTGAATCTGTAAAAAAAAAAAATAATTATATATTCTAATAAATGACAAGATAGTAGATACATATTCTAGTATTTTACATGGATTTTAAGAAAATAAATATTTAATACCCTAAATGAGTTTTTTAGTTCTTAATCCTTAGAATTAAAACAGTTTTTGATAAATAATTGTATTGTATAATTTATATTTTATATTTTTAATAAAGTTCACGCTTAAATTAGTTAAAATTTTTATTATTACCCAAACGAGTCAAAATAAGGTAAATTTAGTTAATGGTTAATAAAAATAAGTGGAATAATTAAATTAGTCAAGTAATTAATTATACCACACGGAGTAACTAAATTAATTAGAATACTACTATCAGTATAAATTAGTCACTTCTACTCAATACTTAGTTTTGGAATATCTATTAAAATGAACTACTACATTTTTAATTTTTTTTATTAGGTTTAGAAAAGGGATTGGAAAGATTTTTGAGTTACGGGGAGAAAAAAATCCAAGAAGATGGGCTAGAAGCTTTAGATACAACATTCTTAGATGTACTGGCTGATATGTTAAAAGAAATTAAAAGTAAAATGATGAAGTATGCTGAACCAATTATGATGCTTGCTAAAAATATAGTAGCATTAAAAGTAAGTCCAAGTATAAAGTATTTTATAACAGCTGTTTTTAATTGTTAAAATGTAATCAAATATTATTTACAACAAAAACTTTTATAAACATTTTTAATTTTGCTTAATATTAGATAGGAGATGGAAATAATCCTGGTGAATTAGATGAATTAGATAGTGAAAACAATGAATTGCCTTTAGAATATGCAGGAAATGTTATTTCAAATTTAAGCTATGTAATCCCGCCACAAGCTTTCTCGGCATATTTTATTTCATTGATGCCCTTACTCAAAAAGTTGATGGTAAATTTTAAACTATATAACTTCAAATTTGTTTTATTAAATTTGATTCTTAATATTCTAGGCAAAAGGCTCATCCGATATATTACGAGCTACGGGGTTAGCTATAATTGGGGAATCTGTTAAAGGCTTAGGAGATAATGCCAGCGAATTGTCTGAAGTAATGTTTTCACTTGTAATTCCACTCATTGAGGATGAAGATGATTCTGTTAGAAATAATGCTGTATTTGCATTAGGAGAAATTGCTTTTTATGGCAAAGAATCAATTTACAAGTTAGTATTTTAATTTATAGTAGTGTTTTTTATATTATATGTGATTTAAAAATAAAATATTTTTTGTAACCTTATAGGTACTATCCTACTATATTAAATACATTTTCTCAAGTGGTTACTAAAGAACAGAGATCAAAAGTATTAGATAATGTCTATGGAGCTTTAGCACGTATGATAATTACTAACATTGAAGGAGTACCTCTTGATCATGTAATTATTTTTATGTACTTTAATATTTTTTAGTAACTGATCAAAATCAAACCAAACATTTTTAAAAAAAATTATAAGTTAGCAATTAATAATAGCATAGATCAGCTTTACTGCTAATCAATGGCAATACCATTTACATTGATAACCATTGGCCTAGGTTATATACCAGGAATGGCAAACCTTTTGAATATTGCATGCCCAAAATTACCTTTTTTTTTTTTTGTAGAGCGTGCCATGAAAAAAATATTAAAAATATTATATTTTGTTTTATTATAATTTGATTGTATAATTAATGTATTAGTATAAAAAGGTTAGTTTAGATACATAATAATAATAATAATTATAATAATATTGCTTTGTTAATTATTTATAATATATTATATTATAGGTCCTATATTAAATAATATTTAATAGTAAAAAAATTTGGATTTGCCATCCCTGTTATATACATATATTGTTGATTATTATTTAATATTGTACTAAATATTCATTAAGGGTGTGTGTTGAATATAATTTAATATTGTATAAAAAGTAACATAGTATGCTATAAAAACAACATTACTGTTTTTTCCAAATTAAACTAACCTAACCTGTTACAATAACAGGGTCAATAGATCATTTATAAATAAGGCCGATTTTTAGCACACTGTAGATACTATTTTATAATAGTACTTATGTATGTATGTATGTATCATGTGTTTAGTAAAATATTACTTATTACTAAAAACAGTATAGATATTTTTATCCAGATCGATCTAAAAACATAATCCTCAACTCAATATATTCTTATATATATATAATGTGTTTTATCTATGGAATTGTAATTCAATTAAGTTAACGTTTTTAAATAATGTTAACAAGGTATTTTGAAAATAAATATATTTTTAATGTTAAAAATTGATATTTTATTATAATTTTTGCTAAAATTTGCAAAATATTAAAAAATTTATTTTAATTTAACCTATTGTGACATAAATTTTCATTTTATTTTACAACTTGATAATATTTATTTAATAATTGTTTTAATTATTGTCTGTTTGCTTATACAAATATTACAATGAACTAATTTGGTAACAATAATAACCTATGACTACATTAAATAAATATCTATATTTTAGTTGACTTATAAGTATAAAAAATATTAATATACATAATTTAATTGTTAAAGGTGGTACCTGTTATGATCAATTACCTTCCATTGCATGAAGATTTTGTTGAAAACTTAACAATTTTCCGATGTTTGGTATATTTGTATGAAATTGGCAATCCATTTATGGTTTCTCTTTCAGAACCAGTGATTAAAGCATCATTAATTACATTAAAAGATAAAAGAAAATATGGCGAAAATGGTAATTTGAATACAATATAATATTGTTTAAAGTTTGTATTTTTTTTTAATAGTAATCTAATTAATTTTAAAATTAAAATGTTTATCATTTTTATTCATATAATATATTAAAATGTTTTATTTATTTTTGTTTAGAAGTCAAAGAAGAGATTGTTAAACTTTTGCGCATGTACAAAAGAGATTTTCCAGATAAATGCTTATTGACACTTTCCGAAGATTTATTCAAGTTATTAAGTGATCTATGAATGTAATTGATTTAATCATTATATTTATTTTTCTATGAAATCTAAATCATTTTGCTAAGCATCTTTGTTTATTTCGAAAATATAAATATTTTTATATTATCTTTAATATTTTATTTTTTATGCTCATTAAATTAAAATTTTGTTGAAAAAAAATTGTAATTTGTTAATTAAATTATAATTAACATATTTCTACCAATTGTCTAATATTGCTCCTATATAAATTCTGCTATTATTAAAATTATTATATACTATTATTTATTGTCACTAGTATAAATTGTTTTTTTTTTTCCTAAAAAATTAAGTCCCAAGGAATATTATTTATTATTGTTTAATTCTTATTTTGTTGTAAAATTATTTACTAAAATCAATTTTTTAGTATTTCTATAATATCTTACTTCCTATTTTATATTATGATTGTCTGAAGTTCATTATGTATACGAAATATCATAATCGAAAATTTTAAATTACAGTGCTACAATGTGAATGAAATGAATGACCAATTTTTAATTGATCTTGATTATCATTTGTCATTTTAATAAATAAATATTACAATATTATTATGGTTTTTCAATTTGAAGTTCAATAAAATACAAACATAGATGTAGTATTGACGTCTCATTCTGGTAAAATTGGTTCTCCTGAAACACATTATTGGGAAATCGAGACACCATACTCAAAATCAGGACCTTTTGTCCTGACCAAATCGGGATGTTTGGTTACTCTAAACCAGGCACGTAGCTAGGGGGGTGTTTCAGGTGTAATAACACCCCCTAACCGTATACTCGCGTGTTTTCAAGATAAAAATTCATCATAAACCGTGATGAACACATATTTTTTCATAACGAAATATATATTCATATTACGATAACAATAATGTAAAACCGGATCCCAGCTTCTTATTGTACTGTTTTGTTTAATTAACTAGAATAATGTTTTTTATCATTTTATGGACAATTTAAAATGTATATAAAAATAAAATGTACATTTAAAATTTAAAAAAATGTTTAAATACTTTCTCATACATTAGTATATTACACATGAATAGATTTTTATGTATAATGTACTAACGTATTTATATGCTTGTATAATAAAGTATACGTAAAGTTTTTATTTTGTTGTGCATAATTTTGTCGGTTAATTTTGAAACGCTTCCCTTTTGAAATACGCGCCTGCTCTAAACCACTGGAATTGTTAACATGGGACTTTCCGCCAGTATGAGTTCAGGACCCCGGATTGTAGTATAATAGATATCCCCTGGAGTACCTAGAGAACAATACACTAACATAAAATATATGGTCTTGTAGATGTGTAATATAAATTAGGACCGGATTTCGGTATTTTGATGCTCATAGGCAAAATTATGGGGCATTTTATAGTGATTTGTTTTTTAAATATATTTGTTTATACGATTTCATTTAAAAAAAAAAAAAGATTCATAAAAATCCAAGGTCCCCTATTAGTGGAGGCCATAGGCCTATCCTATCTAGGGTAAATATGAACCTGGTAAAAATAAAAAATTATTAAATTCAACTAATTTAAATTTTTAAATAAATAAATGACATCAATGCTGTATTGAGATATTTTTAAGTGTTGTTGAAAATTATTTTCAACGAAGTATTATTTCATAGATATGTGCACACTGTAAAAAAAATTGCGACCGCCATTTCGTGATAGTTGATACTTGATACGACGTATTTGTCGCTTAGAAATTTGTTTTCCTTAATTTTAAAGTCCCATTACTCTTCTTTTTTATACTAATTAATTTCATAGATAATATATATAACTCGGACGTGTGTTAAGTTGAACAATTACATGCTTAATAGTACATTTAAACGTATACATTTTGTTTCATATCGGACATTCAGGGATTTCCAGATGTGATAACCAATTTTTTGGATGTGGTTCATTAAACATATTTTTCTTTTCAAGTAAATTGTTATCTGTTGTGATAAATATTCTTACTGTTTTTACTTATTATCAATCAGTGTGTGATTTTATTAATTACTTTTAGTAATATATTTTAATTTGAATTGAACCTGTGATATTCATCATGTATTGGAAAAATAATCCTGCATCTAACTGGGACTCAATTTTTGATAGAGAGGTAATTTATTGTTATTATCATAATATTGTTATGTTAATGTTTTTTTTTCATTATGTCCTAGAATTTGTGCCTTGATGATCTCATGAGAGAACAAAATCTCTTAGAAGAACTTAAGGGTCAGAACAAAAAACTAATAGACTTGTAAGTACTATTAATAAGTAGGTATAATTGTTTTAGTTTAAACTCATTTATAATAATTAAAATGTTGGAACACATCTTGTTACTTTTCAAACAGTGGTTTTATAATTTATGTCAGTATAACTTTTCTAAAAATTACAGATGTTGTATCTTTTTTAAATGATAAATTAGACATTTTTAAGCTTATAGAGTTAAATATATAAAATCTCTATGTTATACATATTTAAAAGAAATGTTTATTTAAAATACATAAATTAATTTTAACTTTCAAAATAGGAATATTATATTTGTTTTTCAAAACAAAAGAATTTAAAGATTATTATCTAACACATCAATATAATTTAGCATATGTAGGTATCATATTTTTTCATATTTAATAATTAATTAAAAAACATTTTTTTTTTAAATTTTTTTTCAGAAGTTGTAAAATTTATTTGATTAAATTTTATATTTCTTAGTATAAAAATATTAGTTAATTAATAAGTATTGATAATGTATTTTTATATCATAGAAATAATTTTGTTTGAATAGTTAAGTTTTTCAATTTATGTTTTTCAATTTTTTTTCTATAGTATTTACAATTTCTTCTTGCCTGAAATTTTTTTATTATTACTTGTTATTGAGTATTTGCTAGAAGATGTTTTGGTGACATTTAATTTCTAGACAATTTTTAAAAAGTATTTTTATGTTTTCTCTTTGGTAGTTCCTTATTAGTAAGCTTATCACATTGGTGCATTTAAAAGTTATCACTCATTTTTTATGTACATCAATTTCTTTTTTGTGGTTCAAATTCAGCTTACTTTTTATTAGGTATAATAATATGAAATTTCTATCAAAGCAATATGTGTACAGTATAATTTCTTAATAAAAAAATATAGTATAGATATTGAATTAATGCTTAAAAAAAAAAATATTTAAAAAACAAAAATATTTTTTATTTGTATTTTACAGATTTGTGTTAAATATATCTCCCTACCCTTAAATATTAATTCGATGATCTGTCTACAAATGTATTTGGGAACTAAGTTTTAATTTGTTCCTTCTTCCTTCCTAATTAAAAACATCTTGTTACCTTATTTTATAAAAACTTTATTTAATACTGAATTTTCCTATAGTTTAACAAAACCTGATGTTGCATTGGCATTGGTCCGTCTTGTTACACAAGAACCTCAAGAAAATGAAAAACCAGAAATGCGCTTTGTTTTGCCAAATCTAGCTTGTGAAATATTAACTAGCGATATTCAACCTATGTATAATGTTCTTTCACACGAAGAAGACATTTGGAAATGTTTTTTTAGTTTTCTAGAAGACAATGAACCTCCACTTAATTCTTTAATGGCATCATATTTTAGTCGAACTCTATGTAGTCTCATATTGAAAACAGGAACTCAAGTATGTATTTCTTAATTTAATTGAATACTTAGCCTAATTAAAAAAAATTAATAATGTAAATAACAAAAACTCTTGCCTTATTATTTTTTTACAACTATTTGTATTTTATAATTTCTAACCAAAATTATTTAAGTCAAATATTTGTGTTTTGAAAAAGGTTTAAACATTTTTTATTATAGTTAATTTTAATTTAATTATAGGATTGGTACACATATCAATTTAACTGTCTTAAAGCACTTGAGAAAGTAACATACAAAGGAAATTTTATTGATTTGTTGCTTAAACATCTTGATACATCTGCTATAATGGATCTCATTATTAAAATATCAACTCTTTTAGAAGGACCTCCTTTACGAAGTAATATATTCACAGTAAGTATACTAATATTTTTTAAATTTAAATTTTACTAATTTATTATATTTTGATATTATATATATAAATATTAAATTACATATGTTTGTATTTTAGCTATTTGAAAAAGAACAACTAATTTTAAAATTGGTTAACACACTAGATTCAAAAAATGTTTCTATTAGACAATTGAATGCAGCTGAAATAATCTGTGCTATTGAAGTTGCATCAGAATTACATCCTCTTGAACAAAACCCACTTGTTATTTCAATTGAATCGTAAGACATACTTTTTTGAATGATTTGAATGATTTTATTTATATGTTTTCTTATTAAATTAGACCAGAGACTGTAAACATGGTATTAGTAAAAATATTTGGCCAAACTGAGAAGACTGAAAGTACATTATTGGGCGGTATTTCAATTTTGCAAACTTTATTGATGGCTACTAAGTTAAAGTTAGTTAAATTACTTAATAAATATTACTTTAACTTTTAGTACTGATACATTTTTCTCTCTCTAGAAGTGGGGATTCTAATGAGGTGTATAATAAAAAACAGTCGATGGCTGAAATTTTGTGTATTACAATCTTACCATTTTTAGAACATATTCATAATGTGTTGTTAACTCCTCCTAAGGTAAATATTAACCCTACAAATGCAAAGTACAGTTCTATAATAAAAATATTACTTTTTTGTATATAATACTACTAATACTATTTTTGTAAAGTTATTATACTTATATTACTTTTAAGAGCAAACGTAAATTGCGCTCGTTATTTTTCAGGTATAAAGTTTTGTGTAGTAAATTACGCTCTGTATTTTTCAAGTACAAAATTCTGCATAGTAAATTGCGCCCAATAGAAACATTATTTTTATGATAGTCATTTAGCATTACCCAGAGAACACCACAAGAAGGCGACTATCGCTGTCCTCCAAAAATGTTTTTTTAATTTACTTGAGATGAATAAATTAATTAATAATAATAGGAAAATTAATTTTATTTTATTTTAAATATTATGGTATTAATTATAGTTTTTTAAATATTTTTTTGTTAGGTTAAAAATGTTAATAATAAAAAATACAGTTATAAGTAATCTGCATAGTAATGATACAAAATCTTAATATATTCATATTTTACTTAAAAATAGGAAAATTCATTTTTTTTTTTTTTTGAATATGGTATTAACTAGTTTTTTTTTAATATTTTTTTGTTAGGTTAAAAATATTAATAATAAAAAATACAGTGAGTACAGGAAAGATTCACTAGCTGAGTTGTCCTTTATTTGTCTATGTTAATGTTGCGGAAGCTGATGCCCAAATACTTGAAGGAATGTCAGCGAATAAAATATACGTGTTTTAAACATAGCAAAAAAATTGTTTGATTATCTTCAGGCATTATAGGCATTAATTCATAGTTAAAAAAATTGCAAACATTTTCTGGTTCTAAAAATACCTGGTAATGATGAAATCAAGGTCACTTAGATAGTAGATACCATGAGCGCAATTTACTATACCCATTTTAGATCCGAAAAATCCTGGGCGTAATATACTGTAGTATTTTTACTACCTACTTAATATGGGCGCAATTTACAAACGCCCACTTTTAAATATCAGTAATTATTTATTTAGTTTATATTCAAATATTAAAAATGATTTTAAAATTGTGTTTAAATTTAAATTTAGATTGAAAGTTTGGAATCTATGGGTAATGTAATTGAAAATCCTTTTGGTAATGTACGTTTGCAAATCGTCAAATTGATAAGTTCATTACTTAGCATGCACAATCAACAAATAAATGAACGATTTGCTCAACTTAATACAATAAAAGTTCTTCTTGTAAGTATTTAATATTATATTATAAAAATTATGTTTTTTATTGGTATTATAAAAATTTCTATAATAAAATATAGTTAATCTTAAAACATTGATGAACATTTATATTTATAATCATATTAAAACTACTAGTATGTTCTGATTTATATTTATTACAAATATAACCTCTTAAAAGTTAAAATTACAGTACAAAAACAATGAATTTAATTAAGAAATTTTAAATAAGATATATATATTTTTAAATAATTTACCAAACATAAGAATGTATTATTATTTGATTTACCCCATCAAGCATAGCTTGTGTTGAGGTAAATGAGTTGTTGCTGTACTAATAATACAATAATAAAATATTACTAAACAATAATATAATATAATCTATGTAACTAATAAACAAAATGTACAGTTATGTTTTATAATGAAAAATAATAAACAATCTAATTTATGTTAACAAAATAGTTTACAATAGTTTTCTTCTAAAATTTTTTGTTTTTATTATTTTAATTTATACTATTAAAAATATTTTTTTTTCATATAAAGCGGTATAAAGTTAAATATTGTTGTACCTAAATAATCTAAGAAATTTTTTCCTGTACTTTTAATTGTGTAGGTAACACACATGTCATATGCCCTGTTTTCATGTTTATTGTTCTGTTTGAATGTAATTTTACCTATTTGATGAACTATGGAGAACTATATAAATACTTGACTAGCATAACTCTAAATTCTTTATAATTTAATGAAGTAAAACCTTTTAAATCCTTATTATTTAGATATATTCTTATTGCATGATTTTATTGAATTTTAAGTGGTTTTACTGCAGTATCAGAACAACCACCCTTAACTAATAAACCGTATTGGAGGACCGACTTATAGTGTGTGTTATGTACAAAATACAAAATTTATGTTGATAAAAATGTAATAATTTTGAAAAGTTTGAAAGTAATTGATCTTAATCTCATAAAAATATTATCAATATGTATTTTTCACCATAAATTCCAATCAATTACTATACCTAAATATTTCACTCTAGTTACTCTATTTTTTGGCAATTATATACATTAAAATTGTACTCATGTTTATTACAAGAGTAAATAAATTTCATCAAACGGTATGTATATTAAAACAATAAAACTTTAAAACTAACCATCAATGAGGTGTCCTTATTGGCAAGTGACATAATAATATATTCAACTTATATTCATGTATTAGTTTATTTTCTTATAATAGTGACATTTGTAGTACATATTTAATTGGTTAATTATGATATAATGATATAATTTACTTCATTTTTATTGAACTATTTTCAATGGGGAAAACTTGATTTTATTTAAAAATGATATATTAAATTATTGTTAGGTAATTAGTTATTATCCTCCTACTTGTTTTCTATTATATTTATTTCTCACTGTGTACTTCAAGTCACAAAATATTGATTTACTACATTTTTGTTGTAGGATTGCTTTTTTTGTTATGAACTAAATAATTTTTTACATACTCAAGTAGTTCAATGCTTCCATGAAATTATGTGTTGTAATCATTCAATTGCAGAGAACAGCACATTTATAGCTCATGTGAGAACATAACATACATTAATTATAAATAATTTGTATATATTTACCCTTAATTTTTGTTTTTATAGGTTATTAAAGATTGTAAATTAATTGAAAGTATTCTTGATAATGAAGCATGGTATGTATTAAGATAAAACTATGATCTAGAATAAATTTGATATATTTTGTGTTGTTGAACTTAAATTAACAATTTAATTACCTAGTTTAAAACACTGTTCTAAAAATAGTTAAAATAAAATAAAATATTTAATGTAAGATATTAATTAAAACTATTTGTTTTGATTAAATAAATATAAATGAGATAAAAAAATTTAAAAAAAAAGAACAGTAAAATTTACTTAAAACACTCTTTAAGGGACCACCTCACTAGAGTATCCTAACAGGAAATATAGGAATCAAAAAAAATAAAAATTTCGAGTTTATTTTTTTATTATACAGAACATGTATATAAATATGTACATAATTTAATATGTAAGAAATTTATAAATTATATAAATTATAATTACATTTAGTTTTTGCAATTAAATTTAATATTTATTTTAAAAAAAGGTAAATATATATATATATATATATATATACATATGTATTTTTAATATTATTATTTATTTAATTTTATTACATACTAAATAAATTGTCTATTTTTGTTCGCTTAAGATTCTGACAAAACGTTTCAGCTAGAAAGTTTCTTTGCATTTTCTACAAAAGACAATACTTTTTGAATTTATGATAGGTGTTGTAAATCAGCAGTAATTGTAAGAGTCGATACTGGATACCTCATAGAACGATGAAATATGTACCTACTCGTTATGATACTATAAGTAATATGACAAAATTAACTGATAAATACAATAAGTACAGGTAAACGAGTAAAACCTCTATTTTTATTTTCATAAGACTCTACTTTATTATAATCTGCTGAATAAAAGAGCATCTTAATGGATAGTTTTTACATTGACTAGTATTGAAAATGTTTAGGGACTAAAACAAAGTTTTAAGTGAATTTTACTGTATATGATTAAAATAAATTGTCACGTATGATTTGAATACATTTTTTATTTAATTAAATAAATACATTAAAAAAAAAAGTTAATTAAATAAATTATTTTTAATATACTTTTTTTTCGTCATAGTATTAAGCCTGGAAAAAGTAGAAAAGGGTTTGTTGGTCATTTAGCAACAATTGCTAAAAGTTTACATAATACTGAAGCATTTTATTCGGATCATTTTCGAGGAATTATTGTAAACACATTAGACAGTGATATTGTAAATCGCTGGGATTCTTTTACATCTACTACTTTAGAAGATAATGAGGAAAGAATTTCTTCTTGTTTGGTGTGTAAATATTAGTTATATATTTGTTACATATAAGATATTATTGTTTTCCAATATTTATTTATGAAACTTAATTATATGTATTTTAAGGGTGGAGTGCATCCTCGAGATGAAAATGCTGCAATGGATAGCAGAAAAGAAATGGAAGAAGAAGCAATTTTTGGACATTCTGAAATTGAATTCAATAGCAATGACAATGAGCTTGGTATATCAAGAGGGAATATAAATTTTGATGATGATGATGAAGATGATGATGACAAGTAAATACATTTTTATAATTTATTTAATTTTACAATTTACAATTATTGTTGATTTATTTTTAGGGACTCAATGGAAATGCAGGCAGAAATGTTTAATCGTATGTGTTCAGTGAGATCATCAGAAATGAATATTGACTCTTCGGAATGCAAAGATACAAATAATCAATCTGGAGCTTTAGGTTTATACAATAATCAAATGTGGGAAGATCCTGATTTAGGTGCATCAAAAAGAGATTATGGTGTTAATATTTTTAATAACTCTTATGATAAATCAAGCAATTTAACATCAAAGGATTGTAATTTGTAAGTTTTTTAAATAATATTTTACTAAAAATAATACTAAAGATACAAATGTATTTATTGAAGGTATTGGTCTCCAGAAACTTCTGATTGGGAAACCTTTAGGTCTCAATTAAATGCAAAAGCATCTAGTGAAATGAAAATTGATAATAATTCTGTCAATGGTAAATATTACTGTTTATTAGTCATAAAAATAACTTAAAAAAGACATTTTAAGATCTTAATTAAAATCTATATTTTCATATCTGCTAATGATTAATGATACATTTATTATTTAAATAATGTATTTTTGTTTTTAGCATCTAGTGCTTTTCCTTTAAATCCCTGGGGAGACAATATTATAGAACCTACACCAAAGCTTGAAACCGGTTGGGCCAATTTTGATTCAAGTTTTGGTGAATCAATGATAACCAATGGAGATCCAATTATTGAACATGAATTATTTTCTGATGTGGTAGAACAAAGTACAGAAGATATTCCTCCTGTATTTGAATCTCCAGATATTACATTTTCTTTGATAGACAATTTGCCACGTAAGAATTTTAGTCAAATTTTATTTTATCTGTGTATAAATGATGAAAAATTATTGATTTAGATTCTAATTTAAAAGATCAAGAGAAGGCTGATAAAACAAATGATGATTTATTAAATACATCTATTCCAGAACAGTTTTCAGAAGATGCTCCATCGGCAGATAATTCTTCTGAATCAAATGTTAAGGATTTGATAATACCAGTTACATCTAATTCTTCAGATATGCCTTTAGTTGAAAATTCGCATAATGGGAATTCTTTAGATAGGTAATGATTAGTTTAAAATTTCAAACCCTCTCCATGGCATTATCATTTTAAGAATAATTTTATCTTCAAAATAAAATTAAACAAAAATGTTATAAACAATGTTTTCTTATTAAATTATACATGAATTTTACTATAATCAATAGTCAACTTATATGTTTTTAAATTGTCCGTCCGTTTTTATATGCAACTTCCATGTTTATGATACATCATTCTGATAAATAAAGCATTTTTATTAAATAAAATGTATACTTACACAAATATAATATATTTATTTGTATTTATATACCTATACATATTAATTTTTTTTCAAAAGACAACTTTTGTTACCTATGTATTATTTATTTTCTGTGTGTTTAGTTTAGTGTTTGAATTACAGGGATCATAAGAATAAATTATAAATATTTTTGTTAAATTTTATGGAATATGATTACAAATAAATTTAATATGTTTGATTATTTTTTTGTGACTTTGAAGAAGTTAATTCATTGGCTTTAATTTTTCCCACCTGTATAAAATATGTTATAAACTTCTTCAAAATCATATTATTTATTATGTTACTGTGACAAATTATTATAAATTTTACTTGTTTTTTTTTTTTTTAAATATAGTTAACTTTGTTATTATCACGGTGCATGTTTTGAATTATAAAATTGAGTTGATTATGTTATATTTATGTGTGTTTCAGTATGTAAATATTTATTTATATATGTACACACATTTTTAACAGATATATTATGGTAAAATTATTATTTTTTATTATTTTTATAAAATGTGCACATATACTGGTTATAAGATGTTTAATGAGATCGTACAAAATACTTTTACTGTGATATGGATATCCATTTATGTGAAATATAAGTTTTACATCATTATTTATAGCAACTGTTCTATTTTTTTCTTGAGGAGCCTTACATTTTCTCTACTAAACCAAATTTATTTTGATTTGAAAAAATATTGGAAGTTACTATCAACACTTAAGTTTTTTGAAATGTTATTGAACTTATACTTGAGTAAATGAAATCACCAGATGTCTTGATTCTTATTATCTTTGTATTAAAATTCACTGTGAGAAAATGAGATTTAGTAGTAGAACTTATACTTGAGTAAATGAAATCACCAAATGTTTGATTCTTATGATATTTTTATTAAAAAAATAAGATAAACTTAACTATAGCAGAAATAAAATAACAAGTACAAAATTACAAAACTTGCAATACTTGCATACTTATGTAGAAATAATGTTTGTGGTTTCTTAAATGTTATATAGTATTTTTTTTTAGTAGCTTTTTATAATTTAAAAAAAAATTCTAGCATAATATTGTTGTCCTATATACAATAATATACAACTCTTGACAAGAAAAATAGTTTTAGCAAGATGTAAATGTTCACATGACAAAGTTATTGTAGCTTAACAGAGAATACCAAAATATTTAATTGTAGGTAACCCATATTAAATTATTATTAAAAACATTTATTACTTTACTTTTTTGTAATTAACATGCATGTTCAAAAGCTATAATAATATACAGATTTTAAAAACAATAATATAATTGCACATCATATATTTTCTCAAATTGAAAATAAATGCATATTAAACCACTAGGCATTTTAAATAAAAAAACAATATGTAATATTTAAGTCATACAATATATAATAAAGCAAATATTAAAAAAGTTAAGGTACAAATTTAAAATAATTTATAAAAAAAAAAAATACAATTATGATTACTTTTATAACTATTTAATATGTAAATATGTATTACAAATAATTTAAATAATTAATTTGGTTAAATCAAATTATTTGAAATACAAATAAAATAATTTTATATATATATATGGGTTGACTAATATGTTTGTTATACATAAATGTACAAAAAAAACTTTTTAACAAGTCTAAACAAAGTAATAAAATATTGTCCGATAATAAAAAAAAACAACAAACAACAGTTACAAAAAATACCTCAAACATGTACTAAATGAGTTATAAATCACAGCACAATATAATATAATGTAAATAATAATAATAATAATATAACAAACGGAGACAATAATAAGGTAACAAAGGCAACAGTTAATAGTAATAAAATAAAACGAAGGAAGAGCAGTTTGAATACCATTGAATAAAATCAGTTAAAATAAAACAATACAAATGGCACTTCATATGAAATTTTCAGTAAATCCAGAGTAACTAAATTGTATTATTCAGTAATTCAACATTTGTTCTTACTTTATTTTTATAATCTGTAAGAACTTCCCAAAGGAATAACTGATTTTTTTCTGTCCGGTCAAAATAGTCACTATCTCCTTGTTCATCTAAAATTATTAAATATATTATTTATATAAATTTGTTTATATTTATAAAAATGTTTCAAATGTTAGTCATAATTGTATTATATTATTATCATTAATTATAGATAGTATCTATATTTAATCAATATTATAGTTATTAAAATTCAATATGTAAACAAAAACCAACAAAAATTAAGGCTGATTTATAAAATTATAAAATTTCATTAATGTATACTTGTTTTAAATAGTGCTGTTATTTTAACATATTAATTGAATAACAGAATAATAAATATTAATGAATATTCAACATTAAACCTTGTCTATGTTATTATGTGCCCAAATGAACATTGTATAATATATACTGTATTATTTGATAAAATCGTCACATCTAATTGATTACAGTAGAATAATGATAACATAAAATTACTATATCATTTTTAATTAATTTTTTGCAAATATTTAATAGTATGCAATAAACATAAGATAATATTATAATAATTTAGTTCTACACTTTTATTTTGCTTTTATAAATAAACATTTTACTATATACTCAACAATTTCTTTTAAAAATATTTAGATTTAGAATTTGTATTTTAAAAATAAAACCTATTCATTCAATATTAAATTTCAAATTATTTTTCCTCTTTGATTTTGAGTTGTTAAAATAAATGTAAACCTACAATATTATTTTAAACAATTTTCAAGTAAATACCCTATTTCACCAAATTATAAAAATATAATTTATTTTCACATTAATTTTGTGAACTTTTATAGAAACTATGGTTTTGAGAGCTGAAGTTTCAAAGACTCATTTAATATTTTATTATTACTGGCTATGCTCATATTTAATCATTTTATAAATAATAAAACTAATGAAAAGTTCAAAATAGATCTAATATCTAAATTAAAACAAAATAACCCAAAAAAATAAATAAATATATTCTTAAAGTATATTTAAAAAATGAATTTTTTTAAGGTAAATCTACCAAGATAATTGGTATAGCTTTAAATAAAAAATAATTTAGTAAAATAAATACCCTTAATTACCTTAAAAATAAAGCAATATCAGGTAAGTATTCAAACAAAAATATATGAACAACAACTATACGTGTATGAATGAGTTAATAGTTAAAAGTTAATAATTGAGATTATTTTTATTTCATTTGATACTATTAACTATACATTATAATATTCAATAATCATTATTCGTAAAAATAATTGTGTGTATCCATTAATCACACACACATATATATATATATTTAACAATTTCACATTTCAAATTTTAAAATAAAAAAAAAATAATGATGAGAGTGTAAATTTTATGATTTGTCGTATATGTATATTTTACTTTAAATTTGTATGGAAATGACTAAGAGAGTTAACCAATTATCTATTGAATGTACCTAAACAATTACATTTTTACTCTTAACTCTCGATAGTAGTACAGTTTTAATGTCAAGTGTTAACAAGAAAAAATTATTATAATTATAAATTAAATACATTCCTTATTACACTTAGAATATAAAAAATAGTTAAATGAGTTATATTAAATAGTTATATTCATCTAAGAATTTGAAAATATCAAAATAATACTGTAATTTTAATTATACAGCAATGTAACGCATTTTTTAATATAAAGTTGTTTTATTTTTTTTGAAGAAATAATTAAATAATTAAATAGTTTAATAACTTAATTATTTGAATTATATACTTGAGAAAAATAAATAATAAAATAACAGTAAAAGCGCTTTAAAAGCAATGGCAAATAAAACTATTAAATTATTAAAGTAAGAACTCATTGTAGGTAAATTAAAGTACTTTAAAAAAATAGAGAAAGACTAGTTAAAAATTAATTTTAATATATGGTGGTAAGTGTCATAAATATATATAATCAATATATGCTGTTTATAAAAATTAGTGCTTGGAAAAAATATGACAATATTTTAAGACAGAAATCAAGAAATTGAACCACATCAGTAACAAAAGAAAAATTCAAGCTAAAATTATGGACCGGTTATAAATACCATTTTAATATTTGAGGGAATTTTTTTTTTTTTAACTTTTAGCAACTGTCCTGTTGAATAATTCTAGACAACATAGACCAAGCGAGCAAATGGCAAGTTGCATCATTCATTTCTTCCCCATCGGCTACAGACAAAACATTTTAGACATTTCTTTGCCTACAAATCTTTCTATTTTAAATATTAAATTATTATTTATATTGTATTTACCAGATCTAAAATCTATATAACCTTCACCACCAGCTATAATCAATGTTGATGTCAAATGTTCGGCATCCGGTACACTTTCAACAATAGGATCATCTTGTTGAATAGCAGATGCTGCTGAAAAACCTCCAGATCCTAAAATTTTAAGAATAATGGTAAAAACAATTTTCAAAGAAATAACCATAATTTATTATAAATTATAAAAGAAGATATGTTCAATAGATTTTATGTTATATATTTTTTAAATTTCTTAACTGATTTATATTTTTACTAATTGTCTCAATATTTTGGATTAAAAAAAAGTATATTTATTTACACATTTTTGACACAAAATTTGAAAATCGAATATCCATGTTCACAATACTCAGTAGTACCCAATTTAAATAATATTCTGTCAAAAAAATTCAACTCACCTGGTACAGACACAAAAAATTTAACTGAATCTCTAAAACCATGCACTGAAAGTTGTGCATGGGCCATTGAGCAATATGGTATGAAGCTACTTGGTGTAATCTCTTGAGTTATAGGCTCCGAGTACAGTTTTACTTCTTTATTAATTGGAAAACCTAACAAACCTTCTATATAAAACAAAACAAAAATAGTCAGTAAGAATAAAATATAAATAAATATAATAAAATAATAATTTATTTATAAGCGTATAATGTTAATAAGAATAATGTTTTTCTTTCTTTATAAATTATAATACCTAACTAATCAAAAGTATCATAAATACTTTTTTTTAAAAATTAAAATATTAAAAACTAAATTTTGTTTAATAAGTTGGTTAGTTACATTATTACAATTATATCAAACATACCTATAACTATAGATAAATAAGCAATAAAATTAAATGCTTTTAATTCAAATAATTGATCAAACTATTTTTTTTTTTGTTTTAGTTGCTTTGTTAAAAAATATATTACAAAAAACTATCACTTTTTTTATGTAATTTTCTTAATAAAAAAATGTATATTATGATTCATAAAAATAAGTTAACAAATAATAATCTTACTATCTAAAAGAGGAACTGATATTACAACACCAATTCCAGTACCAATCCATAGTCTATTAGAGGCAACCAACATTGCTGTAATCCTAATACACGATAGTTGTGGTTTATCAGAACCTGAAGATAAAAATTTAATTTTTTATATTGACATTTTTAAAATAATAAATGGAAGAAAATTTACCAAGCATTTTTATTATAAATGGTTGCACATCAACATCTTGTAGATGACTATAGTTATATGCATGATAAAGCCTTATTGTTGAATCAAGACGAATAGATACCCATACGCCATCTCCTACCCAAACCATAGTGCGTACTTTGCTCTCTTTATGAGGGTGTGCTTCTAACGAATGCTAAATAATTTAAAAATGTTTCATTACAAATAATTTTATTTATTACCCTGTATTTTGTAATACTTACTATAACAACCAATGAACGTGGATGGATAATATGCACTTTATTTTTATAACCACACCAAACTCGTTTACTATTAACAGATACTAAACATCGAGCTGCGTTTTGAGGTGGTCCTAGAGTTACACTATAATATTTGCTTAAATCCCATCGGCCATCAAGATCACGCCGAAAAACCACTACAGTACCATTAGCCAGAGCACATAAAACACGACCATCAACATAACTAAAAATTAAAAAATTGATATTAATAACTGCATACTAGATAACAAAATAATATTTATTATCAAATCAATTAAGAGTTCTCACATGATACTTAAAACAGCATCTTTTAATTTGACAGAATGTAAACATTGCTTCCATTGTGATTTGGCAGAATGTACAAATATACAACCATTTTCAAATCCTAACCAAACTGTGGGTAAAACACTTGACATTTTATCAAGATCTTCTTTAGCTATTCCATTATCTAAAATAAAAACAATGCAAATAATAAGATTTACTAAAATATTAATATACATGTTTATAAACAATAATGATTTGAAACTTTGAACAGATCTAAGTTCTCTAGTCACAAATGTAATATTAAATATATATTTATTAAAATACTTCAGTAGGTATAGATACTAAAACCAAACTAAAAAAAATTGAATACTATTAATAATATTTAAATAAAAAGTTGAAAATATAACACCGGTATTTAAATAATATCTACTATTAAGTATTAAATTTTACAAACACCAATTAGTATAAAGCTAGCAAAGCCTTGGCTATATGACATATTGACAACAAATATTAAATTTATATTTTCCAAATTATTTAAATTTTTAATTTAAGGAAGTTAATAGAAAAACATAATCAGATTTTAATATTTTAATGTTCTCGTGTAAAATAGTAATTTGATAGTATATTATAAATATAATTAATAACCAATAATATAAAAAATTAAACCCGTAAAAATTATTAGTAACTTCTCACTTAGAATATATTTTTTTTATGTGATAAATATTAAACATAGTTCAACATTGATTATTTGTGATACCTAATAAATTTTTTCAATGTAATTATTTCATATAATCAAGAAATTTTCGGGTAAAAACATACACAACTATGGTTTAAAATAAATTAACATATTAACATCAAACTAGTTTTTTTTGAGTTCTCAGGTTTTTAAAATAAACTTGCAATTTGTAAATAAAAATTGTTCTGTTTATAAAAATGAATAGTTATATTTATATTTTTATAATAATGTAATAATTAAAATTAATTAATTAATTATTACTATTTCAATTACAAAATAAAATTAATTATGATTAAATTTTAATAATTTATCACACAAAAAAGTATTTATTTTCTAAAAATAGAGAACATTTTATTTAGAAATTAATTACCATTTGGAGGGTCAGATAATCCATCCTTTATGATACCTTCTTTTAATAGGCTAGGTCTTCTTGATATGTCACAGCTATTAATATTTGGCTGAACAGAATCTGATATGCTATCT
This sequence comes from Sipha flava, assembly GCF_003268045.1. Taxonomy (NCBI): domain Eukaryota; kingdom Metazoa; phylum Arthropoda; class Insecta; order Hemiptera; family Aphididae; genus Sipha; species Sipha flava. The sequence goes on along the minus strand of NW_020272972.1, from coordinate 2,237,802 downwards.
TCTAAGACCAAAATACAAACAATAGCACAAACACAACAAGCAGCAAATTCAGGCATAAAAAAAAAAAAAAACTAACAAGAAAAGTAATATTCTTACCATCATCATGATTATCAGAATTTGTTTCACTTGAAATTTCATCTGTTTTATGAGTATTATTTAAATTAGTTTCTTCACTTCCAGCCGCACAACTAACAAACACTATTTTGCCTATTTCCGGGTCAGATTTACTTTCTTTTGGAACTTGTTTATCTTCTTCAGTGACTTCTTCTGTTTGCTCAGGTTCACAATTTATGATATCATTATCTTTATAATCACTTTCCAAGGCACCTATAAAATACCAATATTTTTGTTTATATACATTAAAACTAAATTACAAGAATCATTTTTATTTTATTATTATTAATAATTACATTAAATATATTCATTGATTGCGAATAAAATTATAATACTATCTTTAATATTAATTCAACTTAAAAAAAAAAAAAACTAAATATTGTTTTAATTTTAAATATTTTTGTAATATTTATAGGTAATATATACAATTATTAACACCAACCCTTATGTACCATTTATAATTAGTGAAATCAATCAAAATGAAATGTCTTTAGGAAAAATGTAAAATTAATTTTGTTTTATTTCATATAAATTATACAATTATTTTTACCTGGTACTGAAGCTATACAACCAATATGAGCTTGACAGGAAATGTTGAAGGTTTCTAACACTATATCAGGCTTATTGGCATCAATAATAACTACTTTAGTGTTATTATTAGTTGTAGTACATATCCAGATAAGTGATGATAATACTAGTTCAGATTCTATATTTGACCTACTATTTTCCTATGAAAAATAAAACAATATATTTAATAAATAAAAACTGAAAAAATAAATAAATACAAATTAATACTTTTAACTCTTCATCTAATTTTTGCATTTCCATGCTTTCGTCAACTGTAGATTTTAGTTCAATAAGTGTATTATTTGGTTCTTCTACATTGTTATCATTGTAAAATACACTAGCCCCAACTATTTCTCCGCCGTCTTTAGTAACACCACCACTAAGATTAACACCAGTAGCACACCACATCTATAAAATAAACAAAATTATTAAAGAACATAATATTATATTGTACTCAGAAATTTATTTATTTAATTGTAAATATTTAAAAGCAATAAAAAACAACCAAAAAATTATACTGATTTTTAATTTAATCCTGACTTTTCATAGCCAAAAAAATATTATAATTACACCAAGAAAGTCATGGAAAGAATTATATGTCAAGAATGCTATTTTATTAAAATAAGAAGAAATAAATTTATATATTTTAGCATTTATATTATTCTTATATTTAAAATTTTTATTATATTTATCAGTTAATATTCTTAATTAGAAAATGTTAACAATAAAAATACTAACTTATCTATTATCTTAGAACAGAAATAAAAGATATTGTGAAATTAATTTAAAATAATGTGTATAAAATATTTACAAATCAGATATGTTTAACTAATAATTTAATATGAAAATTAAGAACCACTCTTATATGAATAAAAATAAAAGGAATAAAAACCATTGATTTAAAATACATTTTAATTTGAAATATTTTGAATTTAAAAATTTAAATTTAATGTTTTTCTATAAGATTCATTGAATTTTAAATAAATTAATTAATATTTACCTTCATTCCAGGTTCCGTATCAGCAAGTGGTGAACAACAATTTACTAGAACTGGAACTGGATAGTTAGTACTTGGACTGTTAGTTTGTGGCATACTTAAATGAGGTCTTCCATTTGATGGATCAGCTGGCATACTCCAACCATAAGCTTGTAACCAGCTATCTTCTCTAGGAATATGTGTACGTATTCTACCAAAATGTACTCTTCGATCAGAACGTTTTGATTTATCACTATAACTAAATATTTAATTGGTTAACTAGATACCTTTGTAAATATAAGAGTTAATATAATATTTCTCTAGGACCAACCTAATTAGATTTCTTTTTGAATGTATAAATATTTTATACATTTATATAATAAAGTTTGAATGTTTATGTTGAGATATTGTTTGAAGAAAGTTATAAAAATAATATTCCAATCTGTAACCGAGTATTTACCAGTATTATTGAATAAAATAAAGATAATTATCTCAACAATAGTAAAAAAAATACATAATACAATATTTGTTTATAATCCCCAGCAATGAGCAGCAATAATATTTTTTTATTTCAGTAGAACTGTATTTTGTGTTAAGTTAGCAAACCCATTAGCCATGCAAACGTTAGTCCTGGAGAAATTTATACTGAATAATATAATACTTACATATCATCTTCATATCGACTATACCTTCCCCCTTCAATCATACTGCGTCTTTTCATTATGCTAGGTGGGCCAACTTGATGAGAAGATGGATCATAATGAATTGATCTTGGGCGTGCAGCTATGCCTCCTCCGCTATTTCCACTTCCAAGTCCGGTTTCATTTGGCTTGGCACTGGTACCAAACAAGCTGCTAAAACTTTAAAGATTATATGTTTTAATATGCTGATTAGATAAATATCAAATTTTAAGACCATGATGTTCTAATAATTAAAATTGATTTGTGCATAGTTAGAATATATTTTGATTTATTGTGTAATAGATAATGAAGAATATTCTTTACACCATTCAGAAACCTAATAATTAATCACTTACAGTCTCCACACACCCTGTTTTTTTTTCTCATTTGGCTCTAATCGAATGGCACGTACAGTTTCTTGCCAACGTAAAGATTCTTCTAAATCCATTAGTTGTTCTTTGAATTTATTTCGTTCTAAAATAACTCTAGCCATTTCAACACGAGTAAAACGCTTACGTTCCGCATATGATTTTTCTTCCTGAAATTTTAGATAAACGTTCCACAATAAAATAATAATTTTAATATTAATCAATAATTTAAATACTACTATAATTTTCTAAATAATATAAAAACTTAATTACATCAGAGTCCGATTTATTAACTTTAAGCTGTTCTAATTCTTGTTTGGTTTTTTTTAATTCTTCTTCGACTTCAGAAGCTTTTTGAGTCAAACGAATATTTAATGTTTGCAAAGATTTCAACTCTTCACGTAAAATATGTTGTTCACTAATTTTAACAAAATAATAAAAATCAGTGTATAAAATTAAAAATTACCAAGTTAATAATAGTTTAAAAGCATTAGATGTTTAAAAAGTATGATGATAAACTTTTGTAAGTAGAGTTATGAACTTTTTTTAATAAAACTACTATTATTTGAAAATTATTTAAAATACAGCACTTATATATATATAACACTTTAGTATAAATCAATTTTTTTTTATTAAACATTTAACATACTAAAAAAATACCTTGTAAGTTCATCAACTTTAATAATTAAATCATCTTTAACAATGTTGAGGGCATTTTTGGTGGCCAATAATTCTGTATTTTCTTTTATGAGATTTTCCACTTCTTTTCCCATACCTTTAAATTATTAAAAAATAAAAATTATAGATATTATTTATATTAAATTACATAATTTTTTGTTAGATGTTAGTCTTACCGAAAAAGTTATCATTTACTGTTTTATGATTTCAGACGGACAACAAGAGTGTATGGTTTGAGTTACAGCAGCAAAAACATAATGAAATAAGTTGTGTTTAGTTAAGTATAATTTGTTATTTTATATTAAAATATAATACATATAAAGTTATAAAATAATAGTTCTAACATAACAATATTATTTTTAATTAAACTAACATATATATTATAAAGGAATGAATAGTAATGCATTTATTTTTTATAAAACCCACTATTTTTTTTTTTATAGATAAAATTATTTGAACTTAAATATATTTATGTTATCGACAATATGGATAATTTAGATATTTTGCAAAATACCTAGGCATTATGCGAATTGCCGAATCATTTTAGGCAATGTAAATAAAACATATGATTTTCAATATTATTTTACATATAACTTAGGTATTTTATAAAATACCTAGGCGTTATGTATAATGCCAATCGTGGAGTAGGCAATATGAAGAAAACAAACAAATTTGGGCATCGCCTATTACCTATATATATATAGTTATATATTATAAAGTTATTTAAAATGTTAATTTTGATATAACTTATAAAAATAGATAAAATAAAGTAAATGTTTTACTGAAATTTAAAATTGTATGTTAACATTTTAATTTTATTTATCAATTTGAAGTACTAATAAATAAAAGATGTTTATAAAAATATATAAAAATTGTACATAAAAAAATATGTTATTATATTTCATGCACAAGCAAATAAAAGAATATATTTATTTTATTTCAAATTAATAGCGATCATAATCATAATGCACAGTTACTCATTCCCTAATAAAAATAAAAATTGTTAAACAAACTATTAGAGATAAAAGTATAAGTTTGTGAATGCAAGAAAGCTAAGTATGATGCAAAGATTAAAAATAGCAACAGTATTAAAAATAATACTTTATTTGTTATGATTTAATAAATACATTTAATTACCATTTATCGGGCAATATAAAACTAGATTTGATCATAGTTATAAACTCATATCTTTTGATCAGATCGTAAAGAAGTTAAATTGAATAGTTGTTTTATTTATTTATTTCATTATATATTGCATATATCTGAACAATAAATAAGTGTATATGATACATTAAAGATCCAGACAGAACTAAAATATTTTTTATAATTTATGATCAAATTTTAAAAAATATACAGATAAAAAATATAACTGCAACAATGAAATAGATATATTTAGTGCCCAAAGGGAATAATTGATGTAAAAAATATATAATCTCAAGTAGACTTCACATTGAATTAAATAGTTTTCAGAATATTTATTGCTTCAATACATCAACTGTGTAACCATACAACCAGAAATGATGTGAGAAATTTTTACTATATTAACTATATTGCGTGTGTGAAAGAGAGAGATAACACATATCAGTATTGAATCTTCTTAGTTTAAATATTTTAAACAAAATATTATATGAAGGGTTTGAACAATTTAAGTATTAAGTGAATTTATCAAATACATGAAAATAAATACATTTTTTTAATTTTAAATATTCTTATAAATTAAATTAATAAAAATATGTATTTTTCAACTTTTAACTGGGTCATTATCAAAAAGATTATAATTTATTTTAATTTTTGAGGATAAAATATTTAAGTTTTTTAGTAAAAATGTAATTAATATGGATTATATGTTAAGATTTTATTATAAGATAATTTCAATTTCAAAAATTGAAATTCAAGTTAGTTATTTATAGCAATGTTAAGAAAAAAACTAGAAGACAGCTCATACCTATCGAGAATGGAGTTTCTGACTCAGTCTCACTGCTGACTATTGATGTAAAATTACACAAAAACACCATGCAAAAAAATAAAAATATATAAATGAAATTAACAATAAATGCTGTGCGATTGAAAGAAAACTAAATTTTAAAAAAAAGCTGAGCTAAAAGGCAGTAAAAATAGACTTTTATTTATTTAAGGCATAAAATAATAATAATACAATTTCATACCAGATGAGGCATAGTCTCCAGGGTGCACCCAATTTCCTGAAATAAAACTTAAATTTAACAAAAGTTATAAAAAATACATTTTATATTTGAATTATTAATAAAATTATTTTTAAATTTTGAACTGTTATAATAATAATATTTAGAAATTGGATAAAAAACAAATGTTTAAGGTCAAATAATAGTAGTAAAACAAATAGTATTAATTGAAATAATAATAACAAAGGATAACATTTAATTGAAATACATAAATAGGAATAATTTATTAAGTATTATATTTTTTATCATATTTAATAAATTAAACAATTATATATAAAATGCAAGTATATCCTTTTTTAAAATTGAAATATTAAACTTGAAAAATAATTCTGAATGAAATAAGATAATGAAAGAGAGAGAATAATTACTTATTATATTAAATAATAATTCAAATTATAATTCAGTTTTGATGGCCTAAAGCAATGATTTCCAACTTTTTTCCACGACGGGCCACTTTGGTAAACAATTATCTTAGAGCGAGCTACCAAATACAAAAATATGAATAATATCAATATTAATCTAATGTTATTTTGTTACATGTAGTAGGTATACAATATACGTGTAGATACATATATAATTTGTTTTCAAATATTTTATTGAATACTGAAAAGATTACAGATTGAAATACACACTGTAGGTAAAAATTAATTTGATCAGTACGTTGATCAAGTGCACAGGTTATATCATGAAATTTCTATTTGAAAATGAAATTTATAAATTTAAAAAAATTTGTATTTTATAGTAATTTTACTTTTTTTTTATTTAAAAAAATTATAATGGGCCACATTGATTACCTTTGCGGGCCACATGTAGTCCACAAGCCGTGGATTGGGCACCACTGGCCTAAAGGGTAAAATCTCATCCTATAATTGCGAATTATTTATAATGTTATTTATAGTTGTAAAAGGTTGCTCGCTACCATTAATATACACAAATACTAAACTAAACTAAAAAAAATAAATTCATATATTACCAGTAATTTCTGGTACTTCTTCTATTTCATTTTGAATTTCATTGTCTTGGAAGCTGAATTCTTGATATAAAACATTAGTAGCAGTTCTTTGTTCCCTATAGCAAGATTAATTAATTTTAAATTTTATATTTTCAGTGTAAATGTAATTCAAATATACTTTTGAGTATGACTTCGCCCACTAAGTGACATAATAGTATTTTTAGGCGTTGCCTCAATCTCTTCTGCAATTTCTGATACTTCATCAGGACTACTATCAGCTTTGCTTATGGAATTCAAAGTTTCAGACCAACCTCGCTCTGATACTTGGTCAATACGTAAATTGTTTTCTGCTTCAGAAGTTTCAGTATCCTAAGACATAGTTATAAAATAGTAAAATAATGATACAATATAATAGATATTTATATTTTAGAAGAAAACAAAACAGTATTCCATCAAATTCTTAAATAATCCTTTTTATTATTAACATTGAATTAATTCTTACGTGTGGAGTTTGTAATTCATTTTTCAGACTAGAGTTAGAATGCATACTTCCTGGAGGAGAATTTGATATAATTAATGGGTATTCATTTGAACCCTCAATAGATTTAAGGTTAGGACTTTCAAGAGAACTAAATCCAAATGAAACTGGTCCAGAAGACCTAAAAAGCCAAAAAAATATTATATTTATAAATTATATATTATTTAATATTAATGAAAGTATTTTATTTTACCTATTTAAATGGGCCATACTCATAAATGGCATGCGCATACTTCTAGGATTGTCCATACGATCACCAGATCCCATTAATATTTTTGTGCGCTCAATATGATCCATATGGGTTTTAAATAATTCAGTGTATCGTTCATGCAGTTTTGTATACTCTTGTTTCATATCTTGCTCTTTTTCTTCTAATCTATAAACTATTAAAAAAATAAAATAAAGTTCTCAGTTTAATAGATATTTGTAAAATATGAAAATTTAACAACATAACCAAATAATCAAAATGTTTTTACAATCTATATTAAATTTAAAATTATATTGATTTTTCATAAAAAAATTACATTATTTACTAATTCTTATCACAAGCTTATTAATATATAATATAATAAGTTAAATAAATCACTTTATTATTGTAAGCTAAACTCAAAAACATTTAATGAATATTATTATTATGTAATCATTTTAAAATTAATTGTATTTTCAATTTAACTAATTACTGTTATATATTTATTGAAACATCAATTAAAAAGCTATAAGTAATTAATTATGTTATGCATATGTATTAATTATGCGTTATATTAATTGATAAACATTTATAGCCTTATATTATGTTCTTATAAAGTATTTTACCATATTTAGTATGGACTTATTAAATTACTAGAACATTAAATAGTTTACAATAAACATGCATTTTTACTTACCATGATCTGAAGCATTTTTGGCTTTTAACTCTAACATTCTCACAATAGATTCTAAACTCTCTATTTTACTTTGATAATCTTTTTTTTCATCTTCTATATAATCTTCCATTTCCAGCAGTTTCTAAAGATAATATTTACAATTTAAATGAATACTTTTAAATGTATAAAAAACAATATTTTTAGGTTGTGGTTCATATAATTACTTTAACACAATACATTTTTAAGTTAAAAAATAATTAAGAAAATTTGGAAGACGAGTATACAGAATTTATGAATTTATTCTGCTGAATAATATTTGAATTTATACCTTATGGTAAGAATATACATAAAAATAAATTTTTTTTTAATAGAATTTAATGAATTTACAGTAGAAAATTAATAACTGTCAGTCAAATTGTATCATAATCACTCAAAATATACAAAAAGGAAATGTTTAACATAATAGTTGTAAATGATTTACTTGTTCAGCAGATTTTCGTAATTGTTTTTCCCTCTCATATTGAGTAACTAATTGTTCATTATCTTCTCTTAAAAGTTCGACTTCAACTTCATGTTCTTGATTTTCCGTATGGGAAAGATCCAAACATTCCAACACGTTCACAACCAATGGCATTAAGTTTTTAACAACTTCTTCATCGTATTTAGATATCATTTTTTCAAATTCCTGGTAGATACTACCGGCTAACGATTGAACTTTTTCCGACATAACGACATGGGTATCGTCTTGAGTTCCATATACTACTTCTTGAGCCATTTGTGGATAATGTCTTAATAATAAAAAAAATTTAAATGTTAAAGTAACACTTCCTATTTATCATTTATACAATTATAACAGTCACATAGATACATTGATGTGATAAAAATTAAAAAATATACATTTTATAAATATACATTATGTGCATTATTAACACGTATATAAATGAGTTAAAACTTGTACATAAGAATTATTTTTGAAAAATAGTAACTACTAGCCACTAGATTTCCGATCTAGTTCTGGTTAATTGATTACAACGCATTGATATTTGATAATGGCGTTGCAAATAATAAACATATGCTTACAGTGTTGCCAGACTTAACCTCGTTGCTAAATAATTATGTTAGTGATGAACCAATATGCATCTACAGAAAATAAGGCACTATAGAAGTACTTTAGTGCTATAGTAATATTTCAAAATTTCAAATGCTTTTTTTATTTTTATATCAATTCAAATTCAACAATTAATAAAATGATGTGGTATAATTTTGTATGTTTGTTGAGAATTAAAACGAAAAAAAAGTAGTACAATCCTATTACCCATTCTGTACATTATGAATTATTACAGTAAATCTTTGGTAGCACCATGGTTTTCTTCACAATTGTTAATTTATCCCGAGTTTCTATATGTTATTAGATGACAATGAAATACTGAATCAGGACGTGGTACAAGTGTTTTACAGTTATGTAAACACGCTTGTTTTGATTAACGATAAATTACTCCAAAAGGATTTTAGCGCAAAAATACCATTTTAAATATGAAAATAAAACATTTTGGAAGGCATCACGGAGTTTTATTTTAAAAAAGTGAATTCCCTAAAATTAGGATCGTTTGAAAATTTTAAAAATATTGTTCACTCGTATACAAATATTGACTGTCATATTTGGAAAACAAAAAAAGATTCCGTGGAATCCTCAAAAAATTCAATCTATTAAATGTTTGTATATGTATTTTTATCTGAAAACCAGAACCGCATTTAAGGGGTGGTTCGGGGTGGCAATATTTTTACGGTAATTCTTAATAAAATAAAATTATAAAAAAAATAAATGTTCTACTATAAAATCATTTATAGGTAATATTTAGTAGCGTACAAAGTTGATATAAATTTAATAGTATTTTATTTCACAGTATTTTATTGAGATATAGATATTGGTTTAATTTTGATCTGTATAGGGATGATACATTCAGACCGAAAGATACTAAATTATTTAAGGATGCTATCATCAGCCTTATAAGATAATTTTCTATAACTTTATTTATGTAATTATAACTCACAGGGGCAGATTGGCCAGGGAAGCAAAGAGGCGATCGCCTCCTAGGCCTTCAACGGTATCATATTAATTAACCGTACACAAAATTTAATATTAACTTATAACGGTAATACATCAATCGTTTACTATTAGAATATCCGAATTCGGACGAATAAAGCACAGTTGACTAAAAATATTTATTAATTAAAACATAATAATAATAGGTCCAGTTGACCACCCACCCCCCGGGCCTCTCAATACCAAGTCTGCTTCTGATAACTCGGTTATTATTTTGGATTTGATATTGATATTATATAAATATGAAGGCGTAGGGAAAGTGGCGCCCCCACCGCCTAATGCATCTTAAAAATGCATCGCAATAGCCCTACCCTGACTTTAATTGATTGGGGTAGTCTGGTCCTCCAGGTTGGGGGTTTCTCGTAGGGCTAACCACCCTACAGTGTTAAAATAACCTGGTTACGAAACAACTACAAAATATGCCTCGGATGGAAAATGTGGAGCTTAAGGATTTTACAACTGGAACCTGGAACGTACGAACATTATATAAACCTGGAAATCTGACGACAGCGATATTGGAACTTGAACGATATCGGCTGGACATTATTGCGATTCAAGAAGTAAGGTGGACGGGAGAAGGAAGCTTAAAAACTGGAAATTGGACGGTATTCCATAGTTGTGGTGATGAACATCAGGGTGGGGTTGGTTTCATTGTGAATGACAAAATATTACATAGAGTTAAGAAGTTTAAAGCAGTGAATGACAGAATTTGTCATATGGAGCTGGAGTGCCGATGGTTTAATGTGATATTAATTAACGGGTACGCCCCAACTGAAGACAAAGAAGATGAAATCAAAGATATTTTTTACGTAAATTTGGAAAATGAGTGCGACCGGATACCGACCAACAAGGTAAAAATCTTATTGGGAGATTTTAACGCAAAAATAGGGCAGGAGGTAGAGTATAGACCAACAATTGGGAAGGAGAGCCTGCATAGAACATCAAATGATAATGGCACAAGATTAGTTAATTTTGCTACAATCAGAAATATGATAATAAGTAGCACCACATTCCCACATAAGGATATACACAAGGAAACCTGGGTATCACCATCAGGACAAATAAAAAAACCAAATAGACCATGTTGTAGTGGACAGACGTTTCAAGAGATGCGTCATGGATGTCCGGAGCATGAGAGGTAGCAGCGCAATGTCCGATCATTTTATAGTAAGAGCAAAAATCAAGCTACGTCTGTCAGTTGAATGGAGAAAAAAGAACGTCTCTATCAAAAGGTTTAACATAGAAGACCTAAAAAACCAAGAAATCAATATACAGTACAAGAACAAACTAAAAGAGACCTTGAATCTGACGGAGAATTCAAATAACGTAGATAATAACGTAGATAATCTATGGAATGAGATCGAAAACTCGATTAAAACGGTGGCCACAGAAGTCCTAGGATTTGAAGAAAGAAGAAGGGGGAAAAAATGGTTTGATGAACAATGTAAAAAAGCGAATAATGAAAGAGATATTGCCCGAATAAAAATGCTAAAAGACCCAAGTGAGGAAAATAAGAGAGTACTATCGGCTAGACAAAGGGAAACTAAACAATTGTTTAGAAAAAAGAAAAGAGCATGGGAAAATTCTAGACTTGAAATAATAGAAAACAGCTATAAAAACAACGTAAGACTTTTTTTTGAAAAGGCGAATGAAATTAAGAATGGATTTAAGACAAAAGCAACAATTATAAAGGATGAAGAAGGATTACTAATAACGGATAAAAAAAAAGGCTGCAAACGAGTTCAGGAACATGTTTGAAACAATGCTGAATCAACCTACTCGAGTAGAAGTGGAAGAAAACCTCAACACGGTTGAACAGAGATTAGACGAACCCACGTTAGAAGAAGTAGAAAGGGCATTAAATATGTTGAAAAATAGGAAAGCACCAGGGGAAGACACAATTGTTGCAGAACTACTGAAAGAAGGAGGAAAAGAACTAATGACACGACTGAAACGACTAGTAGATAATATATGGAAACAAGAAGAAATACCAGTAACATGGCACATGTCAGTTCTATGCCCGGTTCACAAGAAAGGAGACGCTATGGTTTGCCAGAATTACAGAGGAATATCCTTACTAAACACTTGTTACAAATTAGTTTCGAACATCATACTGAACCGTATTAAGCCATACACAAGGGAAATAGTAGGGGAATATCAGGCAGGTTTTACGTCAGGGAAATCTACAGTGGATCAAATTCATACAATAAAACAAATAGTAGAGAAAAGTCACGAGTTCGACATAGATGTGCACCTACTATTTGTTGATTTCAAACAGGCATATGACTCCGTAAATCGAGGTAGATTATGGAAAGCAATGACCCAACTCGGAATCCCTACAAAATTGGTGAGATTGATAAAGACATGTGTGCAAAAGTCCAAGTGTATAGTTAAGTTCAACGGAGAAATATCTGAAGATTTCTCAGTTGAAACAGGTCTTAGACAAGGAGATGCGTTATCCTCCACATTATTTAACATAGCCCTAGAATCGGTAGTGAGAGAAGTACTTGATAATGATGTCACGGGCCTAAGAATTAGAGGAGGACACCAAATCACACTAGCTGCGTATGCTGATGACATAATAATTATGGGAGAAACCGAAGAGGACCTAAAACGGTCGGCAGAAAAACTAATAAGTAAGGGAAAAGAGATTGGACTACAAGTTAATGAAGGAAAAACGAAATACTTAATAGTATCACGTAGAGAACAAGTACAAAATTCGTTAGTAGTCGGTGGATTTACCTTTGAAAGGCTAACAAACTTTAAGTACCTGGGAGTAGATGTTAACCAACAAGCAAACAGCCATGATGAGATTAAAAGGAGAATAACTGCAGGAAATAAGAGCTATTTTGCGCTCGTACCTATATTTAAATCAAGATTAATCTCCAAAAATACAAAAATAAGACTATATAAAGTACTCATTAGACCTATAGTATTGTATGCTTGTGGAGCATGGGCATCAACAAAGTCGGACGAGAAAAGATTACTACTATTTGAAAGGAAAATACTGCGAAGAATTTATGGACCCAAAAGAAACGAGGAAAATGTATATGAACGAAGAACTAATGCAGAATTAAGGGCAATGTTCAATGAGCCAAACATAGTGGGAATACTTAAAAGCAGACGAATAAGCTGGGCCGGGCATGTATGGAGAGCGGAGGGCCAAACAGTATATGATGTCACAATGTGGAAACCAAATAAAAAACGACCGATAGGAAGGCCAAGACAGCGATGGACAGACCGGGTTAAAGAAGACCTCAAGCTCCTGGGGATTAGAGAAGGAGAACAACTGGCGAAGAACAGAGAAGTGTGGAGAGGTGTAGTAGAAGCGGCGATGGACCTTCAAGGTCCGGAATAAGCCAAAAAAAAAAAAAAAAATTATATAAATATTGTGTAATATTACATTGAAATGTGAAAAATGAATTGCGTTCGGCTTTTTAATGAATAATTGGAGACACTTATTTTCGGGTTTACACTTCAGAGAAGAGGTGCGGCAAAATATTGCCCCTGGGTGGAGAAATCTTAAATATTGCCCAGCTGAAAACTTTTCTGGAGTGACTTATTGTCAACCAAAAAGAATATAATTACGCCATAAACAAATAAAGACCTTTATATGGTTATGATTTACGTAATCGTATTTTGATTTTTCCCCCTGATGGTGCTACACCTTCGACGTGCAGAGTTGTGGATTTTACAGCGGCGGTGGCAGACCCCCACTACGGTCTACGGGTTACGACAACAAATAACCAGTCAAAACAACTAATAGATTGCAAATTAAAAACATCAGCGATACGATTACATCACCGAATCTTACCGTATTCAAGAAATAATAACAGAAAATAATGTAGTAAAAGGAAAAAAATAAGTTAAACTACAGAATTTTTCTGTTGAATTAAACTTGTCTAATAAAAGCTAGGGATGCGAATTTCAATACATTTTGGGGAACCGTATCTTTCAACTTAGCCCAGTGTAATGAGCTGAATCAGCGAGTCAAGTTATTTGTTTGAATTTGAATCAAATCTTGACTTTCGGAATTTCGGTTTGACTCGCATAGGGCAACTGCCTCTATTGCCCACCCTCTCATGCCGCCCCTGACCTCATGGCTATGTCTACATACTTTTGTGTGTTGGATGATAGTACATATTATAATATGCATTTTTTTATAAATACGGTACGGGCTTAGGAGGGGGCCGCGGCCCCTAGAGCCCCCCCCCCTATCCATAGTCTATATTCTTGAATCGTTAACAGCTTATCATTATTGCATATTATGAAACTAACACTATAATTAACTATAATTAAGACTATAAGAGTTCACAATCATTGGTTTTGACTCAGAAATTATGTTTTAAATGTACATAGACTCCTTTCCATAGGCTTATCTAGGGAGGTTTGGGGGGCTTAGCCCCTCCCCTAGTGCGAATATAAGCCCCCCCAGAATTATTTGTATTATTTTTGCTCATTTCGTCGAGTAGTCTTATTTTCATTTAGTTCAGTGTTTTTTTTTTCTTTATTATTATTATTGTTATTTTTGCAGCCCCCCAATATATTTGATCACCCTACGCCTATGCTCCTTTCCATTTTAGACTTAAAATATTTAAGAATAGGTATAAAAATCATTATTATAATGATTTGATATAATTAATTGATAATAGCAAACATAATAATAATGGTGAAAAAAACATGCGCAGAATGCATTTTGCATTCCTATGTTTAGACCACCAGATACCTATCTATATTATAATATAGACATCTGTGGCACAGATTATATGGATATATAATTATATTATAATTACACTACGGGCATGAACATTGGAGTAAGGACACCAATTTATACAGATAAAAGTGGACCCAGGTGACTACGGGAAACGGTCGAGAACGAAACGATAAAGGGACGCTGGGATTTAAAAAAATATCCGACCAATCACAGCCTAGGGAATTATTTTAATATAATAAAAAAATAGATTTGTATAATCTGTGTCTTTGACTTAGACGTTCCTCTATATTATCTTAATTTGTGATATGAGTGATAAGTTCATTATCAATTATTAATTTTTGATATTTATTTGATTTGTTATTTTGATAATAATGTAAGAACAAAAATTAATATTTGAAACAAACACTACTAGTACTAAGTAGACACTACACTAGTATTAATTTAATTAAGTTGGACTTAAAAAGAAACTTTTAAAAATAATGATAAAGAATAAAGTTCCAGTGAAATAAAAACAATGGTTACTGAAGGGCTTCCGGGATTGACTACTACTGAAGCTTTACGCATATTATATAATGAAATATCAAAACTAAGAAATGATATTAAAGAACAACAAACTCAAGGGTAATTTTTCATTATATTTTATCAAGTACAAATTATAATGTTTAATTTTTTGCAGAGGCAAAGACAAATTATGGATTCAAGATGCATTAAAATATAATAGTCCATTTACTAGTATTTGTTGGATTACAGCTTTGATTATTTTTGTTTGTGGATTTACATTTATCATCATTAGTTTTGTTTATGATGAATTATGGTATCTTTTTGATGATGGAATATTATTACTAGTATTATTAATTATCAATCTTGCTACCGTATTATGGGATAACAAGTTAAGACATGAAGAAATGTTCATTAAACTTGATCATGTGATGAAAAAACTTAATTGTAAGAAAATGAAGCTATAATCTAAAGATACAATATTTATGGACTATATTGGTTATTTATATTATTACCATAAGATAATTAGATCAAAATACACTTCACAAAATACCAAAGATTTAAAATTATTTAAAATTTATAAAATTTAAATTATATTGGTTATATCTATTTGTTGTCCTTCATTACTATTTACATATTCACTATTAATAGTTAATTTTCAGTCTTTTATAAATGCTTTTCAATTTATATGTAAACAAATAATTAGAATTACCAATATATTACTTATATTGATTATTGAAATTCAATGTAAAGACAAACTATAAGTATTTGTTAAAGTTCTGAATAATTAATTTAATTTATAACTTCAGATTATAAAGACAAATGTATTTGGAAGAAAGATAATTATCCACACCTATGTATGCCATATTCACCATCAGTTACTCTACAGTGGACTCAGCGTGATGGTGTATTAGTCAATTTACCATGGGCCTTATTAGTAAAAGGTGACGTAGTACTTTTAAAACCAGGACAGACTTCTCCGTGTCATGTTTCTAGACTCAGGGTAAGTATATTGGTTTTTATTATATTTTTTAACCAATGCTAATCATATTTTTTTTATTATACATTATATTTTTATACTCTAATTATTTTTTATTATTCTTAGGAAAAAGATAAATGGGCTCCAGCTGAATTGACTAGATGGGAAATTTTTAATCCAGATATTTCATCATCTATGACAAACAAAACTACAGTACCAACTATGGTGTCTCGTAATCCATTAAAGAATGTTGCCTACATCTTAAATGAAACCCCATACTTGAATAATTTAAAGCTTGCCTTAGAATTATCACAAAAACGACCTTGCAGTTTTTACACAAAATGTTTGTATTTATTACAAATAATATTCATACAAAAATTTGCTTTAGCCTCATTTTTGGTAAGAAAGTTTTTCAACAAATTATCAATTAAAACTTAATAAAAATATCCTCTTATTATTAAGGGAAGTATTGTTTTAACTGTTTGGTGGCGTTGGTCTTATATTACTCTTTGGTTAAAATCTGGTTCTTGGGTATCAATGTTTATTGTAATCCCAATTTCTGTACTTATTCCACTTTTACCTTTGATGTTACCAATCGCATGGGCACTCATGACATGTTATGGGAATGCAGTATTGCAATCATCTACTATAGTTCAGGTGATACAAATTATTAGTTTTATAATTTTTAAGTTATTAATTAGGTAATTGTGATTATTAATATGTTTATAAAACATTTTGGCAAGCACAAATAATTAATGATGAATAATACATAAATATAGGTACTACTGTAAATATTATATACAGTAGAAGCCGCTTATTAGAAACATGGATAATTGATACAATCTCATTATTGAAACAAAATGTACAGGAATGGACCGGTCGTATATTAGAATATCGAAAATAAATCGGATTATTGAAACATTATGTCGGTTATTTGAAACAATTGGGCGAAGATCAGTTGACGTATACACTGTTTATCCATGCGATAACCTATGTAATTTAATCTTATTTTTGCTGTCATTACGATTATATTTTGACTATCCTTTATCTTAAGTGCAGTACGTCCTATGCAATGTAAAAGGCTAATGCTCTTTCCTAAACGTCAAGATTTAAGTTCTAAACAGAAGTGCGAATTATTAAAATCATACGTGATGCCGCAGCTCATTTAAACATTTCTCATCGCACATTAAATACATTTGCGTTTTTTAATTTTTTTTTTTTCATAGTACAAATCAAACCAATCGCTTATTTGAAATAATTGGTTAATTGACACATTTCACATTGGTCCGAAAGTGTTTCTAAGTGGCTTCTACTGTATATATATAAAATACTTCATATAATGAACAAAATTGAGTTTTTACTAGATTATAAGAAAACTAAAATCTAACATAATTTAAATTTGACAAACAATTTAAGAGTTGGACAGATTTAAAATAATTTAAGTTTATATATTTTTTTTTTTAATTTATATACAGAATGTGACAGAAATAATTTAGCCAAGCTTCTTATATGTTCCAATTTATCATAAAAATTCTGATGAATGTAATTTGGTTAATGTTATTAAGTACTGATAATATATATTATCATTATATATATTTATAATAATGTGATTAATAATAATTACAATTAAAAAAAAGATTATTTTTACTTTACATTTTATAAATATTATCTCATTACTTTTTTTTCATCTAACCATTTTTTTTCAATTTTAGAAAAATAAAGATATTTTTGAAGAAACTGAAACTGAAGTGAAAAACCATTCTTTGGAATTTTCTCTTGAGTATTTGTGGAAAAATTTTTATTCTTGTGTTTTGGGAAATGCAAATTTCTTACATCGGTCCACTAATCTATTGCATGTCATGGGATCTGTTACAGTAATTCTTTAAAGTTATTATTTATACAAAAATAAACATTTAAATACTAACTATTTGTTAAAGGCATTATGTTGTGTGGATAAAAAAGGTATATTATCTTGGCCTAATCCAACTGCTGAAAAAGTTTTTTTTTTGCAAAATCCATCCAAATCATCATCAAGATCTAGTTTTGTAGATCATAATTGTAAAGAGACTCAAAGAAAATGTTATGATGGTTCTTTGCATACTCAAGGTATACTAAATTAATAATAAATATTTTACATAAAATCAATTGTAATTTTAAGAGATAAATTTACTTTTGAATAGAAAATTATGCTGTTGAAGTATTAGATTTAACTCATGATAGGGGTTCAGCTTGGCGTTTACAATTTGATGATGCAAGTTGGTCAAATCATATATCTTCATTAAAACCTCTAGGTCTAGCAGTATTATTAAATACTTGCAACCCATCAACACATGCTCATTATGCTCAGTTTTGTGCTCATGTATCTTGTCAAGCTTTATATAGTGAAGTACTTGTTCCTGTTACCAACAGAAGGTAAATAATTATTGATAAAATAATAAAGTATTTTATTTAATTTTTTTTTCAATTCCTGCAAGATGTCTATGTGAACTTGCCCGACAAATAGGATTTTCGGAATCAGCTGATGATATTTTTGAACTTCAATTGCAGTTATCAACATATAGACATGTAGTATGTATTATATATTAAAATACAAGTGTTGAAGTGATGAAAAATTGAATAAGTAATTGAACATCAATTTTAGCAAGCTGATGCTGTACGTAGGGATATTAAGTTTGCCAGATCGTTACCAAATACTACCAAATTGAAGTTTCCATTTCCTCATATGGTATGTGTAGGATTAAGAGAGCGAAGTATTGGTAAGGCTGCAACAAGTTTACAACTATTCAGTCAAGGTACAGCTGACATAATATTAGATGCTTGTATTGATTTTTGGGATGGTCATGATCTTAGTCCTGTTTCTCCATCAGTGAGGTAATTAATTACTAATTGTTATCTATATATTTATAGTAGTTACATGCATATTTAATATTTTAATGATATTTAATGAATTATTTAAGAATAAAATATTCTTAATATAAATAATAAGATATGCTATTTACAGGAAAAAAGTACTAGATTTTTATCAAAGAAATAGTTTAACTGCTTACTGTACAGCGTTTTCATACCGACCTCTTCCATTACCACCAGATAAGAGTTTCTCAGAAATATATTTAGAGTTACCTGCGGATTGTCGCAAATTATATTCAAAATTATGTCGTAGTCCAACACCACATCCATGGACATCGAATACACATTCAGTAAGGCAACCACAATTTCATTCTTCAGGTAATTATTATTTATGTACAATCAAATAAATATATTTTATTATCATGACTATAAATATTAAAAAGCCATGGTAGGTACTGTAATTAATAAATATTATGAATATAATCAAAAAATATTTGTGTACTTTTCAGAAAAAGCACTTAATTATTTAAGCTATAAATAATTATAATTATATTTATTTTTCTAATTATTTTTTTGTATCTATAAATCTATTATGAAAAATATAACCAAAATATTATATTTTAGATTCATTGTTATTTGGTGACTGCAATGAATATAACTCTAAAGATGTTAGTTGTTGTTTTGAAACACAGTGTAATCAGATATTCTTAGGAATGGTCACTATGCAGTATCAACCTCAGTATGATATGGTAAATAGTTTCATAAAATAATAAAAAATTAAATTAAAATTAAAAATTAGTTAATGGTTACTTGTACATTTATGTATAAATAAATATACAAATAGTTTATATAAATAAATAAATAAATGCTAAGCCTGGAATCATGATTTTATTAACTTTATATGTACCTAAAGATAAATTTTTAATTTGAAACCAATTGTACATTACAAATATAATAATACTTCAGGCTAAGCATTTATTTATGATTAAAGAGTTTAAATTATATTGTTTAATTTTTTTTATTTAATAATTGAATTAGTACATACAATTTATAACAGGTCCAATTAATTGAGCTTTTAGAAAGAGCTTGTATACGGTTTGTTCATTTTAGTAAAGAAAATGAACTTCGGTCAAGAGTTTTTTCAGAAAAAATGGGCTTAGAGAGCGGATGGAATTGTCATATATCATTATTAGGTGATAGTCAAACAAGAACTCGTCTTGATCCTAGGTATTAATATTTTTAACAAATGCTATCTTAGATATATTTCGATTTTAATTTGACACTAATCCGTCTAATTCTTATTTAAATGCACTATTTGATTTTTAAAATTGTTAGCACGTAAATTTGAGTGTTTGTATTTTGTATTTGAATCGAGTGAGGGTGCAGCAACTTGTGATGATGAGACTAGCTTTTTGATACCACTAACATCAACGAGTCAGTCAAAGAAAAAATTAGCTGAATACGAACATAATCTATCTGTTGATTGTTTTCCTCCCTTGAATATTAATTGGTAATATTTTCTTAAATGAAAATGTATTTTATTAAAAAAATAAATTGTTAAAAACTATTTTATAGTGCTGCTCTTAATATGTCACGTACAATAAGTATGTCAGCACCAACTGCTTTGAATATGGACTACGCTCAAGTTACAATTGAACATGATGGAGAAAAAATTATAAAGCCAATGCTTGTTCAAAAGTAAGTTTATATAATATCTGAAATATTTGTGTACTTAGTGTTGATTGAAATATTTTTAAGGGATTCTATTTTGAATGACAATAGCAATGTAATTGATATAGAAAAAAGTGGAGATGAATGGCACTCATTAAGCTGCATGTCTGATAGTACTGATCAAAGTGTTCCTGTTAATTTTGATATGTATAATCGAGTAAATATGACTTATTAATATTCTATTCTATTATTTCTAGTGTTAATTTTTTTGTAGGCAAAACTTCCTCGTGGCATTGAAAATATCAGACCTCACTTAGAATGTATAGATAATGTTCCACTTTTAGTTTCACTATTCACTGACTGTACCCCAGAAGCTACTAAAGAAATGATATCAATAATGCAACAGTATGGAGAAGTTGTTTGTGTGCTAGGTTCATCTCCCAATGCAGAAAATATTGGTATATTTATGCAAGCTGATGCAAGGTAGTTACTTATATTCAAAAATACATAATTTAATAATTATACATTTCATCTATATAATTTTATTAAAAATTTTATTTCTTTCCATACACTTATAAATCTATATTTTGCACTTCTCTGTACTTTTTATTATCTCTAATAGATTTAATAATTTATTATTTATTTGCCTGTCAGATTACAGAATTTTTATTTATAATTTATTTATCTCCTTTTACTTTTTATGAATTTAATACTTTAAAAAAAAAAAACTGCTAGTCATAAATAATAATTTAAAAAATATTTTCTTTGTTTCATAAATTATTATTTCTGACTATAAAACTTATATTGTAGAAAAGTACAAAGTTTTCATAATATGAAATAAAAAATAAAACTAATGTTTTTTACAGCATTTTTAAAAAAAAAAATGTTAGAATTGTTACAGTATATAATAGTTTATTCTATAATATAAATTATATATAAATAATTAAAATTAAATTTGTTAAATTTACTTCCATTTATTAAATAATATTGATGATTATCCAATTAAATAATTTCAATAAATTTCCATGTTGAATTTATTAATAAATGTACTATGTTTTCTTATTAAATTTTAAATATATAGTAATTATTTTATTTGGATAAAAATGGGATAAATACAAAAATTAAATTCCATAAGACAAAACTTGAACTGTAAGATTTTTTGATCAAGTTGAATTTTAATAAAGTGTGTATTTAGTCATATTTTATGCTCTTATGTTCATTACAAAACAGATTTATTTAGAATTAAGTTGGACAATTTTAATATTCAAAACATATTTTTAAATTTCAAATTGACTCTTTTTATTTTTTCTTGAAAATGTAGTCATTTCAAAATTGTCAAAGTATATATTACATCCAATTTTGTTTAGTATGTTGTATGAATTTTAAAGAATTTAATTGTCATTATATTGTTTAATCACCCAAAATATTTTTAATTATATTTTTTGTTATATAAATTAGTCTTGCTATTGAACCAATTTACCCACAAGTATGTCAGAGAATTAGCATCATGCACCAACCAAATCCAATAGATGCTCCAATATCTCCAGTGGGTCTCTCTGAATTATTGAACTCTCTTCCTTGTTGCTTAACACTTAATCGTCAAGATCCATTACCAGTGTACCATCTTATTATGGAAGTAAATTATAAAAAAAAATAATAAAAAATCTTAATTGAAGTAACAGCAAGTTAAATAAATATCTAAACATTATTTTATTTCACAGGGAAGATATTTAACGCAGGGGATATGGAACTGTGTTCAATTTTGGACTAGTTGCATGGTTTCACTTAGTTTTCTTCAACTACTTGCAATTGCTCTTGTTTTACCTCCTATTTTATCAGTTGGTTTGTAATTTAGCTACTTTATAATTTAGTAATTTATGCGATCCAACCCAAAAGCTTATATTTTTGTACCAAAATATTTTTTTGAATTCAAATTTTTTTTTTTTTTTATCGAATATTAGATAATTTTCTTGGTAGATATTATTTAATTTCTATTTTTAATAAAAAATATTTAATAATAACTTTTTTCATTTTTTACGCTTAATTATATTTATAAATAATTCAGAAATTAATTTTCCCTTGAACTAACAATATTATTAAATAAAAGAAACTAGTAAACAATTTAAAATTAATATGTGTATAAATTATACCATTTTAATTTAACTTTAGGTCAAGTTTTATGGCTTACGTGTGTAGTTGTGCCACTTCTATCAGTATCTTTAGTGGGAGGTCCAACCGACCCCGGGGTGATGCAAAAACCAACTGGTAAAAATCAATGTTCAATTACAACTGAAGTAAGTTTATTTTAATAGTTTTATTATTCAATTTTTAAAAAAACTGATTTAAAAACAAAACTTAAATAATTATGTAATATTTTGTCTAAAAAAATTATTTAAATATTATAGTTATCCTATTACGTAATGTGGTTTTACGGTCTAAAATTCCTACCTGTTGTGATTAATACGGTACTGCTTTTTATATGGTCACTAAGCCAAGCATGTGATTTGATTTTGAACACATCTACTACTAATAATGCAACTACTGAAATTCAACAATGTTGGTATGTGTACCCAGATCCTAAAGAAACCGAATGGGGAGGTTGGTCAAAATTTGAGCCCACTATTGTTAGTGTGCAAAGATTAATGTTACTGTTTCTTGTAATGAATTATGGTAATTAATTATTGATCATAAATTAATAAATATCTTAAATTAAGCTAATGTACTTATTATTATTTTATTGCAGTTACTGTGTCTTTGAGCTTTGTCCATCGTGATTATTTACTTTGGAAACGAACTATATATCTAAACAAACCTTACCTGATCACATCAATAATTATGTAAGTGTAATGTAAAAATTAAATTACATTAAAAATCATTTAATATCAAATCATCAATCATTTAATATTTAAAAAATAGCATTTTAGTTCAATCCTTATATACAATTCATTACGAATACTTTGACAACAGTGGTGATCATATTAGTATTTCCAAACTATCAATATTGATCTTGATTGCTGGACTTATATCTCTGTTTCTGGTTTTTATTATTAATGAAACTGTTCACTGGCAAGAAATAAGGTATATATATATTATATATTATATACATAGTTATTTTATCAATATTTAAAGAATTAGATTTTATATTATGTAAATATTTTATTTAAGGGCAAATGTACGCTATCAAAAAAGGGCAAGATTAGACTTTGGAACTAAACTTGGTATGAATTCTCCATTTTAAAATAAGAACATTTATGTATTTGTCATGTTAGTTAACATTAAAATACAAGTAGTTATGTTATGTGATATTAATTGCGCTAGACTGAACTTTATAATGTTCAAATTATATAATTTTTGTAAACAATTGAATAAATTAGTAAAGTAAACGATTTAAACTAATTTAATATTTTGCTTATTTATAGTGCTTATAAAAAATGATTAATGTAACTATTATAATAACAATTATTATTTAGATAAATGTACATTCATTTTTATGAAATAAAAAGTATAAATATTATGGACAAAATATGCTAAATTATGTTTAAAATTTAAATTTAATACATTGTTATTATGTTAACTAGATTTTATTTTTTCTTGGTTATTGAATAGAAATGTTGCCAATAAAATTTTTTAATAAAAATTGAAAAATGATTAATTTGTATTTGAGATAAATAATAAATACTAGTTATTGAGTTAGTTTTTTTTTTTTTATTGGGTTAATAAAAAATAAAAATAAAAATATATTTAAATTTACATAAAAAAAAAAAAAAAAAAATGAGTCACATTCAAAAATATTAAAGTACAATAAAATAAATTTGTTACTTTTATTCGTCACTGTCTTCTAACATAGAATCAAGCCAATGACCAGAATCATGATTTGTTATATTTACTTCAGAATCAAGTTTAATTGATGTAATTTGATCAATAATTGTTTTAGAATCAGTTTTAGAAATATCTATAAATAATAAACATTATATACATATAATATTATTTAAAATAAATATTTTTATAAATACAGTGAAACCTTTAAATACTGGGCACTCTTGGTTGCCATAATTTTGTCTGTTATTTAGAGATGTCCGCTATTCAGAGGGAGGAGGGGCAGACACGCTCGCAGAGATGTAGCTCACTAAGTGCAAAATATTTTTTGTGTCAATATAAGGTTATAACCCTATGTGAGGGTTAGGGTTTTCCCCTCACACTCCCTAACACTAATTAAATGACATATATTATTTATCATCAATGATGGGTATTATAAAATATATTTAAAACATAACTCATTTTATTTATTACTTCTAATGAAAATGTATATTATTGTTTACATTAATACATTAATATTAATCATTGAAAAGCAATGCCAATCGCTTAGAACTCAATCTAAACATTTCATTAATACCTTCTAATTGATGTTAAAAAATTCTTTAATTTTGTTTTTTTGTCAATGAATATTATTCAGACCTAAACTATTTAAACTTTCACTTCCCATTCTGTTTCTCAGCCATATCTTTAAATGACGCAATGTACTAAAAATATAATCACTAAATATATAATGACTATATAATAAATATATAAGAATAAAATACCGAATAAAAAATGAGAACTATAATAGAGAAAATATTATCTGAAAGATCTTTCTACTGAACATGAAGTTGCAGGTAAAGTAATGGCAATTTGTATAACCATACATAAATACAACTTCATAGAACATACTCTAGAAAAGTGTTTAATCGACGCAATGAACCAATGGACAGATAGACCATAATTGTATAATAAATTATAACACATAGTAGTAAGATTAGATTAAATTGGCATTCAACGATTATTCTATATTTACGATAAAAATTGTAAAAATCAAAATGAAATTGCCATAAAAATGTCTGTAATTTAGAGTGTCTGATATTTAGGGGTTTTCCTATATAAAAGTAGTGAAAATGTCTCTGTTACTAAAAAAATGTCCGCTATTCAGAGGTATCCGTTAAAGGTTTCACTGTATAAACAAATTAATATTATTTTACCTATATTATGGATTGTATTAGCTTCATCTTGTAAGATGTTAATGAATGGCTTCTTATTTCCTAATATTGCACATAATTGTTCATTAGATTGTAACTCACAATTCAAATCATTATTATCTTCTTCTACAAAGATGCACATGTAATCAATAAAATATTTGTATTATAACTACAATATTTCACTAAAATTAATATTTTATACTGGGTCATATTTAAAAGTTATCTATTCACATTTTAAATTATAAAAAATTTAAATTTAAAAATAATAATTTAGATGGTATTACCATTGATTAAATATACTGGTATTATTGCCATAGAATAAATAATGGGTTAAAATTTTAAAATTTTAAAAACTGATTTATAATTAAAAGTATTATATGATTTTTTCAAAAATTACTAAGAATCATCCTTTTCAAAAAAAAAAAACTGATAAAAAATGTATAGAAGAGTAATGCCATAAAAACCTTAGTCTTCAAATCTAATAGCATACAAGAATATTAAATAAAATTAAATGTATAGTTGTACTACATGACCTGAAATTTTATAAGTGTTTAAAAAATTTAATATAAGTATATAACAAATTATTAATACCGGCTCTAGAATCATTTTTCATGATTAATTCCAATAATTTATCTGTTTCTGGTACACAACTACTTTCAGTTGATGTTGATTTTATAATTTTATTACTTAATTTTGATTTGCATTGAACTAAAAATAAAAAAATTATATGCATTATATATTAATAGATTATATTTTAACTATTATTATTATTTTTTTACACACATGAATGTCGACTTAAAGCAAGAGATGATTCTACTTCAAATTCTTCCAATTGTTCTACCTAAATTAAAATGTTTAATAAAAATTAGTTTAATGTCATAGAATAATCTTGAATGTAATATTAACGTACAGTGAATAAGTCAACAGGTATATTATGCCGCAAATTAAATGGTACACTAGCTATACTGTCAGCTAAGTGTGTTATATCAATAGAATCAAATATTCTACAGTCATCTTGTTCTGTTCCCCAATTTTTTTCAGAAGAGAATTCAAAATAACCACCACCTAAAAACCAAACAAACCGATCAGGCATTCAGATATTGAGAATTACACCAAAAAAATATATACAATATTTATTAAGCCCGTTTTTTAACAAACGCATATAAAATATATTTATTCTCAACTATTTAATCTTTGCTATTCATAATAACATTCATTGACCCTTGCCACATTTATAAATATTATCATACAATTGAATAAACATAATATTATCAATTAATCATACACAATATTCATTTAAAAAATAATTCAAACCTGTACACAGACGTATATATTCATGATATATTTCTAAAATATACACGTCATTGTAGTGCAGTGCGAGTGTACCAAATAATTAAAGATTGTCCAGTTTACCTTGATAAATATTTGAACTCGCGTTTCGAGGTTCAGTCATATTTCGACAGTTTTCGTAGGAGACGAGTGTAACTTATAGCTAATTCGATTAAACGGTCGAATACAATATTAATGATCAGAACTATTTAAACCTACATGTAATTATAATTATCAACACAGAAGAGATAAAGGTAGAATCGTTACAACGCGTATGTTAATAATTTATAATAATTGACGACTGTTGACTTTTATTACAATAGTAGGCACTTCTGAGCCTATCTAACAGATAAACGGATCTAAGTGCTTGTAAATTGTAATCACGGCCATGAATCTCATGGCCATAATCAGTGATCTCGCTAACCAAAAATACCAATGATATAATGAAAATGTGGTACGTATCAATGGATGTTTTCACGCGTTTGAATCAATTGTTTTCTTAAATTCGAAAAAGTCTGAGATCATCATTTTATAGTGCGTACCCGGCGCCAACCGGTCAATCAAATATTGTTTTTTTCAAGACTTCAACGATACTTAATCAGAAATAAACGCTTCCTGCACAACTGATGTGGTGGTGAAAATTTCACAAAAATATAAACCAATTGACAATAACCTATGTAAGCGTCGGTTCTATGATGTTCTGCCGCGTGAACACTACCTTTGTGCTATCAGTGCGTACGTCTATGGTGTGTACGAGTGCGCGTGCAGTGATGTAGTTATATTGTAGTAATAGACTTCCGTCCGTCTGCGATCACGAACATTTCTCCGAAAAAAAAGAAAAGTAATAGTAATAATAAAAACAATAATAGTAAACATCTGCTGCGACGATGCGATACTGCCATAGGCTGTTTGGCAATCGCGGTCTGTTGACGCTTTTCTCTTGATTTCCACTTCAGCTATTGGAATACCTGAATACCGAAATCATCTTCCACTCGGCATTTCGGCGATATTCAATGACGATGGTTCCGAACTACGCCGCCAGCAATGTTCTCCGCTATTCCGTATACCCCGTTTGAAACGAGATCGTTCTTTTTTATTTTTTTTATTGTTATCAACAATTATTTATACCTCTCACGGATTAATTCGTTTGCAATGTGTGTTCAATCGACATTTGAGGCAGGTATGTCGTACTATCCACATCGCTATCGACAAACGAATGTCCATTAAAAGAAGACATGCATTAGTCTCTTGAACCACCCAAAAACAACATTTTTCACATGTAGTGATGGATAATCAGAAAATATGCAAACTTAAGTTCAGGAAACGGAAAGCGGCATCAAATATTTCGTTTTGCATGAAAAAAGAAAGAAATGCGTCGAACAAAAAAGTAAGGACGATTTTGAATTTTTATACAAAATTAGCAATAATTAACTTTGTGTTGCGAAGATACTTACCTACTATTCAAATTTTTTTTATTCTATGTAAGAAAATATTGTAATATAATGTTTTATTTTATTGAGACATTTATTTTCATTTAAATTATATTTATCATAGTGCTCAGTATTAGTTGTTTAGGTATTTTTTCGATTAAGAGCAGTTGGTTATTATTTTCTCAGAAATACCAAAGTAGTGCACTGCCATTAGCAGTAGTTATTTTATAAACAAATTATTGATATCACATTATATTATTACAATCGGTGACATTAAAGTTGTAAGGCAAACTAAATTGTATCTTATGTGGACACACATTTTTTTTTTGAAAACTTGATGTAAAACTAGTCAGTTAAACCTACAAAATGTGGTTAATAAGAAGGATTACTCCAAAAACTTATACAACACCTACTTTAGTTTCAGCGCCCTTGATTAGAAAATAAACTAGCTTCATTATACGTTTTAATTAAATGCAGAAATATCAAATGATTATAATATTATTAAATAGTTGTATAATTTATGTATTTGGTTTGTATAGTATATTTAATAGTAAATATATTCAATAAATTGTAAGTACTTTCATTTATACTAATAATTAAATTAAAAAAAAAAAAAAATCATATTAAATATAAATAACTTATTTTGAGAATAAATTATTTTATAATCATTGATTGTTATAATTTGTACACAATTTTGTATCTCGATCAATAATGACTATTTATTTATTTTCAGATACTGGAAATAATTCAAAAACCATTAGCCGAAAGAACTATTGATGATAAAGAAATTCTCAACACATGTAAAGACACAGTACAAAAAATTTCTCAAAGGTATTTTTTTTTATTTTACTTATCAATAATGTTAGTAATTATTTGTTTGGGTATGTGATGAGATGAGAGGAAACAACTGTATTGAGAGTTGTTATGAAAATGAAAATTGAAGGGAAAAGAAAAAATATAAGACCAAAAAAGAGATAATTGCATACAATTAAAAATTATATGAGAGCCGTTGGTATGTGCGTAGGGGATATAGAAAATCGAGACAAATAGATGTTAAGAACAAGGGTGGCCAACCTAAATAGTTAGGAAAAAAATAGTTAGGAAAAGGGTGAAGGAGAAGAATATGAAGAAAATAATTACATTATATTTTTGTATGTATTATTAATGTATATAACTTTATCATCATAATAAAAAAATAATTAGTAAATCCAATATAACACTTTTTTCAGAATCTAATTATTAAATGAAAAAACAATAAAAATATAGTTAAGATCATTCGATAAATCTGTACAACCAAAAATAGAAAATGTATAGTATATACCAACGGTTTCCAAACTCTTAGGGTCACGCATTCCCAAAACAAAAAAAAATTAATAACGTCTCCCAATGAAACATTTTTTATTATTTAATTATAAGTAAATTATTGTGGATCAAAAAATGTATATATGGTTCTACGATATATGATATAAATATTTGTCTTGAACCTCCCCTAATAAGTACTCGCTCTTCTCAAGGAAAGCATGTCTCACAGTTCGAGAACCTCTAGTTTATACAGTTTTTATTTTATTTTTTCATTACTCAACATTGAACATTGTATTTATATTTAATTTATATAACGTTATATTTCATTATTAATACACTTGTGTTGTAAGCGCAATATGATTAGTATATTATGGTTATTATTGTTAATATTATTACTCTATTATTATTATATTAATTTGTTAAAATTGGAAATTAGCGTGCATGGGGTTAAATGCTAAGTAAGCTTGGACAACTAACATCACCCAGCAGAGAAGAGCCAGTCATTCGAATACCAGTTATTTAGACAGTCGTATTATAGCTGAGCAATTAAACAGACAACATATCTAAACTTAAATTTAATTGTACGACTCAACACAACTAAACATTATTTCCTTTTAAAACCAAACTTTTGCGATACTGACTATTTCATTTGTCTGTAACTACAAATTCTTATTTACTTATTTTCTTATTTTCCGAAAGTGCTAACTTATATAGGTTGTGTAGAATTGACGGTTTCAACTGTACCAGCTCACAACACTTGAATGACTAGTAAATAACTTTATCTGGGCTTATCTAGGAAGTACATCCATTTTTACCTAATGATTACTTAATAAATTTATGCTAGGATTTAATTTGAACATGTTATAATTCATATATTAAAGTTAAATTCTTTTTATGTACTAATAACCTTACAATTATTTTTAAATTTAATGTAATGAAAATATATTTGTCCTTATACTGTCTTTCTCATAAATATGAAACTATATAGTAGTATATTTATGGTCGTCACATAAACTGTATATTTAAATGTATTGTATACATATTTTTTTTCTATCTGAATATTGGTTAAATGATTGATGCTTCTCTCAATGTTTGGCTATCACTTATAGTTATTTTAAGCGCCCTATATTTATTTATTAAGTTTTGTTTTATTATTTTTTAAATAATTTTGGTGATAGATTTAACCTTGTCTTACAATCTTAGAAATTATGACTTCCTCTTGGTTATTTTAGATAAGTAGCAAAAATTAAAATTTATGGTAAATACATATTGATTGTTAGTCATTTATTTTTCAGATTAGATAGACAAAAGAAATTGAAAGAACGATTACAAGAATTTGAGGATCCTATTGAAGTAATAGATTCAAAATGTGAAGAACTAGCTAAAGCTATTGCTTCTGCATCCAGTTTCATAGTTTATACTGGCGCAGGAATAAGTACAGCTGCTAAAATACCTGATTATAGAGGCTCAAATGGAATATGGACATTATTAGATCAAGGAAAAGATATTGGGTATGTAATGAATATGTAAATTAAGGACTATAAATAATTTTGGTTTGCATGGTTACATTAATATAATCATTATTATTATTATCATAATAATTTTTTTTGTCTCCAATATTGATAGCTGTACAATTTCCAAAGTCTTATTTTTATTTTTCATTTATATTATTAAACTAAATTTCATAACTTAAAAAACTTAAATAATTGTTTATATATTTTACAATTTGAAATAAAAATGTAATAAATATTTCTATTAAATTTCACCCAAGTTTTGTATAAAATTGTATATTATACCCAAATTGTATATTAATATTTTTTTTATAATTTTAAAATTTAATCAGTAAATTAGAATAAAAAAAAATGTCTTAATTAACATTTATTATTTTGACTTAGGCTAGATTATTGTTCATAACACATGTAAAATTATAATATATTTAGAATATTGAATACCTTGATTATCACGTTTTAAAAATGGATAATTCAAGTAAAAACCATTTTCATATATTTAGATGTCATGATTTAAGCCAAGCTGAACCAACATTAACGCACATGGCATTATATCGTTTATATCGTGAAGGATTACTTGGACATGTTGTTTCTCAAAATTGTGATGGGTTACATTTAAGAAGTGGTCTCCCTAGACCAGCATTATCAGAAGTCCATGGGAATATGTTTATTGAGGTATTAATTATTTTTAATCAATGAGTCATTATTTTCACTATATTTATATACTTATATGAATAATAAAATGTTATCCTTTAGGTATGCAACAACTGTAAGCCAAATAGACACTATTTACGGATGTTTGATGTGACTGAACATACAGCAAGGTACAATCATAAAACATTAAGATTATGTTATGCTTGTCATAAACCCTTAAAAGATACAATTGTTCATTTTGGCGAACGTGGTAAACTTCAATGGCCAATTAATTGGTCAACAGCTTGTAAACATGCCGAGAAAACTGATGTGATCTTATGTTTAGGATCTAGTTTAAAGGTAACATTATGAATAAGTATTGAATTTTAAAAGTATTCAATAAATGGAAGTTAGAGTTGTATATATTAATAGTTAATTAGTTTATGGATAGTCTTTTAATTCAATTTCAACCATGTAATTTAAATTATATTATTTCAATATTAACAGATTTCAAAACTGTATTTAACTATAAAATTTTCTTTAATTATCTATTGTAATATATTATTCTACTTTTATTAAATGTTAAACGATCCTTTTTGTACAAATATTATATTTATTATTATTTTTAGGTTCTTAAAAAATATCCATGGCTCTGGTCTATGGATAGACCAGCTAAAAAAAGACCAAATTTATATATTGTCAATCTTCAATGGACTCCTAAAGATGATCAAGCTACTTTAAAAATTAATGGTAAACAATCAAAATGTTTATATTGTTATCTTCTTTGCCATTCTTCCAACAATATGGGGTCAGTCACCCTTGTCCTAAACCTCTACGTGACTCGATTTTTTACATGCCCTATGCACACACTACCTCACATAGGCCTCATATCATTCTCAATCGTATTCAACCATCTTTCTTCTTTCTTTATTAACACCTGATTAAAAAGATCTTTCAACCACCCAATGCTTACATCTAACATTTTCCACGCCTCTACAAGCATTCCATCGGGTCCTATCGCTTTTTTCTTTTTTATCACCTTCACCGCAACCTTCACTTCCTTGTCACTAACTAAATCAATCAATCCTTTATTCCATGAAATACTTTCTAAAGCTTCTTTTGAATACTCTCCTTGTTCAGTAATCTCTCAAAATAATATCGAAAAATATCAATTTATTTTTCTCCTTCTCATTTTCCTAGTCTCATTTAATTCATCATACCTATTTATAATTTTTACCTAGTAATAAACAAAAAATAATAGTATTGTTCTTAATTTAGGTAAATGTGATGAAATTATGAAAAAAGTCATGTCAATTTTAAATTTGGATATACCTAAGTATCAACGTTGTCTTGATCCTATATTTCACCATGCTACAATGTTGGTACCTGCCGAAGAACATACTACTGTACATCCTGTTTTAGCTGTTCCAACTGATGATGTTAAAAAAAATGATATAAATATTACTACAAAATGTGAAAAATTAGAATTAGATTTAAGCAACTATAAAAATAATACCAAAATGTGTTCAGGATCAAAAGATCAATCAATTAATCAACCATTTGATCTCAATTCAATAAAATTAGAAAATGTTACTTCTATAGTTGATAAAAATGAGTCTCTTAGTTTACCATCTTGTTCAAGTATGGATATTGTTCCAAATTTGAGTCATTTTTGGAGACCATTTATTGAAGGTGTTGAGCAAAATTCATTGGATAATCGTAATATGCTTTCATTGGTAGAGCCAATAGTACCATATTTAAATTCATTTTTCATCAACAATATGGAAACCTTAGGATTGTCTCCAACTCCTGTTGATCAATTTTACAAAAACTTTGTATATCAAGCATGTATAGGATTAGCTGCAGTTGAAAAACTACAAATAGAAAAAAAGCTGACAAATAATTCAAATAAAAAGAAAAAAGACGTTGCTGAAGAAAAAGACGATACTAAAAAAACCGATGTTTCTATCAGTCGTTACTGTACATTTTGTCATCCAGTATATGGTTCAACTAAATGTTTATTTTATCATCGATATGAGTCTAAATTTAAAGAAAATGTTGATACTTGTCTATGTTGTGATGATGATACTGATGATGAAGATGAAAATGAACCAAAGAATGATGATATTGCTGATAAAAATGATGAAGTTATAGAAAAAGCCAAAGTTACTGCAGGTTGGTTTGGGAAAGGATACAAAAAAAGAATTAAGAAAAAAAAATAGGTATAATTAATTATTATCTACTTCATTTTATTTTAATTATTTTTTTATTTGAAACATTCTTTTTTTAACCTTCCAGTATTTAAGTTAGGTTATGTAATGTTTGAATGGTTGTATAAATTTAAACATAGCTAATGGTATAGATACTCTTATCTAAAATAATTTATTGTTTATTTAGAGTTCAGATATCTATATTTCGTAAATACTTCCATATTTATACTATTCAAATTTGTATTCAAATCAAATACCTTGTGTGAATTTGATTAATTACAGGTTTAATTATAATAATTATATTCATTATTAAAAAAAAAATTGAATTAATTTCGCTTAGGTTTTTGTTTATTATATAACTTAAAACAAATTTCTATTCATATTTTAAAGCTTAGAATTCTTCTGAGTGAGGTAATTGTAATCACTTTAATTTATTTATTTCATTTATACTTCAATATTTATGTTATTAATCTATTAGAAAAGGATATTTACAATAAGCTTTACATGTAGCTTACTGAAGTGCAATAATGAATTGTTATGATTTATGAATTTGTATTATTAACTATTATTATTATTGTCTATGTATATTTTATACTTGTGCTTTTAGACTTTTGCTTGAAATTAGTACACTTATTTATTTGAAAACTGATTTTTTGTTTTGATACATTTATAAAAATGTATTTAATGCATACACAGAAAAGTAGTAGTTTATGTTTTTGTTAAAATTTTCATTTTTATTAATTATGGTTTAAAAATAAAGTAATGCTTTAGTAATATTTTACCAAGTCACGGATTAAATTTAGTTTTTAATACAACTTTAGAAATATGAGTTTTAGTATTCTGAGTATGTTTTTATTAATCTTATAGTTAAACTATAATTAATATTTTTATGTACACAAAATAATTTAAACCATATAACTAAATAAAAATTGTTATTAAATCTATGAATAATTAGTATAGTTAAATTATTTATGAATTTTTATTTTTTTTTTTTTTTTTTTTTGTAAAATGTTAAAAATATCTTTTATAAAGCATCATGCAGTTTTCAAGAATTAAACTATTTTTATAATATTGTTTTTAAAAGTTGCACAACTGTGTTCTAAATTTAAATTACAGTAAAAACAAATTGTTTACCATTTTGTATTTGTTTAAATGATTCAGAATTCTATTTCTTTAAAAAAATTTTATTAAAAATTGTAATTGAAATATTGTAAATATTCGGATAGTTGTGCTTAATGATAAAAAAATATCCAAAGTAATGGACATGCAATTTGATTTATTCAAAATATCATGTAATTTATATTTGGTCGAAGTGTATATATATGTAAGATGTATCTTGTTAGATTTCAGCGACTTGGTAGAAGTTCTAAGTACCTTGATTCAAGTAATCGAATGACGTGTGAAATACACTATTTTCAATAAATAAGAGTTGTAGCATATCCTTAGTGATCATTTCAACAGTAGACCTCGAAAAATCTATCTTTTGTTTTTCTGATGAAATATCAAAACTATAGAAAAATATTAATTAAAATGGATGAGATACAGACATGGCCGGATTATGGTCATATTATAAGAGGGAGGGCTATTATTCTTAGTGAGGCCCTTTCACCCAAAATAATTTTTTTTTTAGGTTTAGTAAATTGTAATAAATATTAATTAAAATAAGTTTAATAAGTAACTATATTTGTATATTGTAGTATAGTCATCATCAGTGGTGTATCCAGAATTTTTTTTTTTTGGGGGGTCCATAAAAAATGTAATATTACATTTTTTTTGAATTTTGTGTGTTTTTATTATAATCAAAAGACAATATACATACATTAAATGTTTTCGGGAGGAGGAGGGTTATACCCCACCCAGGATACGCCACTGGTCATAATTGATTATTAAAACAGTATTTTATATTTGTTAGCAAATGATTTTAAAACATTTGTGGCTCCTTTTAATTTACTGACCTGGAATATAGTCCTCCCCAGATCCAGCCATGGGTACAGAAAAATAGTTCATTGATGCTGGTAAATTGTTCTTAACAATTGAGTTCGATCAGGGCCGTCCCGAAGGGGTTGTCTCACCCCCTCCCAACAAAAACACCAGTCGGCAGTCGGACTTGTTTCATTATAGCCTAGAAGGACCTAATTTTACTTACAAAAAACAAATATTACATATTTCGTAATACAGTATATATACACGAATAAAGTTTATATAACTACTTATTATACAATATAAAATATTATACATATAAATTAACTGTCAATTTTAATAACGTGCGGCACTGACACATATATACATGTTAAAAAGTAAAAATACGACTACTATAGTTAATTATACTTCATACATTGAGTAAAAAAATTATAGTAAGCATTTTTCATATTATTCTCCCCCCTTGATTTTCATCTTCGGGACGGCTCTAAGTTCGATACTACATTATAAGGCCGGCCATAGGCGTCACTAAGGAGTATCGAGGGGTATCTTGGCTACTCCAGACATTTTTGTGGGGTAGCGAGGGTAACATTTGCTACCCCAAAAAAATGTATAGATTTTAAAAATATATTCGAAGTTTATTATTCAAGTGTGTACAAACATAGATCATTTATTATTGTGATATTATTCAAAATAGTTATATTTTGTGATATGTCCAATACGGTTAATAAAACAGTGTATACACTGTATGTCATACCAATTTATGAAGAAGAGTTAGCCGTTTAAGTAAGCCAGTAAGCCAGTTATCATGTTAAACATTTAAAAATGTATTTTTTAAATTTCTAAAAGTAAACTTTGCTATCCCAAAATTTGGACTTAAGTGACGCCCATAAGGCCGGCCTCACATTAGAACCAACTACGAGCAGCTAGTTTCGTTTTTATATGAAGGCACAATAGGAGCGTGCCTATAGCGGCAAATTGTTGAAGGTTATACGTTTTATGGTATTACATATTATTATATTTATATACGTTTTTAGATTTTCTGATATTGTAAAATATGTTGTATATACCTACTCCTGTATAAAAAATGGTAACTGAAGTGTAGAATGCCATAAATAAGTCAAAAAGCAGGAAAGCAGAAGATCCAGATGAGCTATTACTGAGAATTACTTAAGGCCCTAATCAATTCCCATTGTATTTCACGTTTAACAGAACGTTTCAATACTATATGCGACACTGGTTACTAAAGACCTGCACGGGTCGGGCTTACCCGGACCGGCCCGGACAGACTTTGGGCCGGGCCGGACCTTCAATTAGCACGAAAGTTACGGACCGGGACGGCCCGAACTTTTCTTAAGTAAAATTGAACTTAACATTATGTGATATTTGTTGTTTAAATTTTTAATATTAATTCTATAAGTTATTTTTTTATTATTAAATATGTTGTTAAAGATAAACAACTTTTTTTGAAATTGTATTAAAAGTGTTGTTTTAAATTAATAAGATTTAAAAGTTAGTTATAATATATTAGGTGCTTACTACTTAATTTATTATACAAAAGATTGAGTATTTTATCATTTTTTTTTAATTTCTAATCGGGCCGGGCTTACTCGCCTTAAACTATTTGTGGGCCGGGCCGGGCTTTTTAAAAATGTTACCGGGCCGGACCGGGCTGTAAAGTATCGCCCGTGCAGAACTTTACTGGTTACATACCAAATGATTGGCTACAATCCACATTTGTAGCAATACTCAAAAAGCCAAACGCAGGGCTGGCGTAAGGCTAAATGATGCCTGAGGTCAAAATGCCAACTGGTGCCTTTTTCATACAATAACCCGTAATATCATTATACTTGGAAAAAATGATATATTATGCTCAACTTGTACATCATTTATTGTCGTCTAATTTTTAGCCATGAGTCACGATGACTCGACGTGATCCCGATTGAACGATAACAAATATTTGGGAATTGTAGCAACATATACGATAAAACATTCTATGCTAAACCATAGTAAACAGTTCTCGACTTGAGGGGGGACGCAGGGGGACGGAGTACCCCAACTAATTTTCAGAAATTTTAGCGTCCCCCTACTATTATTATGCTATAATAATGATGCTCAGTCAACTTTTTTTTCTAAAGTAAATAGAGTCCCCCTTCTTTAATTTTGCCAAGTCGAGCACTGATAGTAAATATACTTGTATTATCTTAATATACGGCTAAATGAAATAACCATAATAATTATCAATATTTCAATACAAAGTTATAGGTATTTTACATTAAAATAAAAAATAATATTACCGACATTATGTGCAAAATTGTAAAAAAACAACATAATATCTGGTACTTTTTGTTGTGCATAGGTATTTAGTAATTTTTTTATGCACAAATGCATGCATATTTGTGTGCTTTATAGAGCTAGAAGCCCCTAACCCAAATAATAATCATAATAACTGATATTTTTTTCCATATTCTTTAACTTGCAAATATTGGCCAAAAATATGTTTTTGTAAAATGAAAATATAGTTAAGATCAAGAATAAGCCAGCATAGACTAACAGGTTTGACTTAAGTCAAATTTGCAGCAAATTTGCTGCATGTACATAACAATATTATTGTATCCATTGATGAAACAATCAACAAATTTGCCAAAATGAAAAAATGGAAATGTAGAATTTGTTATTTGACTACTTACCAACCTTATGTTTTCTACTTAGATATTTGTTAAATCAAGTTACCTCTCTATTTTTAATGTGGAAATTTTATTTTTGATAGAGTTTGGCGAATACTCACTTATATTTTTAGCACTACATCACTGATTATAATATTATATTTATTTTACTTTACGGAAGTCTGAACCAGATGGGAATATGGCCGGGTCTATACACGGCGGATTCCGCCGGACAAGCTATACAAGACGTATCCGCCGAGCGTATTCCGCCTCATATATCTATACAATATTAAAAAAAAAATGGTAAACCCCATAATTATTGTATCAGTATTATAAACATATCTATCACAATCGAATAGCACAAATTAATAATAGACACTCATCGATCGATCATTTGCATTAGTAGGACCAGGTTATCATTATGCCGAAAATTACACCAGCGCTAATAATTGCCATAAATGAGGCATTGGAAGAAGAAAGAGAGAAAACTATACACAGGAAGTTTGCGATACATCCTTACGGGAAAAAAAGGATAGAAAAGGGTCAATTCATAATAATATATGAAGACTTACGATGATTTTTGGAAAATTTTTTTAGTTATTACAAAATGTCTATAAAAACATTTGATGAACTTTTAAATATTGTAAAAAGTGACTTGGAAAAAGAACAAAACATCAAAGGTGATACAATACTGACAATGGAAAGATTAACGATAGTAATAAAGTTTTTAATTTCGTGTTATTATTAGCAGGTTTCATGTTTGGGAACTCATAATTTTGATATAATTTATAAATTTAGAAGATATTATAAATTTATAACATAATATGATGGGTAATATTATATTGTTTCATACTTTCATTGAGGTATACATTGGTAAATTATAATTTTTTTGTTTTTAACATAAATCATTTTATTCACAAAGTTATTCCAAGTTAGAAATTCTTCCCCAAATGTCTTCGAGCCACCCCATTTTCAAATTTTGGTCAAGGGAGAAACTACGAAGTTTCAATACACTTTATTTACCAATTTCTTTCGACACCACCTATTGAACTTTTCTACAATTATTACATTGTTACAAAACTACTCTTAATAATTCAATAAATTAAAATTATGTGAAAAACACAAATTGTAAATACCAATTATAAATTAAAATAATTTATTTACTTAGATATGATGATACAACTTATCAAGTATGAAATAATTAAACATTTTTATTAATGTTATATATTACCTAACCTAATTATAAAATATATAATCCATTTATTATTTAATTACTAGATAAGTAGGATTAAATTAAATAGGTGAGATATTGAATATCCACTGAAAATTATCGTATTAATAAAATTATGGTGTAAATGCAGCGTTTTCCGTCACCAGTATAGCCCATCCTAATTTAAAACAACGTAAAATTAGGAGTTTGCGTTTTTATTACTTCGGCGTTCGTCCGCCAAAACGCAATCCAACCGGCATTTTCCACTGCGGATGAAAACGCGGCGTTCTACATTCGTTGTGTACAGGCCCGGCTCAAGTGTTTAAACTAACATAGGCGAAATTTAGTTTTTGCCACCCCGTACGTGTAAATATTTTATCAAATATTTTTTTTTATACATAAAAATTGTCTAGGAAAAATGCCGCCCTAGGCGTGGGCTTATGTCGCGTACCCTTTAAGCCGGGCCTGATTGTGTATAGCTACTCCGATATAAATCAATGCATTTTGAATTTGACGGAAAACGCCACGAAATACACGGCGGAATCCGCCGTGTATAGCCCCGACGAAGATGAGTCGCAGGTGGCAAGTAATCGCACGACCAAAGCGGTTGCGCTAATAACATTTTCAAGGTTGGGACGTAGAGTTGTTCGACGTCTAGCACATTATTATCTATGTTCTATGGTCTATAGCCGGTTCTAGTGCTATACCAGCCTTTGATGTTTTGGTGTTCCATAGTAAGGGAAAGGTGTTGTGCGCGGCAAGCGATGCGCTGCAGTCCGAAAATGCGCCGACAACATCGCAAATCGCAATCGGTAGATGTCGCTACTGTAACGGTTAGGCGGCGCGGAT
Source organism: Sipha flava (assembly GCF_003268045.1). Taxonomy (NCBI): domain Eukaryota; kingdom Metazoa; phylum Arthropoda; class Insecta; order Hemiptera; family Aphididae; genus Sipha; species Sipha flava. The sequence continues at coordinate 2,196,986 of NW_020272972.1, read as the reverse complement.
GCAACTGGTCTGGGAAGGTGGGATATGCCGCCGGCCACCGCGTGATGACGGCTGTTTTATACGATTCCCTCCTCCCGCCGTCGGCGACGACGTGAGTTTGTGATTTCATTGTGACGCATGCGCGTGTCAACCAACCCGTAATAATATGCATTGCCGTACAACGCGATAATAATAATAATAATGTACACGCGTACGCCTCTACGCGCGCAATGTCGTCACATACGGTTTTTTCTTCGCCGCCGTCCGGCCGTCGTCGCCGCCGCGTCATGATAACGCAATAATAACTTGTATCCCGCACCGCTCACGTCAATGTTATCGCGTGCCTACGGTATTCGCTCGTACGCGTCGCGCAGTCCGCGGTAAACGGAGTTCGTAAGTGGGTGTTTTCGTGATAATCGTCCGCGCGGTTACAAAACGTGTGGTGCGTAGGTCCGATGAAGATAAAAACGAAAAAAAAATAAACAAACGTGAGACGGTCGAATCGAAATCGTCCGGTGTTGCGGTCGATTGCTTTTCTTCTTCTCTTTATTATTATTGTTATTATTGTTATGCCGTTCGCGCGCCCACCAGATTTCTCGACAAACGACCGCGATCTCGGTTTTCCGTTGGACGTCATCGTTGTCATCGCGCGCGGTTGATAAAATCCACCGTCGAAACGCACCCCCGCCCAGTGACCGGGTTTAGCGCTGCTGAGCTTAGAACCGCTTATCAAGAGCACCCGGTGAGAAGACGTCGCGTCGCGGTTCTCACGTCCTCGCTCCGTTCGCCGTCGGGTTTCGTACCGGATTCGCGATGAGGAAGCTCAGCGGTAAGTGTTCATGTCTCTACAATACATTTATCCTTTACATCCCATCCACCCGGATGCGTGTCTTGACACCGCCGGTTTTTCGTGATAGCCGGTTCTGTTTAATACCAGACTGTTAAACCTGTCCTCGATCTTCTTTCTGTACATCAATCTGTTACGATATTATCCGCATTTAACATTTGTTGAGGTCTAGGTTATTTATCAGTTTTGTATTTTATCCGTAACTATTCGGGTAGGATTCCTTTTCAGCTCTTTTGAAGTATTTGTTTTCCACGCGTATATTGTAGGTACATGCCCTTAATATTATTATGAATTTTTATAGGTAAAATAGACAATGTTCCCCATCCGAATTTTTGGTAACAATTAATTATTTACATGTATAATTTTAATGTTAGCATTTTCAACCTCAATATTAGAATATTATATAATTTTTAGTTTGTCTGTCTTTGGTTATTTATGTGGCAGCTCTAATATTAAGTGTAATTAATAAACATTCAGTCGGACAGATGTTAGACAGATGGTATATTTATAAAATGTTTTTTTTTTATGCTCAATTCTCATGGGTGTGAGTGTTATGGGTATGTTAAAACAAAAAATAGTTAAGGTCATCTATGTATTAATTTGTTTCATAAATAATTTAATTTATAGGAATGTGTATTTAGTTTTCATTTTGTAATAATTGACACTAAGTAGGTACAAATAATTAATATTCAACCAATTTTTTTTTATGTAGGCATGTAATATTTTGAGGTTTATTCAACTAAAAATCAATATTTTATGGAGTATGATGAGTTAATATATTATGTGCAAAACTTAAAAAAAAATCATATTAAAACTTTACCTACTAACATAATCTACTCATTGTCTGCTGACATATTAGTATTAATTTATGCATATACATTTTCATAAAGCACATTTTTCTTTAGTAATATTTATAACATATAGGTACTTCGATTATTTTGGATCAAATTAGTTACTATTATATATTGTGTAAAATATTTTAGTTTGGTTGTTGTATAAATGTATATTAGAAAAAAATAATTTTTCATTAGTAAGTTTGATTTTAAATTTTCATTACAATGAAAACCATCATTTTTCTTTTTTTTCAAAAATACCTAGATGAATGAAAAGTAATTTAAGTAGAATTTTTTTTTTAATAGAAAATTCAGATAATCAAATGTATTACAATAAACACTAACACAACATTAATACTGTCTTAAATGTTGAATAGTTCTTTTATTTTTATTGTTGTGCTATTTTTCAACAGTTTTAATGTTAATTAAAGTATGATAGTCATAATAAAAATAGCTAGATTTATCATGATTTTTAATCCATCATGCTCCTTGGTTTTATATAAGTTTTCATACAAAAAGACTTGCGAAAGATAATGTTGAAATGTTATAGTAGAAAAAAGTAACATAAATCTTAAAGTACTTTACTTAGATTGAATACTTCATAAACAGTATATTAATATATGAAACATAAATGTGGATACATTTTTTCATTATTCATTAATAATCTTATAAATAATAATTTATGTATAGTTATGTATCCATACCTTAAACCTTGCTTTTATCACTTACATAAATACTATAAACATAGTTTATCTCTCTCTCTTGACTTTACAATTCTTTAAGAATTTTGGCTGCCACCGTCACCGTTCTCCAGTAATCACGATCCTGGACTCTATTTTCTCAATCCGTCGTTTCAAGTGTTTCTAAGTCCTTCCTTATTCCATCCATCCATTGCTTTCTAAACTTTCCTCTTTGTCTTTCCCCTGTCGGTTGCCATTCAATAGCTGTTCTCGTACTAGCGGAAACATAATTAATATAAAACATAGTTAATAGTAACTTTTATTATAGATTATACTTAAAATGATATTGATAAGTTGATATTTACTGGCAAATAATAGTATATTTGTATGCAAAAAGATAGAATATTGAAAGTTTATAGTTATTTAAATCACTTATTAACTGTTCAAATTGGTTGAAGAAAAAAACTAATTTGTGTTTTAAAAATAAAAGATTGGTCTGAATGTAAGTGATTTTTGTTCAAAAATATTTAGAATAGGTATACAATGCTAAGGTTGTTTACAAAGACCTAATTACAATTTTTTGTAAAATGCCATTTAATATATTGTAATTTAATATTAATTGGAAGATCATGAAAAAAAAAATAACAATTTTTAGAGACTTTGGCTACAACAACAACTAGACACATTTATTTGAAGTTATAGTTTTTGAAACATTAAAAAAAATATATTGAAACAATGACGTATTTCTATTTGACCTTTAAACTCCATTAATATAATTTATAATAGTTCTTGGTTCTTATCTTGGTATACGTGCACCAAATCACATGTGTACATTTTATGTTCAATTTTATTTCAAAATTAGTTTGTTTTAAATATACAAGTAAGTACATGAATATTTATGAATTTGAATTACCTAAGTAACAAAAGTTCTTCAAAAAAAATTTAACAATTTAGTTTTTTTTTTTTTAAATAGATGTATTATAGTGTTTTTATTGATATTTTTGTTTATAAAATTATTAATTAATACATTCAATAGCTAAGTACAATAATTATGTTTAATAATATGATTTTTTAAAAAATTGTAACAATAAGTTGTTTTTGTGGTAAGATTGTAAGTGTAGTGATCATCATTGTTTTATATGACTCCTTCAGGAACTGAATCATATATGAGTACATACAAATTTTTTTAGCACAACTGATTATGCTAACCACACTATTTATTGATAACATTATAACCCTTATGGTCTTTGACTCAATTATAAATTAAAAAAAAAAAGAAATGCACAAAATGTAATGTGACACATACAAGCAGCATTCAGGTGCTATTATTAAATTATCTTTAATAAATAAATTACATTTCGTGTACTCTTATTTTATGTTACAATACTATTGTGTGTTATTATTTTTGGATGCACAAAAAGTTATCCCTTATATATAAGAGTTATAATTATGTTTCAAAATGTTTTATTAAAATTAAGAAAAACTACGAATTTTTCATTTTAAAACACTATATTTTACGATTTATTATATTAGTTAAGTTGCAAAATGAATAAATTAATTAAATTTATGGATTGTATATTCGAGATAATACATTAGGCTTTATTGGACATGAGTAATGGCCTTATGCCAAAAATAATTTTAAAACCTACTAAGTAAATGTGAAATGAATACCTCAAAAGACCTAAAAAAAAAACCGCACAAAAATGTTTTCAAATCTCAATTGATCACATATATACGTCTAATACCGTAATAGATAAACTAATATTAATTTTCGTATGTATGAGTGTTTTATTTTGTATTAACAAAGGACGATTACGGTCCTATTACGAAATGTCAACACAATGAGTTCGCTATCTTAATGTTCGCATTGATCTCAATATTATTACTTCATAACAACTTTTTTTTCGCCGTTTTCTTTTAATACTACAATAAATCATAACAACTTAAAAACAAAAATTAAGACCTGTTTTAAATTACTTAAAAATCAATTCTGGAAAAAAAGTGATTTTTTTGATTTTTTAAAGGATTTTTGGAAAAATGTATCCGTCCTAAATGTTATGTTCTCAAAAAATATGTTTTTATGTATAAAAACCAAGGCTTAACACTATCCAAAGAAGAAATTCTATTTATTTTTTTTATATATAATATAATAAAAATTAAATATTATGCGTTTGATAAACTTATGCTTCTTTTTATAACTTGACTTTTTAATATAAAAGTTATTTTTATAATATTATTTTATCCTATACATTTTAAAAAGACATATTCATAATAAAGTTAACCAAGCTCCACTCAAAACTGAATTTCAAACGTAAAAACTTATTGCTTTCGAATTAAAATAATAATACATCATTATTTTATGCGAATGTGATCAAAGCAAGTCGAGTGTCAAATACGAGATCTCGATAGTATTTCATGAGGACTTTTTGTAACTTTCTTTGAAATGACTAAATACATGAGCAATAATTTATTTTGATATTTTATTGATTCGATATTTATGCACTATCATACTATCATATATTTTAGTTTAAATATTATTGTATCTGTATCAGTAGCGCTGTTTGTAGTTTTATCTTATGTGATGAAATTATAATTTTTGTTTATTAATAATAATAATAATAATAATAGTTCAAGTTTTAACATATATTTTAACAATTAGTAAAAATATTTTTTACGATCGTTTTAAATTGTTTAAAAAAAACATTTAAAAATCATGACGTAGTTTACTGTTTTATACAATTGTATTATACTATATTATAATCAGTGGCATAGCCATGGTAGAAAGGGTGTGACAGTGGGCCATGCCCCCACAATGGCTTTTTCAACATTTTGCATAATTATATTATTGTTTATTTTATACGTTTGTAAAATTCGTGGAATTTTTAAATGTTTTTGCTCATAATTCTTATCAATTTGTTGAATAGTAATTATTATTTCAACCAATCCGAAAAAATCACAAAGAAGTAATCAAAGTTTTTTCTTCAAAATCTCATCGACGTCTCTTATCATTAAATTGGTCTAAATGAAGGTAATAAATTGAAATTTAATTAATAAAATAAAAACACATTAAACTTAATATAAAAATGAAATGTTATTGTTAATTGTTGATTATGTTTTTTTAGTATTTAGATTTGCCCCTTTCCATTTTAAAATCCTAGCTATGCCACTGTATATAATATTGGGTTTAATATTTATTGTACTATTAATTTTTTTTTTCGTGTCAAGTAACCTTATACATACCTAAATACGACTAGGATTAAATTAATTAAAATTAAAATAAACAGCTATAAGTCGGTGTACTATTAAATTATTTTATACTTAATTAGTTTCCAAAACATCTTATTAAATTTCACTATATGGTTGACATAGGTAAAAAAATCCGCTATAAAACCATTTGTGATGAATGTGGTTTAGTGATCATTCATTGTCATCAAATGTATTGACATTTATTTAGTAATTCTAAGGCTGTTCGATTATTTTGAATTAATCGATTATTACTATTATTTTTTTTCCCGATGATTATTTTACAGTTTTTATAAAATTCGATTAATAGCCAAATAATCGATATAATCGAATTTCCGATTAATCAAATAATCAAAATAATCGAATTTCTGATTAATCAATATATATTTAATATTAGATTACCTGATTACATACTTAAATTTTAAATCCGTGCTAAATGCTAATATGATTTTCTGAGTTCAATAATTCGGAATGTATTCACGACTATTTTATAAATATCTAGAAGATAACCGTAAATTTATTAAGGATAATATTGTAAAAGTGGACATCTACATCAACATTTCATCCTGCAAATCTTGTTGAAAATTGTGTAGAAATTAAGGAATCAATTTATCCATTGTAAAAAAAGTCTATTAATAGGTTAGTCATTAAAAAAATCAATTTATAGGTTAATCAGTCAATAAAAAAAAATCGATTAATCGATTATTCAGATATTAAAAAATTCGGTTATTGATTAATCAGTCATTAAGAAATCTATTTTCGGTTTGAATATTAATTTTCGATTAATTGAAATAATCGATTAAAACTTGAATTTAATAATCGAGTGGTAAAAAAAATAATCGAACAGCCCTAAGTAATCTACTAAACTACTTCCTCAATAATTTATATAATTTTTTTATTTGATTTGTTATGTTTACTTATAACTGCTTTATATTCAAGTTTAAATCTTAAAATAGTACATTGACATTTTTTATTCAATAAAAATTTTATATTTATGTTCAGATTAAAAAAATCATATTAGTAAAATTTTAAATGAATAAATTATATGATTGATGAAAATTGTTTGTATGTAAAAAACATAATTAATTCAAGGCATACAACTGTAAAAGTATGTTCAATTTTTATGCCATTAATTCTGAACAATGGTAATTTTGAGTTGAATATTCTATTTCAAAATTGTTGTTCCACAAACAATAGTATCTATTAACAAATTACCAAAATTAAATAGATTCATTCGTGTATAATAGTTTTACATTTTTTTTTGTGTTCTACTAGTGTTATTCATTTATTTTGATTAAAACTTTATTATTTTTGATATTTATTACATTAATAGTCTAAATTATTATTGACTTCGTGTGAGGCCATATGTTCTTATGTGGTATACCCCGTGGCACATTTAAAATATTCTATTCACTTGTTAAATATACGATGTGTAAACAATAACTAAGTTTTAAATAATTGTTTATTTTATAATTAAAAAATTAATAATAATTAATTGTAAAAAAAAATGAATAAAATAGTGTTTTCTATACATACTTTTTCTTATTATAAATATTAAATGATTCTAATTCGTTTTATTCATTTCCCTTTTTTGTGGTATGATTTTTAATTGTATTTTATTGTGTTATTCATAATTTATGTTCAAAATGTTAAAAAAATTTTGCTTTGTATTTAAGTTAACACGTATTTATGATCAAATAATTTAATAGCCACAGATATTTTTTGAGTATTAATAAATTTAGAAAAAATATTCAAGTTTATTATATATATATTACTTATATAATTTACTTTTGTAAATACATGCTAAGCTTTACGGTAAAAGAGAAATGGTGTAATAGTTGAAACTTAAGTTTTTGCATTATCTTTACCCATAACGGTATGTCGATATCATATTGAAATAGTTTTCATATCAATGTTGTAATTACTTTATTACGTTATGTTCACATATATTTTTATTTTTTGCTATTTGCATTTTTTTGTTTATTGTACATTTATATTTATATTCAATATAAATGAATTGTTAGAATTGGTTTGTTTGGAAAAAATTGCCACCGAAAATATTGAATTCATGAATTATTATTATATTATAATTGTTATTATTATTAATTAACATCGTTTGGTAATTTTACTTATACATAATATAATATTCACAAAATTGAATATCATATAATTATAGTTTATCAATTTTTAAACGGTTTTCTCATTACTTGTTTAATTGTAATTGTTTTGCATATCAGAATTTCAATTAAAAAATTCATTAAAATTGTTCGTATAATATATATTTTTAATCATTTTTTATAATTGTTATTATTTATATGGTATTTTTACTAGGAACCATTATTATTATTTTCGCACTTGCTCGTTGCTGATAAGTTAAATTTAAATTTTATTAGTATTTGTTTTATTTAACCAATTATCATTAGAGATGCCAGATTTTGAAATCCCTAAAATGGGACATCATATAGAATGACCCTATTTTTTTTTTTTTTTTTATGTAACGTTCATGAGGAAACAGAAATAAGTATATAACTTTGGAATTAAAATATTTATTAGCAAATACAAAAATACATTATTATTGTATATGACCATGTCGATTAGTTAATCATAATATGATATACAATAATTTATATTGTTTTATGTTTTATTATTAAATAATACAATATTAAATGTTATTTCTCTCAGCTTCTATTAATCGGGATAAACTGAATGATCGAACTAGACACCGGGTCTGTCTCGGTCGAATCGAGATGAACGGCCTAATTATCATGCTTTGTTGAATTATTATTATGAATTAAGTTATCTATAATTTTGTTTTGTACCTATTTGATGTTAAGGTTATTAATGATTATGCCATAATCAAGTTCTATCAAGAATATGAATCTCAATAAATTTGATTTGTGGTATTATATTTCAGTATACATAAACCTATAAGACTATTATTAACTTCTAAACTTACAATATTTCAAATTGAAATAATGAAGTATAATTTTCTTTTAATCGTATGATTTGTGCACCAGACTAGTAAAAGTTTAAACGGTTACAATGATTTCGTTCAAATATTGGTGCTGTATATTGTGAACAATCATTATTAACGTGAATGTTAAAACTCGTTCTTGAAAAATAGTTCTAGAAAGAACAATTTGACTTATCTTAAAATAAGTTAAATAATTCAAAATTGTATTAAAAATATAGTTACTTGTTTATATTTGTCACTATTTTTCTATTGTTTCGCATGGTTTTTTTGAAATTATACTGTAGAATTAAAATAAATCTATCAAACAGTAAGAAGTACTACTAAAAAAAAATGTCGACGCTTATTAAATGTGTGGATTTAAATTATAAAAATATTAATCCAATAAAAAAATATATGTTATTGCATTTATAATTGACGTCAGTTATTACACTTTAAAACCTAAATTTTAGCACAATAGCATTTAAAACACAAAAAATTATTATTATGTAATAAATAATAAAATTATGTTATGACTTATGATTAAAAGGTGCAGTTTATTCAATATTTTTTTATTGCTTCAGTTAGCTTGTCAAATAAAATAGTATGTTACAACATTACAGAGTCATTATGTTTTAAGTGGTTTATTATTGATGCATACAGACCTTGGGTTAAATTGATAAATACGAGAGCAGTCAAGTAATATTCTTTTTACAATTGAGTAAATGCATTTAAAATAAATATGTTCAAAAAACAAATCAATAATAAATTATTTGAGTAGAATTATTTATGATATTGTATACATACATAATATAATTTTGTGTACATATTTTTGTGCTTATCATATTATTATTTATTTTTTATATCGGTAAAACAATAGGATATTAAAAATGTATCAAGGACCTTTTAATTTCATAAATAATTAATTGTGTATTTATTTACATTATTTAAATTTTGTACTTATTTGTTGGGTTTTAAGACCTTTGTTATTAATAATAATAATATACTTGTAACATGATGTATGTTCATTAAGAAAGTTGGTACCAGTGTTTGGATAATGGATTTCAAGCAATCTAAGACATGTTGGACAACAAGTACCCTACCTATATGGTTCGAAGATTGCATCAGAACTTTTTTAACCTGTTCAAATTGTAATATTCTTATTTTTCTAACTGTTGGTTAGTTAAAATGCTTTAAAAAGTCTCGTTCAATTAAAATGGTTTAAAAAAAATATACGTAACCATTTAGATATTGTATTACATTTCTACTTCTTAAAAGAGTTTATTATTAACTTATAATATCCGTTGTATATAACTTGCTAAGGATATTATTCGAGTGACGGTATAAGTCGAATGAGTTATGTAGTTATACGGTTACTAATCCTGAAACTATTAAAATCACACGAGGTATAATGTTATATTCCCTTCATATTAACCTCGATATTAACTCATCCCAGAACTTATTCTTAGGTTATTTGATATTTTTTTTCACTATCATAACTACTATAATTATATAAATATTAATAATATGATTATGTGAATAATTATCTCATTATAGTCTTTTAAAAATATATTTAAACAGTGATGAAAAAAAAGTGTTTTTATTCTTCTAAAAATTAGTAATAAAATAAAATTGTATTATACCTCTTAAAAGTATAAAAAAAAATATTGATATGCTAAAATTAAATATTTTGTGATTCGAACAAAAGATATTTTCTTTGATAAATAACACAATTAACTTGAGTTATTCGTGCTAGGCAATAACCTCAAATCGTATCCTGTCAAATTAACGCAGTAATAGTACACTAAATTACATTTATATCATATTTATGTATTAATTTATTTTAATAAAACTTGATCAGATTTCCGATAAAAATCGTATAATAATTACATCTGTAAAAAGTTCTTTAAACTTAAAGAATGCAAAATAAAAAGTATATTACTTCATAAGAAAATAAAACACATTTGTACCGAAAATAATCATCTTATTTTGTTTTTTTCTTCATAAGTAATTAATCATTATAATTTTACATATATATGATTATAACTTGTTTTTAAATTGTAATAATATATGAACTATTATTTTTTTTACGCCTAAAAGAAGAAAATTTAAAAAAAAATGTTTAAATGTTTTTCAGTTAATTTTGGATACAATTTGCAATTATTGGATAAAGTGTTTACATGCTGTTAGCATAGCAAGATATAATAATAAGTTTATTTAAAATATATTATTGATATTAATGCTATAGGGCGTTGGCGTGTGGTAAAATTGTATTATATTTTAATAACTTGTTCGTTGGTGTATTTCTTTAGGCTTTCGTGTTCTAAACTAATTCACAATTTAACGTTAAAAAAATAATTCGTAAACTATATTTTAATAATATTTTTAATCCCATAAATATATATAACATTATATCTTATTTCTAAGCGTTCGACGTTTATTGCAATTTTGACTTATTCTTAAAGACGACTCAAGTTGGCAATAATATTTTGAATGGTGGAAACGTGCTGACGAATATATATGTATATCCCCATTTTGTTTGTGACAACTAGGCCGGTCACGTAAAACGAGATTTTAGTGTGAATACTTTCCCTACGGGACAATATATGTTTTGGACTCTACCGTGCTTGCTTTCAAATATGGAGCATTAAAAAAAAAATCGCAACGGTGTGCATGTGTCATAGTACTTAATTCCGTCAAGGATTTCAGTTATATGATTCCACACTGTTGGAATTCGTTTAATCCCTAAGCTATTTCTCAAATCAAATGCAAAAATTTTGGCGTATCAAAAATAAAAATAAATGTTTTTGTATTTTATATTTTTAATAATTATTTACATACTCTTTGTGTACGTACATCTGTATTTTGGGTGATCCATTGTGTTTTTTCGTTAATCCGTGTAATTAATCCAAAAAACCACGATGGATCACAACTACTCCGTGTATATTAATTAATAATTTACCATACATTACAGTGTTATTTCTATATTATTTTCCGTTTAGTTATTGATTTTTTTGGGTAATCATAGAATATCATACTTGCATAAGATCAACGATATTTGAAATTAATCATTATATAATTAAATTGTAGTTGTTGTATTATCTCTAGTGTTTATCTTACTCGTTGTACGATGAAAATGGTTTGTTTTTAATAGACCATATATTGTATAAATTATTATTTTCGTATTCAACAGAATAACGTAAAATATTTACTTAATAATATTATTTACTGGTGACACGAGTTCCTTTTTTAACACATTATATAACGAGTAAACACTTTATATTTCATTTATTTTTTTTACAAAATAGAGCTTCTCAAAATATTAAAAAAAAATTGATTTTTATCAACGGAGCTCAATAATAATATTGTGGTTAAAATATTGTTAATTGTCTATAGTAAGTAAATCTACTATATGTTATATTATTTCAGCAAGTATATTTTCAAGTTTATTATTGTCTCTATTGCTATATTAATGTGCCATGAATTGTCATTGTTTGTATTGTACTATCGTATATTCGTATTTATTATGCATTAGAACCTTTTGATACTCCGCAACTCTTACTGTTAAGAATATAAATTTAATAATCATTATTAACAACAGTTGTTAAAAAGAAAATTGACCATGACCAAAAAGAATGTCCTGGTGGTACAATAATAGAGACGTGAAAGTGAAGCTAATCAGTAGAATAATGTGTAAATAATATACTTATCGATTACCCATCACTAGGTTCCTTATTTTCACTTATAAAATTCGCCGAAAATACGATAGTCCAATTTTTACGCACATTACGCGTTATTTACAGGCTGTATTTTATTTCAAGTTACGATGCATTTACATTTGGTTGTATACAAATTTATTATTATGTATTTAATTTATTATGTTACATTTTTTTTTTAATTATCCACTTATTTATTTTAATCGTCTATCTCTTGAAGTGAGTTTATTTTTTTTTACTATGTCAATGATAAACTTAAAAAAACATTTATGATCATCTTTGTTTTCAAACAACAAGGTCATTGTTTTGCCTAAAGTACGCATAATTCGTTAAACCTAAATCATAGAACGAGGGGAAGAGAAGGGGAGAATCAGGATGACGACCATATGGTGTGTTGTGAAATTCCTGAGCTGCCCACATTTATATTGTACCTGGCGCTATAGCATATAAGCTACTTTCATCCGTTATGTGTGCATTTACATATACAGAAATAAACTTAAATTTCGAAATCACTTTGAGTTCGTTATTATTATAATTAATTTTTGAATTCTGTGATATGCTATTCATCGTTCCTAGTAAAATGTTCGCGTTGCAGTTTTCAACTGTTTGTAGGTACTTCAAAACATATATTAACACTTAAAAAATATCTCCACTTGTATGACGTATTATTTATTCAATATTGTTATGTATGCTTGGTGCGGTAAAAGTGCGAATATCGATTTATAACCAAAGTTTAACCGGTAAGAACAAGGTTCTATCGCTCTTACCTAACGTTTGTACTTTTTTTACTGAATGTAAATTTGATCACAAACTTGTAAAAATCAAATCATTATCAGTATGATATGTATAACTTAATCTATTTATTATTCAAAACATATGGTAAATCTTAATTGTATGCATAGACAGTTATGCAAATAAAGCCATATTAATATTACGCACAGACAATATCGTAACTATAGTCTGAATAATAAAAAAACATAATTATAAAAAAATTTTATTTACAAATAAAATCTTAAAATATATATTTTTAAAACTGTGTTTCTATACAATTGTTAATTAATTTGTTCTGTATTAATTAGTTTTTTCCATAATTGTATTGTTTAAATTTTGTTTCGTTTAAATATAAAAAGACTACTTTATGTACTTTTTAATATATTATTATAATTGCGTATTTTATTATTATATAGAGTTATAGATGTAGATGTCGCTGGTTGTTCCCGTTCAGTGTCCGCGTGGGCTTCGCAGCCTGTTAGTAGAGACCAGTTGTCTTCTGTCTGTAGGTTGTTGTTCGTTTATGGTGGGTCGTTCCTTTTTATTTTACGTTTAATCTGTATAATATGGATTTAGTGTACGGTCAGTGCTCAAAGGACTGTTTTTGTCAGTTTTTAACTTTTTTTTTTTTGTAGGAGTGCATTATTTTTTTATTGTTTTAAAAACGTAAGTGTTGAGCATTTTCTGTGATATTTTGATTAGTTAATACGCATTTAATTGATTTATAATCTAGTTATATTTTCTATTTATAATCTATATTACTATACAAAATAAATATTATACTAATTGTCTGTTCTAATAGATGTTTAATTAACTACATTTATTGGTTTTATTCAAATGTTTACCTTATTTTCTCTCTTATCCAATGGCTTAATTGTTTTAATATTTTTCGGCTTTCTAATCTATGATAAATAATTTTTATTCATCTATAGCCCAGTTTTGTTATATATATTTAATTGTTTGTTTTAATGTACAATTCAGTAATTCTTAAAGTATTGCAATATATTCAGAACCAATTTCAGTTAACATCTGGTTTGGTTTAATGGTAACAAATAACAATATGTTTTTAATACATAAAGGCGGGAAAATAACATGACCCTTCGAATTCTGCCGTTTTTGTCCCCAAAAATACGACCCTTCGTAATGTCCTTAATTCAGGTTCCTTTATCGTATTGATAAATTGTATAGTTAATGTTGACGGATTTTTCAATTGTTTCTTTTATTAAATTAACTGTTTTATTTTTGAATTGTTGAAACCACACAACTAATTATTTTTAGGTATTTAGCAAAATTGTAGTTTTTTATTTTCTAAATTTGTTGTTATGCTTAAATGTTCAATTCAGAATGTCAAACTAGCTATTTATCAATAGTACATAAGTCAATATATTGCATAAAACTGAGTATGTTTTTCAATGTCATTGGTTTTCATTTGTTTGTAAAAACGATTGGCTGTTGTTAGCTGTTCAATACTTCGAGCAGTTAATGTTAATTTCGTACATGCGTGCGGGTGTTAAAGATTATTCTTACGTGATTTCGTGTCAAAACATTCCACTCCGTAATAGGAAAGGAATGCAACAACCTGGAGTAAAACAAACGGAACAACATTATCTTTAAACCCATCATTCATCTTGGCCATACTTGTTTTTTCTAAGAAAAATAATCCAAGTGACAAGTTCAATACCATTGAAATTGAAAAATGTATATATTGATTATATCGTTCGATTTTATGAAGTATTTTTTAAAATTTCCTGTACTAAACATTCTTATTGGTAATTATATATTTTTAGTAAATTTATTCTATGGTATGCACTTGTTAACCACCATGTTTAGTAATATTATGCTTACATAATATTTACTTGGCAACTTTACACAAGTTTCTTTTAAAAATTAAAACTCGCAATTACAGGTTTTGTATTTCTTCTTTAATATTGTGAAATACATAAAAAAAAAAAAAAAACAGAACTATTAAACCGTAACGTTATAGCTCTAACGATGTTGATCTGTGTTTGTTTTCATAAATTACCTACTCAAAGTTTACTATACCTAGCATCCGAACAACTTATCTCTCACAACTTTATCTGTACAGTAGTAAACGTTTCGATACGGAGCGATGCATTGTTAATAATATACTATTATATTGTAATATTGCATTAGTAGAGAGAGTGAGTGTTTTGTTTTCGATGAAAACGGTCGCGCGGGATCGCCCTTGTGCCACTATCGGAGCACATGCTTTTTAACCGCCTATACTGTTTTATGGTGTATACTAATGATAGGCATTGGCGTAGTGCTTTTGGACGATTACGTTTAATAATTACTGCTACTACTACTGTTACGACGCTCTTCTTGTGTTACTTGGCCTCGTATTGTTTATACGTGTATGTACGTTGTAGTTAACGAGCCGAAAACGGATGTGCGTTTGAACGTTTTTGATCGTCGTCTAACGATCCCATCGTCGTCATGTCTGATTTACCGAACAGCTTATGGGCTCATCCGCCGTTGCCGCCCGGTAAACGGATATTAGATCGTTCGACTTCGGAGGACAGGAAATCCACTACCTTCGGGTTCATGCGGAAATTCCCGTCCGTACGTCGCAACGGTGGCAAGAAGGACACCGCCATGGATACCACGTACGAAAGTTTCGACAGTCTATTCGACGACAACGACATCGTGCTGGTCGGGACCGAGTACGTGGACGATTCGGTCCGGAGCAAACGACCGTTCGCGTCGTCCATGTTCAGAAGCCGATCCGACGGCAACCTAGCCGGGTCTCCGTCCATGCACGGCTCGTACCGCGAGCCGGCGGAACCCAAAGGGTTTACCAAGTATTTGAGAGTGCTGAGCGGAAGTTGGAAAAATCTGTTGAACAGTAAGTGGACGATATTAGTAAAAAAAAAAAATTAAAAAAAAATACTGTACGAGAATAGAACAACGGAATGAGTGAGTAAACATCGTCGGTCCTCGCTCCCGGTCAAACGCGTATAATGTGCGCGTGTGTATTATTAACAGTGTAACAAATATTAAAATCAGTTGAATATTTAACGAACGTAATGTCTTATGTTATATTATGTAATGTATATCGGTACACGTACGATATCTAAGTATAATATTATATACCTATGTCGTACGGCGGCACGTACCTATATATTTAAAACGAATGAATTAAAAATACACTTGACAAGACCTGTGACTGAAAACAAAAAAATTATAGTTCGATCATATTATACGAAAAATACAAGCTGTATGTGCATAATAATACATTCGTATTATTGTATTTAGTCGCATGCACCCATTGTCCAAACATAATGTACTCGTGTTTCCGTCTTCTCCGAGTCTCTCCCCTCGTACCGACGACCGCAAGCAATTTAATTGTGATACGGTACAATACTATGTACGCATTATTTTAAACGTACGCGACTTCGGATCATCGGCAATCGATAAAACAACGATGGCGTCGAGTCGTCGTTAAAAAACAAACACGTAACATTACGAGTTAGAAAAATATTCTAAATGTAATATAATATGGAAATGAAAAGTATCGACTGTTATGCTTTAAAATTTGGTTATTAAACATAATTTTGTTATTTTGCTCCTATTTTCCCTCGTATAGTATATTTAATTAAGTACATTAATATTTGTGATTTGTTTTGGTTTTTTCCCCGTTTTTCTTACTATTATAATAATTATAAATATACTTATACTCGTATTTAGAATATATGTGGTTTAATACGTATGATATTTCATACATATATATGAATCGAAAATACACGAAATCGTTATTTTTACGTTTTTCGAAAATTGAACCCTACCTATCTATTATAATTACGATGTACATATATAGCAGCTATTAAATATTACTGATGAAATAATTCCGATTAACGATAATAGTTGATTGACATCATTTAAATTATTTAATAGTTTATCAAAACTTATGGTTTTTAATCTTTTAAATTAATTATAATTATCCTTATGTTATATTAACATTAATAGAACATTCTAGTGATTCTATTGATATTCGTGCTTATTTAAACGCGACTATCAAGAATAGCTGATCAAATTGGGGAACTACCTCTAAATTTTAACCGTGAATATTAGTGATCTAGAACTTAGCCTAATATTCAGAATATAAATAAATAAATATTATTATTATCTAAATACGAAAAAGGGTTTTCATATTTATGTGTTTATTTTTTTTTAATTCAAGTTTATTTTAAGTTCTCAAGTATATTTTCTAGTTTTCAAATATTGACTGTAGCAAACAGTTTATCGGAAATTATGTATTCATTTTTATATCTACGGTAAAAATAATAGTTTAAAAAGATAATTCATTTGCAATGAAATGTTTTCGTAAGAATTCATTAGTGTATTTTAATAATGTATCAATATAATAATAGTGTTGCCATTAAGGTATATAATTAAAAATCTACAATTAATTATTTCAAAAAGTAGTTATTATGATTAGATGTTAATAACGAAGTGTGCATATAATCGTGAATCATATTTGACCGTTACTTTTTGCTGGTACTGATGATAGTACCTAATAACTGATAGTTAATTTACAGTAGGTACTTAACTTATATAAATAATTATAAAATGTATACATCTGCAGGATTATTCTATTAATTTATAAAATATTACATGACTAAGTATATATTTTATTATGATAATATAAAGCATTAAAAGACTATTTAAATTAAATTTGTTAGTTTTATAAGGTTCATACTAAAACAATTTTTAATTTTATGTTATGGTTATAATTTTAACAAGGTTCTCATATAGACTATAACTTCGTATTTATAAAAAAATAAAAAATACTTCGTATTTCACATAAAAACTTGTTGGCTTAAATTATATAAAATAACATATTATTATTAATTCAAATACTAATGGATGTTCATGTGAAGTTTCCGTAAATGTCAGAGTTAAAGAAGTGGCTAATTTTATTGAGCTTCAACTTACTCTACATGTCACCCTCCTTTTTGAAACCAAAATAAACATCTGTTTAGTTTAATGTTATTTACAGGATATTATTTAGTACGGCTATTGGCTGTGAACTTAAGTTTTCAGATCTTGTCTCTTATCATTTATGGTTACCAGAATGTTAAAGTACTTAATATTTTATTTTTAGTTATATTAACGTAATATAACAATGAATCACCCTATGAAAAGTGTTAACCTATGCTGATTTCTTAGTTTATTTTATTAATAAAAGTTTTTTTTCAATATTACGCCTGTAGTTTGAAACAGTTTATTTTTATTGTACATTTAGTATATTACAGTTTAATGTACTTCATTATAAAAAAATGTATCGGCAGAAATATTATTATTATATTACTTCCAACAGATGTTTCTTTTTTTTTTTCAAATATGCAACACCTACATCTTAGTTATATTCGCAACCACGCATATTTCCAATTTAAGAAAACAGGTTTTGTATATAGTATAGTTGCAATCTGCATGTATTCAAATCTATTCTGAAAATCAAATCAAGGGCATTACACATATTCTTTAAAGTGTTATTTTCAAAAATATAGATTTATCCATTTATCTTAATTATACATTTCAACCAATTTATTACTTTTATAGAATTTATAAATTATATTTACGATTATTTTCAAAAATAAAATGGCTTTATAAATATAAATACTTCCAGTGGACTTAAGTTGATAGTGTTGAACATATGTATGTTTTTATTTCTATCAAATTAGATACTGTTTATATTTACATCGTATACAATGTGTTTAATCGTACAAATATTTACTTGAACTTATGGACTTGTTTTATTTTAAGTAAAATTAATTAGTATAAGTGTAGGTAACAAAAAAATGAATATCTATCAAAGTATTTAAATTTATTGTATGTAATAAATATCAAAATTATAGTTTTTTTTTTAGAAAAATTAATAGTAATGAACAAAATTATTATTTTTATATGGTGAAATCATTGTATTGTATATTCATATAAATAAACTGAGGTTGTTCCGCATGTGGATAGTGATTTTTTACATCCTTCAACTACCCTCCCAAAAGCTTTTGACTCCCTTCTACAAGGCTCTACATGTCGACAACACTAACCCCCTGACAGACGCTTGAGTTTCAAATAAGTAGTAGTTAGCTTTTGTAAAATCTGAGCCATTGTGTAATAGAATGCTGAACCTTTTTAAAATCTTTTATGACTATATGTTTGTGTGAAATACATCATTATAAAACATATATTACTATAAAATGTTTTATATAATTCTAAACTTATATGATATTTCAGTTAGCAGTATGAATAAAACCCAGAAGAATGTTCCTCAAGTCAAGAAAGTCCCTCCGCCAGCCATTCCAGATTCAATTGCATGCCGACATTCAGGCAGTAGTTTCGGATCTACTGGATATAGTAGTTCTAGTGATGATGCATTTCTTGATCCAAATACTTGTATCAAACCAGGTAAAATTATTCTAAATTTATTATTATTTTTATTTCTAGAATAATAGAATTATTGAAGCACTATTATTGATGGATAAAAATATTATAGATTAATAAAATATAGCTTAATATTTTACATTTTTGTAAGCTAATTGATGTAACTCATTTTACATTGTATTTATTTGTTTTAATGTTTGTAGTATACCTATATTTTACTTTCAACTGTTCATGTATTAAATCCTACTTAAGTTTTAAATTCAAATTAAATTAAAAACTGTTTAACTATTCAATTTTAATTATAAATTTAAATCCTTCAAAATTGAATACCTTTAAAATTATATTTAGGCATCAAAACCTAACAAAAAAATAAATACTGGAATAATCTTTGAACATAATTGTATTTGAAAAAAAGTTTAATATATTTCACTTAGTATTATGGTAATATAAAATATATACTTACATTTTAAGGATTAGCTCTCTTTTGATTCCATAAGTTACATTATTTAATATTATTATTTATTCTATTTTAATGTTTATGAAAATAATTTTGAAAATTTAGATATTTATGATGCAACAGATACTTACTGCCCTATTGGAAATAAATCGCCATCATCACAATTTAATCATCCTGCTTTTATATTCCCTGGTTCAACTTCGGTAAATAAAATTAACAATTTTTATCCTGAATTATCATTTATTTATTTATTTATTATTTTGTTTAGTATCATCATTCCGGTGGAAATATGAAAATGTATTACCACCAACTTTCACTTCAGGAAGATCAAGGAATTGATATGACCCAAAGTCCTGGTCGTGATAGTCCTGGTTCTTCTGGTTCTGGTTCTGGATCTCGTCACTCAACAGCTAGTTTAGATAGTGGTCGCGCTTCAGGGTGTCATCTTAGAGGAAACTCTCATTGGCCTCCAGAACTTAGTCCATCTACTAGAGTCGAAAGACTTCTCAATCAAGGAGTTCCTGTTAGTTTATTTGATATTTACATACATAATTTTTAATGACTTCTTCATATTTATATTGCATTTTATTAAATTTATTCACAGGATAAAGATATAATGTATAGCTGGTTAGTTGATCTTCATTTAGAAGAGTATTTACCATTGTTTTTATCAGCTGGATATGATATGAGAACAGTTTCGAAAATGACACCAGAAGTAAGTTATTATATATTGATTAAAAATTAGTCATTAATAATTACTTATTAACATCTGTTAAAACTAAATAAATAAACCTATAAATCTGTAAATATCTATACTATCAAACACGAAAATTCTTTTTTCTAAACTATATTGATAGTATAACAAAATAATTATTTTATTAGCTATTATTAAACCTAAATCCATAAATAAAATTTGAAGTTTATTTTTTATAAATTGTCTAAATGCAGGTGAATATGTGACACAACACCTTCCAATAACTATATAAAGTTGCAAATTAAAATGTAAAATATACTGATTGGTTGATGCATCTTTTAATTTTTTTTTTTTTACTTCTGAATGGTTCGAACTCATAATATATTTTATACAAAAAAAATTCTATATTTAATCTACCTCTATTATTTAATTGATTCAGAATTAGAATAAAAATGGTAAACATAAATATTTAACTTTTGACAACAATTTTATATTATAAATAAATGAAATTATGTATAATTGAATGTGTATTCAAAATTAATTTTATAACTTATAAATAACTGGTTTTAATTTTTTTTTTTTTTAATCAATTATGTTTTCAATATTTAATTAAATAAATGGTTGTAAAAGTTTAGGATGACTCATGTTATTTAATTATGGGAATAATAAATTTTCATTTAATAGAAATAATTTATATTTTAATAGTATTATTTAATCATCATTTGAATTAAGTATTTAAAATTGTTCATTAGGTCTAGTTGACTAATATTATTTTAATTATTTAAAGGTTTAGATTGGTATAAAAAAAATCTGTAAAACAATAACTAAGCATAAAATAATCTTAAAACCCGACTAATAATTAAAAGGTTAAATTACTATTATCTATTGACTATTTTTTATAAAATATAGTAACACAATTAGTATCTAGTTTACATGTTTATACATATATTTTGTTGATAAATTAATAACCCAATTAAATACTTAAGATAATTGAAGCATTCATTTATTTTATATATTTAAAATGATATTATTTACTAAAAATACTTATTTTAAAAAAAATATATATATGTTAGAAAATAAAACTTTTGAACTGTCATTTTTTATTAATAAACTTTATAGTACAACTCGTGATTAATCATTAATTTATTGTTTATAACTAATATTACTTGTGTTTATAGGATTTAACAGCTATTGGTGTTAAAAAACCAAATCATAGGAAAAAATTAAAAGCAGAAATTGGCTTATTAAATATATCTGATGGGCTGTTGGATTATATTCCTGTAAGTAGTTTATTTTACATACCTATTATATTTTATCAATAATATTGTAAATGTATGTTCTTAGGGATCATTGGATGAATGGCTTAGATTACTACGACTTGAAGAATATGGATCAGCATTAGAAGCTCAGGGATATTCTACAATAGATGATGTAACTCAGTTAACTTGGGAAGATTTAGAAGATATTGGAATAGTTAAACTAGGACATCAAAAACGTTTAATACTAGCAATCAAACGAGTTAAAGATATCAAAGCTGGCAAATCATTTGTACCTCATTCTCCTTATATTATTCAAACTCAAGTGAGTACAAGATATATATTTATGAAGTGTTAAAATCAATTTGGAAAAAGTCACATTTTTTAAATAATAATATATTTATATTGATATTTAGAAGTATTTTTTTTTTATTTTGGTTTAAAAATGTTTTTCATGTTATCTTATAGTATTTTTTAATTTAGCAGTTAGCTAAATGTATTCAAATTATTTTTATTTTATTAAAGAAGTAAATTAAAATACTTTAAATTTTTCTAACTAAAACACTATTTTATCATATTTCCTCTAATTATATGAAATATTACGCACAATGCAAATTCATTTACAGTTGATGTCTTGGTATTTGATGATATTTTATTTATTTTAACTAAAAAAATATTTTTAATAAAGTATAATTCCTCTTAATTTTTTTTTTATTAAAAAAAACTGATATTGTGATTTGTCTTGTATAAAATGTCATAAACATACTGCATTGCATTTACCCTTTTTTGTTTTAAATTACCCTTCAATTTTTCCCTTGTTTTTATATCATTTTTAGTGGCCAAACTTTTTAATTTTATTTATATAGTAAACAGTGTGGCACTATGAGTTATGAAAATAGGGATTGTAAGTACTACAAATTATTGCTCGTTTCTTTGAATTTTTTGTCTTGTAAATGCATGGTGTGTTCAATTGTATGTTTACTTCATTTTTCATGCCTAATTTTTATTTTTGTAATGCTTTTAATTTGCATTCACTCTTTTATTTAAACCATATATTGCATCCAAAAGGCCTGCATCGAGTCGCCATTAAGCATTGTAAGCAGCAGTTCTGGATGTGGAACAAGTATTACAAACATAAGTTCCGGTACTGGCAGCGTTGAACTTGATTTGCCACGTGTGCACGCCACATATCACAGCTTTCATCAACCTTGGGAATTAGAGAGTAGCAAACAACTTTACTGTCAAACAGATATTGTCCCCATCAAGGTATACATCTATTTTATAAATTATATTTTGCTATCATGTCTTGTTGCTTTTTATCAACTTCTGAGCTTTTGTTAATTTATCAAGTCCCTCAGACCTTCTCCGGATTCGAACTGGACACTCGAATTTCAGGAATCGGTAAAAAAAATTATCATTTTCCCATCTTGAATTTATTTATAAATTTACAATTTAAGTTAATATTTTTTAAAATAATGTGACTCATTATTTTAGCTTAGAGGAACACACCGTGGTAAATCTCTGGAAAGTTTACATGAAAATACTTCGACTAATGGAGGAACTAGTAGTTTTGTTGGTCCTCCTCAATGGAGACATCAGCAAAAAAGTTTTGAAGATGGTGATTTAACACCCACAAATGAAACGACTATTCTTCATGAATGTGGTGGTACATTACCAAGACCTAGAGGATTAGTTAAGCCAAGACTAGTGGCTAAGATTCCCGCTTTACTTTCTCAGCCAAATGTGTAAGATCACATAAAAAACTAAAAAAAAAAAAAACATAACTTTAATAACTTTTTATTTTTTAATTTTAAAAAATGTTTTATGTGTTGTGTTTTTCCAATTTATAGAGAAGACTGTTCAGGATTAAATACATTAAAACGTAGACCACCATCACCACCCAAACGTCAACAGTCTTGTGAAGATAATTTAAAATGTCATCAAATAACTGTTGTTGCTGATCTACATTGTATTCCAGCATTACAATCTAAATCTTTAAGCAAATGGACAACAGATAATATGTCTACTAAACATAACTTAGAGGATCATATTGGTTCAAATGCAAGTTTTAAAGTAAATTACTTTTTATTTCAAATCATACATTACATAGTTATTGATTCACTAAATAGTCGTGTAAAATTAATTAAATATATTTATAGTCAAATTCAAGTACTGAATCAGATACTATTCCATTTGCTAATGAAAATGCTGGTACTATTAAACAGAGAACCATCAGATCTACTAATGGTCAGTTATATGTTAATTTAATTTGGTTTTTTTATTCAAGTATTAACAATGAACTTATATATTTTTAATTGTATACAATTTTAGAACTAATTCAACCCATGTCTGCTGAAGGATCTCATTCTATGCATACAACTACAAGTTATTCAATGCACTCGACAACTAGTCAGTTTTCTCTTATGCCTCCCAGGTAAGAAAATATTTATTAGTTAAATTAAATATATTCGTTATGTGTAAATAGCCATTTTTTTTATTAATACAGTGGAAAGAAAGAACCAGCAGATGTTCTTAATGACATTGGAAATATGCTGGCCAATTTAACTGATGAATTAGATGCCATGTTAGAAGAAGAAAAAAGACAAGGTCTCAATGATTAGATAAATTAATTATTTGTAGGGATAATGTTGATTTTATTTACTCCTAATTGTCAACCATTGTTTTTTTTTTCATTTAAACGAAAAAAGAGATAACTTTTATGTTCCTTTTTTGTTTCTGTGAATTTTAAAATTCAAAACAAGCATATTTTATATTCTTATTTGTTTCTTATTAAATCTGTAAATGTATCTATTTAACTATGAAATAGAAAACACCAATATTAATTATATACACTCTTGCCCTTAAATTAGTTTTAGATTTAAGCCTATCTAACTCACCTTTAAATATTGTTATCTGTTTGATTTTAAAAGGCTTTTGAAATTTGAATAGGTATTGAATTTTATAAAAATTTTATGCAACTAAAATATTATGTTTTTTACTAATATAGTGTAGACATATCACCTTGAACGTCTTCCTGTTTTATAATTTTAATAAATCTAAAATTTATCTTGTTTTTATGATTTCTAAAACTTTACCGAAGTTATATAAAAATATTATAGTAGGTTTCTAACTTATTGTTTATAAGTAGATACTTTGAAAAGATTTTTGAATAATTGTATTCAGCATTATTTTAAAATTAAATATTGTATAAACTACTTTTGAGACAAAATATTTGACTGATTAGAGACAGGTGCAGAGTTATTAATTTTGAAACCATAAAGATTTTTATTATTTAAATAATATTATCTTACACCCATGGATAATATTTAAGTTAATATTAATACAAATATAAGTCATTTGATCATACTTTGACGAGCTATTTATTTATAATTATGAAAAAGTTATTATTAATTTTTATTATTAAATTTGAGTGAAATGTTTCGCCTAATGTGAATTTGATTTTAAATTTCTTTATGGGCATTTTCATTCCTTTGGAATTAAAGTAATAATTTTTGTATTGTATCTAAATTTAAAAATGCAGCTATTAGCTCTTATTAAAATACACTGAAAAAAGTAATGTCCAGTGCACACGGACATTTTTGAGTTTGTAAGATGTTATTTAATGATTAAATAATATTTAGAATCTAAACATTTGTATATTATGGCAGTAGGTTTATAATATAAACTGAAAATAACAATTTTATTATATTTATATACTGGTAGATTTTTATACCACAATTTATTATGTATATTAATAAACAATCTTGAATAATATTTTTTGTATTTATTTTTTGTAACTTATGATGTATAGTTTTGTTGGAGTTGAAATAATATTAAAAGGAAGCAAAATATTTTATTATTATCACTTGACATTTTAAATAAAATGTGTTTATGTATCATACAGTGGAGTCAGACTCTACTGGCAGTAGAGTCATTGGCATCCTGGACGAATTAACATATATGTGTTTCTCCTCATACAATTAGTAGTTTTGTTTTAAATCATTATCTGATACTATTAGTATCTAAATTTTAAATAAATAATGTAATAATGTGTGATATTTACAATTTGCAGTTTCCATGGATTTTAGATTAACGACTCTACCTATGTTATAAGTATTTAATGTATATGTTTGGGGTGGGCCGCCCTAAACCCCTATAGGTTTGAAAAATAGTGTAGGAGATATCCTCAGGCCTACCAAATATACACAGAAAATGTCATGAAAGTCGGTCGAGATGTTTCAGAGGAGTTCGGTATCAAACACTGTGACAAGACTATTTTATATGTAATTAAAAAATAATATTATAGGTATACTATATATATATATATATATATATGTACATTGCAGTACAAACACAGAATAGATTAAATCTATTCCGCGGTACTAACGGTGTCACCTTCTCTACGTCGTGATCGTAGCGTTTATTTCCTTGTTATGTGTCCGCCAGATGGCGCGTGACCTCCGGGTCTCGCACACGGACGGTATTCGTCGATAAACGTCAGATAAGAGATTACGTAACGGACAACGCAAAACGCATTAATCGCACGTACACCCGTACCAAGGTTTACAGATAATATCACCTATTATCTACAAACCTTATTGATAATATTGTCTATTATCTATAAACCTCGCACCCGTACAACGCTGCCGTGAACGGTTAGGTTTTTTCACGGGCGCCACTCGCACCGGGCGGCCGGCCGGACAGTCAATCCCGGTCGGGTCGCCATGCCCGTCGCGCCGTCCCCGTGTCCCGCGCACCAAACGTCCCGCACTCGCTCCGGTCCAGAACGTTTCCCGGGCACCGCGCGTTCGGGTCGGACGTGACCCTCGGCGGGACCATGTGCGCGTGCTCGCAGCTGATGTACGTGCTCTACGCCGCGCTGGCCAACGTTTTCGCGTTCTACGTGTACACCGAGTATTCCCTAAACGTGTTCATGGACGAGTACTTGCCGGCGGAACAGCAGCAGCGCGTCGAAAACCACCGGTATTTCGATCACATCGTCGGTAAATATCTCTCGCCCCGCGCGTTCCCTGGACCGTTGTTTCGAGAATCCCGCCGAACCGTCGGCAAAAGAACGTTGTGCGACGGTTTCCGAGTACCCCGAACGTCTGTGTTGTGTGTTCAGGCGCGCTTCTCGACACGCATGTAGACCAGCGGTTCTCAAACTGTGGTACGCGTACCACTAATGGTACGTGAGACACTACCAGGCGGAGGGTCATGGGGGTCATGACTCCCCCTCCCCAGAAAAACATCAAGATTAGATCCTTCGTGTTTATTTAAAAATTAAAATATGCTTAAGATGCGTTTTTCATTTTTTTTTTTTTCGATTAGATTTTTTCTTGCAATAAAAATGTTATACAACATCGTATTTTATTCATGTACATTTAAACTAGATCACCACTTGTTCATAAAATCATAATTTCCATCCAACTTCTAAGAATATTAACAGTGAGTATCAGTGGCGTACATTCGATGTTGCTCTAGGGGGGGGGGTTAACATAATCATTACCTTTTTTTTTTCGTTGTACAGATAAATAAGATAAATAACTGCTATAAACAGTTATTATTTTATACAACTTTTTTACCAATTTACAGTTTACTTTTACATTAAAGTAAATTAATAGCTATTGGAATATAAAAACAGCATAGTTAACAAAACTTTTCAAACACCTATCAATAAAATTATTTAATTATCATAATATTTGTATAGTTGTATATTTTATGTTCAAAGCGTAATAATGAAACTACGAATATATTACACGTCATCAAAAATAAAACAATTTTTTTTTTTTTGGCCCTGGGGGGAGGTTTGAACTTGGAAACCTTCCCCGTATGTACGCCACTGGTGAGTATAAACTGACTGATAGACTATAATATTGTTGGCGAATAAATATAAACATAATAGTAAATATGCGGAAATTTTTGAGTGCTTGACCTTCGACGGAAAGATAACTTATCTAAGATGACTTATCTTAGATAAGATTACTGTCAATCCGTTGGCTGGTACCGAATTGGTTCCCGAGCTCCAACCCTACGTGCCAAATTGGTTCTCGTCTGAAAAAGGTATTTTATTAGCTATAGCCGAATTGGTTTCCGTTTAACTACGCACATTTCCCTTCTCAATTTTACAGGCTTAGGACTGTCAACTTTAAAGTAGGCTTGGTTAATATGCGTTAAAGCATGTTAAAAAAAAAAAAAATGATAAAAATATACAAATTTAAATCGTTGATTTGGAAGTCAACTAGTCATCACTCAGGTGTACGAAATAAAAACAATAAAATATAATAAATACATTTTAAAACCAGTGATTTGCAAATTTGAAGCTAATTTTCTTTAAATATTAAATTCTCGTAATCTTCTCATTAATGTACTCAGTCATACAATTTTCCAAATATTTGTTATTTCTTTCCTGTTTGCTAGTAATTTGTTATTATCTAGTAATCTATATTATATCTATTATATTTCCATACTCTGTTTTATCGATATAATAATTGTGTCTATATGTCATACATATAGTTTTTAAAATTTTGTTTTTTGCTCTCGATGCTCTGGCTCGCCTAACCTCTATAAAAAGGGAACCAATTCGGCTGTATCTAATAGAATACCGTTTTCAAACGGGAACCAATTCGGTTACTCCCAATTCGTTACCCGTATGTTTATATAATATTGTACTATATACTTGCTATAGTAAAGCTGATCGCTAATTTAGGTTCTAATAACTTGTTAAAAAATACTATACATGCGATCATTCTCTACTCTCGGGCGTTTTAAAGTTTAAGCTTTCATGTAGCTTTCATGGCTTCGTTTAAACATGGGAAAGGAACGCTTTGTTCAATATTTACAAGAATATACGCATAAATGTTGATAATATTATTTCTAAATTTGGAAAAATAAAATAAAGAAGATTAAACTTTGTTGTTCAATTTTAAAAATTGAAAATTTCATATATTCATAAAGTTCTAATTTGAATTAAAAATTTACTTTTATTTTTTTGTAATTATGTATTATCTTTTTGTACTTTCGAAAAAATGACCCTCCCCAATTTGAGTTCTAGATCCGTGCCTGAAGACTACATGGTGGTACGCGAAAGGCCAGGTAGTAGTAGAACGGAAATTAAAAATTCAATATTTAATTCATATATTAATTTAAAAACACTAATAAATTTGTTTATTAATAAATAAATAATAATTTTATTTTAGTATTTTACTGCCTTTTTGTTTAAAATAAATGTATTTTACTATGTGAAGTTTGTATGGTTCTATTTTTAATCATTAATGGTACGTGACTGATTGATAATATACTCAAGTGGTACGCGAGAAAAAAAAGTTTGAGAACCGCTGATGTAGACTATTTTATACTTGAAACGTCCCGCTTGTGAGCCGTGTTACAGTTCTCGCACGCGTTAAAAAATATTATGGTTTTAACCGTCGTTTACGGTCGTCGCACAACTGCAGTCCAATCTAAAAACCGTTGAGAATTGATTCACACATCGGCGGGGGCTCATGACAAGTACAGTGGTGGTTGTACCCGGGGAGGGAGCGTTGGTGGACCGCCCCTTCTTTGAGTCGTGTAAAAACTAAAAATATGAACGATCAGTTTACCAAACGTTTTGTCGATAATTTTTTGTCAAAACTGTTTACTGTTTACAAAAATGTTTGCTCTTATAGAAGTTTGACTGTTAATGAAGTTTGAATAAAAAATTAATTTTTATTTTATTTTTTTATTGATTCCTATATTTTTGTGTTATGCCATTTTGGTATAAAGTTTATAGAACTTAAAATTACTTCTCATGTATCAAGCAATAGGGAAAAATAAATGGGATATGTATGCAAATTGTAAGTATATGCAAAATGTTTTCGACCCCTCCCATGTGATTTCTCAAGAACCGCCACTGGACAAGTGCTGCCTGGGGGCAAATTAAAATATGTCGCCCTTGAGAAAAATAATATTTTAACCGTCAAAAAAATAAAATAAAATCGTCAAATTAAAAAGAAGTTTACACATCTGTGCAATGTGCCGACTGTCGAGATAAAATATAACGAGTACTTGTACCGGACTATTTTCGAGGAAAAAACGTACAAGAATAACGAAAATCGTTTATACGATTACCGTACAAGTTCTGGATTCTTATCGCCTTACAGGGGTGGCTCCAGGGGAGACCTAGGGCCCCCAAGCCCGTACCGCATTTATAAAAAAATATATATTGTTAACAAAAAATGCATATGATATGTACTATCATACGACACGCACTAGTACGAGTATATAGAGCCATGAGGTATGACGGTTGAAAGTAGTTTCTTCACACTTCGGAGACTAAAAACCTGGCTTCGTTCAATGATGACTGAAGATAGACTATCAGCATTATGTCTAATTAATTTATATCATAAAGTAGATATTCTGGATCAAATAGTTCATATTATTGATATTTTTGCCAATTTTAAAAATAGACGACTTGAATTTGTGTTGTAAAAATTGTTGTTTTCTTTTTGTTATGAGATTTTGTAAAATTATAACTTCCCCTCCCCCCCTTTACCAAGGTTCTGGAGCTGCCTCTGTCGTCCTGTGACATGCAGTGGTAGACTGCGGATTTTCGTGATTTTTATGAACGAATTAATATGTATTATAGTTGTACAGTCATACAAGAAAAATTGTAATTATATATTTTCTATTTTATGTTAATCCTCAAAAATATGCCCCCCCCCCATGCATGACTCTAGCCATAGCATATCTCTGGAGCCACGACTGTTCAGTATTCTTGCTACGAATGTTCACTTCGAGTGGAGTTCTATAGTTCGATGCCACTGCCCTCCCCCCATGCTGAACGAGAACGTTCATACTCGCGCGTGATCGTGCGCACTTGGGAATGCGTGCTGCTTCTTTCTCGAAAAGATTTGGCTTAGGCGGCTTTAGAAATTCGTACATTCTTAAATAAGTGTTTGGAATGAAATGGCGAATTGACCATTAACGATGACATTTCAAGTTCATCGTAGTATACGTAACATACCTATGTGTTATTAGTATTAAATTATACCGTGATAATGCAAAATTAAAGATATATATATGTACAACTATGTTGGTTAATTTACAAAGTCCAATGTCATCTTTACACTAAGAGCACGTGGGACCACGAGTCCAAGGCCTCCCACCAACGAAGACTTTGAAAAATATAATTTACGTCTTTACGTTTTAACACATCTATACTAAATATTTGATCGCCAGGCTTAAATAATAAATTATAATTTAAAAATAATATTGAATAATGTTCAATTCAAAATTTAAATGCTATTTGTATTTATATATTTATATCGATTACTTCTTTAGCGATACATTTGATCAATAAGTTATTGACGTACAGTGACAGGCTGCTACAAGATAATTTATTATTATATTTCCTTGGTAAAATATTGTCGTTGATACATTTTTTGAACAAAGAGATAGATCTAAAAGTATCGTTTCGAATTCCAAATATTTGTTACAATTTGAATTTTTTTAAGTAATGTGAAATAATAATTGTACTTTTGTTTTTAAATGTCCCTACATTGCTAAAAAACGGCTATAACAGTCTTATTCCGGTTTTTTTTCAGTTTATCTAGTATTTTCTACGGAATCAAATTTGTCATAAACTTATACGATTGTGACATGACATATTTAAAAAAGAGGAGGGAAGCTTAACCCCACAATAGCCTTTGAATTTGACGTCGTCATCGAAACAAGTTAACAATCTATTGTTTTGGGAGATATGTATATCATGAGTTGTAAATTACGGTTGACGGCTGTGTCCAAGTCAGCTTTTAAGTACTAATACATTGTAGTATTATAATCGAAATCATAATCGTTCAGTACAAAAGATGACAAAAGAGATTGTGGTGGTTGTATACCTTCAGCCCTGTACTATCTAAAAACTCATACTTACAGCAGTATTATAATAAACAGCATCTAGTTATAGATTTATAATTTATATAAGACATAGCTTATGGCTAAGTGGTTTTAGAATATATTCGTCACGCAGAATGTGATTTTTATAGTTTTTGAAAATAACAATTTCAGTTTAGATTTGAATATTTTGGAAGACATGCATGCTTATAAAATTCTGAAGTAACCATAAATATTGAATCATTTTGTTATGTTAATATTTCCAGTTCTAAAATAATTTTATCTAAATCAAGTTATTTCCAATTACATTTACTTTAATCTTAATAGCCCCGGAAAATTAATTTAATTTAAATTGGGTATAAAAATTTAAAACTATATCTATAGTGTCTTAATTATTTTAAAGTCAGTATTAGAGATCACTACTCTGTAATTTATTTTCCTAATTTGCCAATTTACTAAAAAAAACGCTTGAGCATCTGATTACATATTTATAATTTGTTTCTTTTATTTGTAAATCTAAATTCATGAAATTAATTTTCTTCTCTACTTTGAATGAAACAATAATTACATTTTATCCAAATTAATTTTAATTTTTAAAAGCCGACTACTCATTGTTCAGTTTTTTCATTATTTTTAGCTACCCTTGTTATAAACTAGAATTTTGTTAGCATGTTTTGTTTATTAATGCCTTTCTAAGTTTTCACGTTTGAAAATTGAAAGAGTATCTCTGTATAATAAATAAACATTTACAATTTTATAAAAAAAAAATTGTAACGCCCATTTAGGTACATCATATTTTTTATTTGTAAAAAAATTAAAATTAAAACTACATAAATTTGTTTAAATGTACGGAGACGCGTTGCATACTACTAATCCGATGATCGAGTTACAACTGATAAATTATATTAATAAACTATTTGGAAGACCACGACGGAGAGTACAATAAAACAGTCCAAATTGAAGATAAAGTTATGAACGGCGGTTAAGATCAATTGATATTATTTTAATTAATATTCGTTATCATCGACTCATATTCATAGAAAGATTGATTGGTTGGTGACCCCGGTTCTAAATGGCCTGAAGCATGGTTACTTTTTATATAAAAAGGAGGGATGCGCCCATTGTATTTGGATGTATCATCTTTTCGATTGCACTATAATGAACATTTCTGGGGACTTTTTCTTGCATAGTTGTCCAAAATATTTTTCCTCCGTTACCTAATTGTTACATGTAGGGGTAGCGGATTCAATAGATTAATTTCAATTGTATTGTATCTGCTGTACAGTATGTAAAATTAATTTATCCATCTTGTTTTCATCAATTATTTTTTTCAAGTTTATAATTGTTGAATTAAATTTTTAGACTTTATTTAAACTACTCATAGTTTAGGATTAATTCTATATTGGATAATAATTTTGCTATGTTACAATGTTATCAGCACTTCTACATTCTATACAGTAGCATAAAAAGAAAAAGAATGTTCGTGGACATTAACTAAAATGGGTTGCTTATATATATATAAAAAAAAATTGAGTTCCAATAATAAAATAACGTTACTTGTTTGTAATTAAACCATAAATTATAAAATAACTATTCAAATAAAATAAAATATTCAAATAAAAATATTATATAATATTTTCAATATGTAATGCTTTTATTACGAATAGTTAAAAAAATGTTGAGGCCCCTTTTTAGCCGTGAGCCCACTTTGCCCACCCGATCTACATGCCACAAATTTTGCATTCATTTTATCTTTGAAATACCTGACGAATTCTATACAACAATTTCGTACATTGATAGGAAACGTGTATTTACTAAAATAAATTCGACTGTGAGCTGAGTAATTCATTATTTGAGCTGATATATTATTGTAATAAAAAATAAAAATAAAATAAATGCTATAGGTAGTGAAATCAATTAATTTTTGCTTTGCTCTAAATAAATAACAATTTTGAGTCTTAGATCTTTATTGTGCAATAACGCGGCTGTAGCTATTTGTCAAATTTCCATAGAAGTTGTTCT
Source organism: Sipha flava (assembly GCF_003268045.1). Classification (NCBI taxonomy): domain Eukaryota; kingdom Metazoa; phylum Arthropoda; class Insecta; order Hemiptera; family Aphididae; genus Sipha; species Sipha flava. The sequence goes on along the minus strand of NW_020272972.1, from coordinate 2,163,260 downwards.
TTTTTTTTCACGTGAATCCTTTTCTAACATGATCTTTAAAAGAAAAATCAGTATTTAACATAATTTTTTTCCATCAAGTATATATTTTAACTTTCGTCCTCATGTTATAATATATTATTAACATATGTTATATTAGTGATTCCCAAAGTGTATTCCGCGGAACCTAAGGTTTCACAAGATGTACGTGAGTAGAGTAGTAGAGCAGTAATTTTCCTACTTAAACAATAACCACAAATTATTTTTAAAACATTTTTTGAAGTATTGGTTTTTCAATAAATAATTGAAAAATAGGGGTTAAATTGTAGTTGGAGATAATGGAGTTCAACGAAAAACAAACTATTTCTTAAGGGTTCTATGGTCGTAAAAGTTTGGGAACCGCTGTGTTATATAACATGGTATTAATTATTTTTCTTTGTGTGTATATTTTCTTTTCTGTAGATTATATATTTATGTGGGCAACGTCAGTGTGGGTTTTACAATTTTAGAGGGCTTCAGCAAAAACATTAACAGGGTTCTCGGTTGTGTTCATCTACTTTGTTATATTATAGGTATATAATATATATATATATTTTATTATTATGATTATTACCTCTATAGAGGATTAAATAATTGTCTTATTCTGCTAATATTTTATTGAATATGTTTCAGTCCCGAAAGTCCCATAATTTTCATATGGTTTTATTTTTTCAAAAACAATTGTAATTCATAACAAAATATAATGTATCTATAGTATGTATCTTATCGATTTGTTAATTTTGTATGTGAGGCGTAGAAGATTCACTACTTAAATGGATTCTACAAGGGACGTTATGCAATGATTTATAACCTGCACTTGGCAGATATAGGATCTTAAAAAATATTATTCACACATCTACGCATTAAATATTTACTTTTTTCCTATTTTTTTCTTTTTTATCGCTTCATAGGTTAGAACATAAAAACAACATATGACTCGACCTTTCGACTTTTCTTAAAAAAAAAAAAAAAAAATCCGGTAAATAAGTACACACAAACAAGTTTTAATTGGCAAAATTAATTTTATCCAACAAAAAAGAAAATTATTTTAATATTTTAACTGTAATCTTTTATATAGGTATATAAAATTAAATACAAATCTCGAGTAATTAAAATATCAAATAGCTACTATGGCGGCAAATTGTACGTATGAAAAGCACAGCTGTTAATCTCTTGATTAATTAATATTTTAAAATAAATTATTATTATTCCGATTATTTTTACATTTTAAAAAACTATTAATTACTATTAATCAGTGGCGTGGTCAGGAACTTTTTATGGGGAGGTGGGTTCAGCAAATTTATGTATATTTAATCTTATCACTATTATTTTGACTACTATTTGTATTGATCTTGGTATTTTTAAGTCTAGTTAACATAAGTTTTTTTGACTCGGGTAAAAAAAAAATAATTAATTTTTCTAATCTGCTTATTTGTTAGAGAATTTGCCTATAACAATAAATAAAATAATAATAATAATAATAATAATTTAGGAACTAGGAACTAATATAGGAACATAAATATTAGATATTAGAATATTTACTGTCCAATCACTTAGGTATACTAAAAATTAAATTTTAAAAATATCTTACCATAATGGAAAGTTTAGGCGTCTTATAATGATGTGAAATTAAAATAAAACAAATTTAATGGAATATAAATATCAAATATAAACGAATAAACGAGTAGTAAGTAAAACAGTGAGACACCAACGGGCAACGATTATTAGTTTTACACAATAAGGTGCTTTTATTAAATGATCGACGAGCCGCGAATGCAATAGGTATACCCAAAATAAACTTTGAATATAGACTATTTATCGCTTTATGTCTGTTATTGGGACCAGACGACCGATTTAGAATCAACCGTTGTAGAAAACCTAAATAATATTTTCCCAAGCAAAAATGATCAAAGTAGTAGTAAAGTATCTAAATATGATCATAATATTATGACTTGTGTGTGTGTGTGTGTTCAGCGTGTTTATAATACGTTTATAATGTTTATACAAACTATTAATATGATTTCCTAGTTAAAATTCTATAATATAAAAATGTTAAAGAAAAAACCGTGTTTCATGTAAAAGTTAATTTACCATCTCAAGCTCATGGGGAGGTTCAGATCCCCAAACCTCCCCATGAATACGCCACTGCTATTAATCAAAAGATATATATTATGATTGCGATTTATTGTTACGACTCTTTATATTATCTAATCGAACATATCAAAGTTATATTCAAATATTGCAATTTTGCTAAAATATATACTAACGAAAATACTTTATCAAATTCCGTTTTAAAATGGCTACGAAAAAAAAATTATAAGATTTTACGAAAGTATTTACAATTTTACCAATTTTAAATCATAAATGTAATTGAATGTTTTTAATCTATAAATAAATAGTTTATATATAAAAATAAATAAATAAATGCTTAGCTTGGAGTATTATTTCTATTGTATGACTGATTTCGAATTAAAAATATATCATCAGATATATACAGTTCATAAAATCGCGACTGAATATAAAGAATTTATTTTTTAATTATTTATATTTATATTTTATATGTATATATAATTCATTTTTTATTTGTTCGTATTCAATCACGATTTTATTTACGAGTATTAATCATTTACTATTTTATTTATTTTATTTTTTGAAAGTTTATTATTTTTGAGATATACTTAAACGAACGAACTATATTAAATTTAAGTATGAAAATAAGAAACCTAATTTTTTTAAATTTTTGTGATACGTTCATTCATAATAATATTCAACATTTGTGTACTGAAATCAACATTTTTTTGTTTTTTATATTTGAGTAAAAATGCACTATAATGCATTATAATCTATATTTTATAACAGTGAAGTAACTATAGACTTCACTCTGGGTCAGTTTCTTTCAACCTGCGGGACGTGTATATATTGCTGTGTTAGGGAGTAAGCACAAAGTTTACAAATTATTATAATAATTGAAAGAAATAATACCTAGTCATTACTAGAACTCGGATGTTAGTGACCAAAATTTCATAAAAATATGCATTATAAAATGTCAAAATATGCTATTATATGCCATAAAATATATTAAATATACCTATTTTTTCATCAAATATATGCAAAAATATAGTTAACATTAATTCAATGTATTTACTCTTTTGAATTTGTATTTAAAATACTGTATTACAAAAAACACAGCTTATAAATATGAAAAAACGTATTGATTAGTTTTCGATCTATTAAAGTTAAATTTTACATAGGTTAAGCACTTTAAGTATCAGTATTACACTGTACAATAATAATTTTGCTGATATTTTCAAACTTGAAGGACCTTCGACGATCCAACAAGAAGTTTTTGTAGACTGAAAATAACACAATTAACGGTAATGATTGATAATTTATAATAAAATGGACAGTTTTTATTATTATACTTATACTTTATAAAATGTATGCTATTTAAACTAGAAACAATCGATAAGTATATGCATTTATATGCTCAAAAATTTCAAATATGCAAAATAAGTTTGCATATTTGTAATCAAGATTTCATGACTCGAATTTATATCATATTAGGTTATAATTCTGGTTGCACGAAAAAAATATGCTAAGTCATAAACATCCGAGCTCTAGTCATTACGTATATTGTTTATCTGCAAGGGTACGTAGAATAAAAAAGTTTGGAACCACTGCTCAAACTATCACAGTTAAATTAATTTCGGTAATCAAAACCTTGTCCAGTTACATTCGATTACTAGTAGTATGTTAGGGGCTTCATCACTTAAACTGTTTGAACAAGACTTTTGGCTATTATTGAAATATTTTTCTTAATTTATATTAATTTTATACTTTTATATAATTATTTATAGTGAGAATATGGAAAGCAATGATAACGGTTAAGTTCAATCCCTTATGGTTTTTTTTAGGCTTATACAGAGCGGAGAAATTAATACTGCCAAGGAAAATTAACTTAGATTTTTTTTTTTACAAATGTGATGTTTTTTCTTCTTTTCTATTCAATGATGATTTTCTATTCAATTTCCTATATAGATTTAATTCACAATGCAGCAAATACTGTATTTGCACTATTGTACTAAGAATATGCATAACTTATATATATTTTTAGTTGGAGGCGGAACAGCAGGTATTGCTGTAGCTTCACGTTTAGCAGAAAACAAAGCCCATACCGTTTTATTAATTGAAGCTGGACCCAAAGTATCAGTATTTCATGACATACCACTTGCTACATCAATGCTTCAAAAGTCACCAATCGATTGGCAACATCGAACGGAGCCACAGTTCAATGCATGTCTTGCTATGAAAAATAATGTATAGAATACCTATAAGTTGTATTTATAAAATTTAATTTAAAATCTTTCCATCCATCGATTAATGTTTTTTTGTTCAATTAAAAAATTAAAAAATTGTTAATTATTTTTGGTTTCTCAAGTCTAGTCACTGGCCCTCAGGAAAAGTTTTGGGAGGCAGTAGTCGCATCAATTTCAATATTCATTTTAGAGGATATATTCCTACTGATTATTTATCGTGGCAATCTGGTCAAGATTGGTCCAGAGAGGATGTTCTTTATTACTTCAATAAGTATGAAAAGACTGGTACATGTAATAGTAGGTATATTTATGTTAAAAAAATATATAACATTAAAGTTGACAAGTAACTTATCAATAAGAGTTTTGATTTTATACAAACAAATGTGTACAAATGAAAAATATCCATAACATAAAAGTTTATAAAATAAATATATAAAACCATTAAAAATAAAATAATATACAACCAGGATCACCCAATAAAAAAAAATTCTTCAGTCATCAACCAACACACGTGACACCAATTGCAGCAGCCATACTTGAAGCAGCTAATGAGTTGGGCTATAATACTTCATTAAGTATGAACACCGATAATTTTCAAATTTCTAGACAAAACAGTGGTAGTTTTTCATTGACACCAGTCGCAATAAGAGCAGGTACTAGATTAAGTGCTGAACATCTATATTTAAAATCAAAGAAGAAAAAAAACTTAACTGTCCTTACAAATGCATACGTTTCAAAGGTAATTATGAAGATAAACTTAATTTAAAATTTTGTTTTGTATTTAATCAGTAATATTACACTGTTATTTCTTAAATATTATTTTCTTAAAGTAGGTGTTGTTTAAAAATAATTATGAAGCAAATGGTGTGGAATATAGTAAATTCAATAAAATATTTAATGTTTATGCATTAAAATCAGTTGTCATTTCAGCAGGAGCATTGAATACACCAAAAATACTTATATTAAGTGGTGTAGGACCAGCAAACCAACTTAGATCATTACAGGTAATTGAAATTTTGATTTTTTTTAATAAGTGTTAATTATTATTTATATTAATAGATCCCTGTGATTGCTGATTTAGCAGTGGGAGAAAATTTACAAGATCACATTATTACAGGATTAGACATGATAACTATAGGAAAATCACTAGGACTATCTTTTAAAGATTTTATATCACCAATAAATGTTTATAGATATTTTTATAAAGGCACTGGTAAGATAAAACTAATGAGTTTTTTTTTATAGTATTAATTTATGGTAAACATTATTAGGTGTATGGACACATCCAGGATGTGAAGTAGTTGGTTTGTTACAATTAGATAAAAACAATAATAATGTATCATCCCCAGATTTACAATTAATGCTTTTACCCTTTGGTGCATCGTCTGATGCAGGTGCTGCATATTTTAATCATGTGAATTTAAAGAATGAAGTATGCAAAGATAATACATTTTTTTTAAATAAAATAAACAGCAAATACTATATTGAATTTTTTTATATAATTTTAGTTATGGAATGAATACTTTCAATCACTTGTAGGAAAGCAAGTCATTACATTAGCACCTGTGTTATTGCATCCCCAAAGCCGTGGTTATGTTAAGTTAAATAAGAATTATGATATTGTTATTCAACCAAACTATTTACAAAAATCAAAAGATGTTGATTCATTAATTCAAGGAATGAAGCTAGTGAAAAAATTTGTAGAAACAAAAGCATTATCAAAATTTGATGCAACATTTAACACAAAACATATTCCTGGCTGTAAAAATTACAACTTTGGATCAAAACTTTATTGGGAGTGTTACGTAAGGCATATAACGTTGACATCTTATCATCCTGTTGGGACATGTAAAATGGGAGATATTAATGAACAAAGTGTAGTAGACCATTCATTGAAGTATGTATAAACGTATTCTTGTTCAATTATTTTAATTTAATTAATATTAATTTAATTTTTTTTTTTTAAGAGTTCATAAATTAAATAAATTGTATGTGATTGATGCATCAATAATGCCATCTATGCCAAGTGGAAATACAAATGCTGTTGTAGCGATGATTGCAGAAAAAGGTGCTGATCTCATAAAAAAACATGGTTATGAAAGAACTCAAAAATGTAAAATGTTAGACTTATTTTATGGTGTAGTTTTAAAATAAATTTTAATTTAATCTTTTTAATTATATATTATTTTAAATATATTAAGTATGTATTAAAATATATTCAGGCTTGAATAATTTTATTTTTACCTTTATTTTAATGTGAAAAAATTAATGTTCTGAAGTTTCTATAGTCTTTCCACGTTTTTTGTGTCGCCAACTCATCCCAGTATTTGGTCGCTTTGGTACTTTATGTAAACTACTAAATGCGGATGGTTGTTCTTCATATATCCAGGCAGGTACATTAGTAAATTCTGTACGAGGAAATTTATAACATCTTGTAAAGTATTTCACAAATGTGATTTCATCTGATAAACAATACATAGATGTCCAAGTGTGATAAACTAATAATGGAAATTTTGAAGTCCAATATTCTAAGAATGTATCTGGAATATCGCCTAATAACTTTTGAGTATCTTCTGATAATTCTCGAAAATGATGTTTCTAAAAAAAAAAAAAAATTAATAATTTAATGGTAAATCATCAAATTTAAATAAAAATAAACTTTTATCTTATCTTTATAAATCATTATTTCATATAACTAACTTTATTTCGAAAAGCTCTTAATAGGTCCCTAATACTGTTGGATCTATATGTTCGGTACTTCCTTAATTCTGAAGTTATTTCTTGATCAATTTGATCATGCCAGCCTTCTTTTCCAATAACTCCTTCTCCTCCTTTTTCTAGTTCTAGCATTACCGAACTCGTAGCGTTTTCTTTTTCAACACGATCACTAACATCCTAAAAATTTTGATAGATGGAATTTTTCAACAAGCGAATATATTTATAAAAAATAAACACCTGAAGGAAGGATAGTAATGTAGAACTATCCCAAAATGCTGGATAATATCGAACAGCTGAAGCAGTAGGTCTATCTTCTGGATTTCGACTAATCATCACAAATATCAAACGTTTCCAAATTTCATTTCCATTTAATGCATCAAGACTACATACATTTACATTTTAGTTTACATATATATGTTATATTTAATAATTATTTTTTTTTTAGTTTTTACCAAGGTGCTTGACGATTGTCTAATATTTTAGCTTGGCGCCACAATGATTCACCAAATGGATGTTCTCCTTCGCTGAGGACATAGTAAAATAAACAGCCCATCGAGAAAATGTCAATTGATTTAGTCTACATAGAAAAATAATTATGCATAAAAAGCGATAATTTGATCAATAGATTAAATAATGTATATTCTTACAATAGATGCGTTATTGGCAAACACTTCAGGTGCTATCCAACCATCAGTTCCAGTAACACCTGATCGTTTAGAAAATGATATTTTTCCACCCTGTAACTTTTTACATAAACCAAAATCACTTATTAGTGCTCGGACACTACTATAACTACCACTTCCACGTGTTGGTATTGACAATAAGACGTTATGGGGTTTAATATCCCTGTGAACTAATAAATTAAATAAATTAATATATTTAATAACTGTGAAATTCAATACAATGTAGTTTAACCCATGCAACTTGAATTTGGATACTTTTCCATTTAATATTAGTTTATTTTGTATAATTCAACAAATATTTGTATATAAATCATAATTATGTAATATGAATTTAGTTACACCAAAATAATAAACTACATTAATCATTTTTTGAGGAAATTGTGCACCAAAACAAGATTATTTATAAAATAAAATGTATAATAGATTTATAAATATTATTTTTAAACATAATCAATTTTATTACCTATTCCGAGTGAATGAAGGTGCTGCAGACCTTTAATTGAATGGGATAAAATTTCCCTTGGGCTAATTTCATTTCTCAATTCTCTTTTTTCTACATAATCCTATAAAATATTTAAAATATTTTTTAATTAATTAATATCAAATTAATTTTTGATAAAAATATTAAGCATCAACTGACTTGAAGAGTTGCAGCACATAGTTCAAGTGCAATATATCGAAATTGTTTATCTTGTTCAGTACAGTAGTAACGAACCACATTTGGATGGTAATCAGATTCTCGAAGAATATGAACTTCTCTTTCTCCAGCAATAAAGCATTCGGGTAATAATCTTTTAACAGCCACAGGCCTACGTTCAAATTCTCCTCTATTGAAATGGTAAAAATAAATTATTAAAATTCAATTTATAAAGTATAAATTAAATGAATTACTTAAACACAAATGTTCCTTCACATCCTTTTCCTAAAATTTCATCAGTACGGAACATTATCTTGCCAATTGAAAAACTACCATCAGATAATTCTTCAACTGTTTGTGATAAACTAATATTAGAATTATTTGAACCTCTTGAACTTCCCTGAGAGCTATTGTAACTGTTATTTGATTTATTCTTTAAACCTTTCATCTTGAAACAAGACATGATTATTACAAAAACAAATAAAACAGAACTTGACTAAATTTTGGCTTACTTCTTTTCGGAGATACCAGAACATTAAACTCATTAATAATGTTATCATTATCATAAATAGTTTAATTCCAGCATCATCTCCAAGCATTTGGACAATAAACCAGGTGTCTAAATACTGAGGTGTCTGAGTTGATATTGTACTTGTTTGTTTATTACTGTAGTTATATCCACTCATGTTGTGATAGTAAATTATTGAATCAGTATTTCCTGTTATTCTCGGTATACCAGTATTTAATTCTTGATTCAGCTGGTAATGTCCTGAATGATTTATAATGTAAGAAACACTTGGAAAAACAGAATAATTTTTTATTTGTATTACCCAATAAGATAGTGTGGTTTTCAACATTTTCAGGCTCTACATTGTAATCATTACCACTATAGTATGGTAATACTGAAAATGAAGTTTTATCCAAGAGAACAATTAATCCTCTATCTACTAATGGATTAACTTCACCCGTGTCCGCAATGGCTGGTATAGCATATAAGCCTGTATTAATATGATGACCAATATAAAGTGTATGGCTGTAAAAAAATACAAATATAAATATATATTTAAAAATTTTAAATATTGAATAATTAAATATTATTAACAATATTTAACAAAAACCATAAAACCAAATTAAAAAAATAGGACACACACTTGAAACATCTATACTATAGTTAATTTGTTATAATGTACTAGACCAGTGGTGACCAAACTACGGCCCGCAGGCCAACTCCGGCCCGTCATCATTTAATATCTGGCCTGCGAAAGTCTTCTATATTACAGCACTTATTTGTATAACTGTAATATTTTGCATTTACATAAAAAAAAATTTAGAAAGCATTTTTTTATGGCCCGCGATAAAAAAAAAGTTGTTTTTTATGACCCAAGGAAAAAAAAGTTTGGCCACCACTGTACTAGACCTTGTGCCATGAGAGAATGTAAATGTTAGCTGATTATTCTTCAACATCAGTTGACTTATTGAGCACATCAAATACATTTTATCGTAGCATGGAGTATAATTCTAAAATTGGATGATTTATAGGGTATTTAGTATTTTGTACACTTGGTGAAGTGTACAACACTGCACTATGAAGTGAAAACTATTAAGCTAGAAAATATTTTTTCTTCTGGTTTTGATCTTGTAACAAAATAAGTATTTAAATGGTTTTTTTAAAATTATAAACCATCAATAATTAGTGTAATAGTACTTTTTTAATTCCTCTGATTATAATTATTATTTTTATTACCTCTTGATATAACCTATTTTATTGTGAATATTGCTATAATGATATTGAAGATTTATAACTTTTTGGTAATTTTTAATATCCATACAAGTACCATTTTAATGAACAAGTTAAGTTATTAATGGTAATAATGAATTTTAAAGTATAATAATAAAATTTAAATGTTTTTGTTACTTTAATAATGTATAATTTACTTACAAATAACTAACAGAATTTGGATCCTTTGATGTTAATGCAATGTTAGAGATCAAGTGTTTAATAGAATCTTTAGCAATATTAGTCAATGGTAATGATAGAAGACTCTCGCCATCATGTTGATAAACCCCAACAATTGGTGAATCAAATTCTCTTTCCCAAAGTAAGTTATGGTAGTTTATTGGAGATTCATTAAACTTTTCTTTTGGATTAAGAAAAACTGCAAAATTACCAGATGAACTACCAGCAAAATATTTCATACCTAAAATAAACAATATCAGATAATATTATAATGACAATATTTCAATTTCAACCAATATTAAAAATCTTAATACCATGATTATAAATTTGTTCTTCTGTCATGGTTTTAGAGTTGTAACTAAAAAATGTTACATTCCATTGGCGTTGGTCATTATTTAAACTGTCAACCATCATGACACTATATTCTAATAAATATTCAAACAATTTAAATGAATTACATACATAAAATAAATATAATTATAATATTTAATGTTAACACATACCAGATTTACTTAATAAGATGGATTTTGAAGCAATTGCTGTACATATTTCTCCTTTATTTTCGAAATTCATGAACGGATGTTTCTCTCCAGTATTCCAATCAATAAAATACCAACTATCAATTTTCTTGCCTAACAATACAAATAATTAAAAATTAGTTTATTTATATAATGATAGGCAATAAAATAGATACCAGAAAATAAAATTCCATCTGAACTTCTACATGGAGAGTTAGCAACTAACTGAGGAATAGTAACATCCAGTTTCTTAACTCCTACTTTATCTTTATTATGTATTAAATAAAGGGAACCATCTCTGGGATCGGGCACAAATAGTGGTCTGTAAAAAGAGTAAAGTATATACTTAATTCTATACATTAGATCAAAAGAAAAAAAATACTCACGTAAGAGCATCTTTTATATTAGATGGTACTTTGACCGGAGGATCTATTTCAGAAAAAAAATATCAGTGTTTTTATTTCAATTGTAGCGATTATTGTATAAATATTAAATTGATTATGTACCATCAAGAAAATTCCATAAAGTTTTTCCAGTTCTTTGGTCTACGGCGATAAATGAGCCATCCAATGTAGACAAGAATATGATACCTTCATACTGTAATAGACTGACTTTGGCCAAACTGCTGACTTCCTGAAAACAAAAACCAAAACACTAATGCACACTATCTAAGGATTTTGTGTCAAAATAGCCAATGCGATTACACACATAATGTAGAACAAACCTTTGCACGGTCTTGATCATGGGAACTACACAACAAGCCAATGGCGGTCAACAGTACCAGCAGCGTTCGCAATACGGTTGATGCCATAATTGTATCACCTGTTGTTCGTTAGTAAGTCGTCTCTCGTGATCCGCAGGTCTGATCAACGGTCGCGTGTGCATAGTTGTGTCGGGCCGTTCAGCGCATTCGGTCGGTCACGCGCACTGAGATCGTCCAAATTCGAGTAATCGCCGTTGGAAAATAAATCTGGTCAGTGTCGAAAGCCAGTCGGTATCACCGAATCAGTTGTCGTTCGCATAACGATATGATAAGCGGACGACGGTAAACAGACTGCAACGGCGCGAATCACGTTGTGCGGGCGAAACATCCAACGAAAGGGGTGCACAACGAGGAGATAAGACCAACAACTATAGTGTACGCAGCTATCGCGGTGATAACACAAAAATAAATGTTCATATACTCTGTATTGATAACGCGACCTGATGATCGGAGTGGAGTGCGGGCCAGTGGTGCCAAATCAAACGTCTCGCGCTTACGGTTTCGTTTACTATATAAAATAAATATAGGCATATTGTGCCGAAATGAAACGCGTTCGCGGTCGTCATTTCGAGTTTCAGCGGTTGATTGAAAATGAATACAAACCAAAAATTATTGTTTGGTTTATTTGATTGTCATTGTCTACGACCACCACTGTCCAAAGGTAATAATGATTTTTTTTTTTTATTGCCAGTCCAATTCTACGATGTTTAATTGTTATAACATAGTTATGTTATTACCAGGGCTCGAAAGCATAGGCGGAAATTGGGCGGGGGGGGCTTGAGGGGACTAAGCCCTAAAAATTTGTAAGTGACTAAAAATACAATAATTATTATAACTTTATAATACATTTCTAATAACTGAATTAAAAAAAAAAATATTATATGATAAAAATTAAATCAAATTTGTAAGATTTTACAAACTTCTTGTCATGACTTGGAACGATCGAAATTAATGTAATATTAATAATATGTAATAATACCCGTATAGGTTGTTTAATTTAATTAATTAATAATTTCTGTTTAAAATACCTACTCCAAAAATGTTTAAGATAAGGCACCTAATTGTTTTTTTGTTTAAATTGTTGATTAAAAATATCAAATTGTCTAACTTCGTAAATTGCCTTGTTGAAATAAATAATTACGCACAGTGGTATCTATAGGTATAATAAGTAAATAATGCTCAGGCCCCCCACAAATTTCATCAAATTTCCGCTTATGTTCCAAAGTTGTAGCACTAAAAATATTACTTTTTAGCTCTTAAATATGCACTTAAAAATTCTAAAATATGCGCTATAAAGAACACGAAAAATCAAAAAACATGCATTTAACTTGAAAAAATGTAATTTTACAAATTGTTAGGCTCATTAGACACAGTCTGTACTGATTGAATTATAAAATGTTAACAAAAATGGTAAATTAATTAATTTGTAAAAATGTACTTATTAATTATCTTATATATTTACCTTGGAAATTATCCTAGATTATTAAAATGTTTGATAATCTAATGCAATGATATAATAAGGGAATAACAATGACATCACTAACTATTAATACATCAAATTGTCAATGAAATAATACATCAAATTGTCAATGAAAACATAGTATAATATTTGATGAAGTCTATTTATTTCTAATAATTGAAATATTTTTAAAAACGTAATCAAGTAAATACAATTATTATCAACAAAATATGATTATTTCCTACATTATGTGAAAATATACCCGAGAATATCACTATAAACCAGTGGCGTCATTTGAATTTTATAATAGGGGTGCCAAAATTTAAGCAGGCCACTTTAAAAAAAAAAAAAAAAATAGTAAATACAGATATCGTTTGTGTGTAAGTCACTTGTATGGGGCTTAACTCTTGAAGGTTATATTTTAACGAATTCAAATTATTCATTAATAATTTATCTGCTTTAATAATTGTTATTTGGTTGTAATTACCAGCTAGTAAAAACATATTTTTGCATTGAAATTTGAAAATTTACTTACTGTAATTGTTGACTGCGTTTTTTTTGTAAACATTTGTTCTATACTGTAAGATTTGGATGATGTACAATCATTTTTTTTTGTTTTCGTCACGTAAACGAGCAGCTTCACATTTTCTATTTTTTTTGTTTTGGAAATTCATGGCAAAATTAAAATAATTAAATAAATAGTCGATAACTAAATTTAATGACAACACTAAACATTTTTACGTAAATTACGTTAACATAATATGAAAACTTCAATTTATTAGAATCAATATAACCTTACATTTCATTTTTGAGCTATCTTAAGAATGTTTTTTCTGGTAATCAGTCGACAGACGTAGTTAGATAATATTATTATTGTTAAAACGTATAACCGTCTGTAATAACATCTATTATACTTTTATATAATCTATATTTATACTATATTTTATTATACCGCATTTATACGTACCAACGGGCAATGATAAAAACATAATCTGAAAAGTTGGAAATAGCTTTGATCAATGATCATGCATAGACGCATAGTGCAAGCTATGATCTAATAAAAAACTAAAAATAATTAATATTATGTATTTACCTACATAATAATATTATATTTTATTTTTACAATATATTTTAATGTTTACGCATAAGACCACAGGCCTGTGCGCCGTCGGCACATTGTAAATTTTAATCCAGGCCAATTAGACACAGAAATAAATAGGGGAGCCAAAGTATACCCTGTTCCCCCCCAAATGGCGCCCCTGCTATAAACCCAAAATTAGCAAAATAGCAATGAAACCCGTAAATATGAAAAATATAGCAAAATTAAATTTTGTGTATGATATCCGAGTAGTGAGAAACATATTTGTTTCTTACTTTGGATATTCTAGGATGAACCAAGAAAAATATGCATTTGCCGAGCCCTGGGCTTAGCCCCCCCCCCCCAAATATTGTAATAGCCCCCCAAAATCGAATCTTTGTTAGAATTTTTATTCGTCGTTTTTATAATTATCTGTTTACTTTTTTGAAAATCGTAAAATAAGAAATAATTAAAAATAAGTATTTACAATAGCATTAACAATACCAATTGGTTCGGCTACTTACAAAAGAAGTTTCAATGAAAAAAATAAAAATTTGGCTAATGTTCAGCGATCTTTCAATACTATATATTGAAAATATTAAATCGAAAAATATAAAAAGCGATGATATTTTGAATATATTTGCTGATACAAATAAATATTTATCATTAAAATAAAATATTAATTATTTTTAAATATATGTTATTTAGTGTTTTTTTTAACACAATTTAAACATATCTATATTTTCAATAGTAATAAGTCTTACTTGTGCACTCAAAGGAGGTATGGGAGCGAAGCCCCGCGGATTATTTTACATTGAATTATTATACCCCCCCCCCCCCAAAATTCAACCAAATGTCCGCCTATGAGCAAACTTAAGTTTTACCGCCCCTTGCATGTAAATATATCAAATATTGTTTTTACATAAACAATATTAAAATAGACTTACTTCTGAGTAATATATTATATTACTGTATATGATTATATTTATTTATGTAAAATTAACTATTTATTAGATTAATACATTTGTACAAATAAACCACTTCTAATTTACGAGTAAATAAAACAAAACAGTTTTTTTGAGTCTTATTTTTTACTACACATAATTTGATATGAGTAGATATTAGTAAATTTAATATTTTTTTAAAAATTATCCATAGTTTAAAAATATTAAATGCCGCCTTAGGCGAAGACTTATGTCGCTTATCTCTTGAGCAGGGCCTGTTCGGTTACGGTTGATCCCGGCTGGCAACTGTGGTGCCTCATATATAATATTTACCACTGGCTAGTCTCAGCGTAAAATATGTTCAATTAATTATATAAATATTTAGCCAAGTAATCGCGATTGCGTGATTGGGATCCAAATGTTTTTCGCGTTTATGATAATTGTTATAACTTGTTCATTGTTTATTTATAAATATAACTATAACATATTCAGGTGGACACGAGAAGTACTGTGCATTGATCCACCAAGTGTATCTATCTAGAAAACAGTTGCACTAGGTTTACTCAACAGTGTACCTACGTATTACATATTATTATGATGTTCTTTTTAGTTGAGAGTTTTATATTTCTTCCAAACAATATTTACCACTGAAATTTCTACACTTTTAGTCAGCTATTTCGAATTTTTCAACTTTCCGATTCATTGTATACATATCAAAAACGTTAACGTTGGCCAATAATTATTTTGATGCTCAGTTTTTATTTAAAGTTTTTTTTTAAAACATTGTATTTTACTAACCATTTCAATCTTAATTTAGTTTGATTTCAATGTGATTGTAATTTGTAACTAATTAAGAACCATTATTCCTCTCGATGACGACCTATTTGAATAATAGTAATTAGTATGTCTTATTGTATAATAATAGATTAAATTACCAAGTTAAATTTGAGTTTACGTAAAAAACTATGGCTGTAGACCAATATGTAACTTACGACTTACTGAATAATGTGGTTCAACAAGTGATATGACTTACGTCATATATTATTGTTTAACGAGATGATCAAACTGTAAGAAATGTGTCGATGGCAGTAAAATCTAAGGATTTCAAGTTTTTTGAAATTTTTTGAACGCACGATAGTCAGATGGTATGCAGATGGTGAACATACAGGATACATATGGCAACTTTAACATTTTGATATCTATCTTCTTAGTAGAAGTAGAAACTGGTTCAGCTATTAATGATAAAAGTAGTGTCTACACATGTTTAAATAACCATGCGGTTATGTTCACTAGACTTAATTTACCATCAGAAAAATTAAATTGGTTTGATCGCGAAGTTTTCTACAAGTCTATTATATACTTGATATTGACAATTAATAATCTGTATCTAATGTAAATTGTGCTATTATTTGGGTACTAATCGTAATTTGCCATTGATTACTTAATGGTTCAGCATAATAGCATTAATATGTACTTACTATAGTACTTACTACTTATACTTATAAGTAGTACGTAAGTAAGCCACGGATTGACTAGTGAGTAAAATACATTTTGTAAGTTTTTTATATTTAAAATTGGGAAGGTTGATGTTTTTCTAGGTCTTGGATAATATTTTCTTAAAAATGTATTTATTAATTAAAATTAATATTAGAAAAAAATTTTTTTATAACGATAACGATGGAAAAATTATATTTTCACAGGAAACCATTAACACAGATTTAATCTGAGCTTATATTAAGGTGATTCCCAGTGGTGTATGAATTATTTCAAGATTGGTTATTTGGAACTACATTTTCTTGAAAGTTTGTTGTAAAAAGAAAAAAAATATTTCTAGTAAATTTTATTCGTGATAAAAATGTGAATGATGAATACTTGATTTCTCAGTTGTATTACATATCCTTTGTTGAAATTAAATGTAATTCAGGGTTATTGATTGTACATATGTATGTAATTTAAAACGTTGTTATTCAAATTGACAATACATAACGACGTTTCATTCATAGAGAAAACTTGATTAGAACTTAGAAAAACTGATAGGGGCGTCATTTTTCCAGAGCTCCATTCAAAAGTGAGGTCTTTAAATTATTGGTCGGAAACAAGTTCAAACTCAAACCCGGTAAATTAGATAGTGAAAAAAGTCGACCATCCCCTCCTTCAAATTTTCTTTTTAAATATTGAGTATTCAAGTATTTAGTCTATTATAAAACCAATGATTTATACTTTATAGTTATAGGACAAAATTCAAGTCTATTAAAATGTTATTAAGCTAAGTAAACTGATCAAATATGAAAATTTGATGTTTATTATTATGGTTCGGGACTTATTGCAAACAAATTTTAGGAAATATCTATGTATAAATATATTTAAAAAAAAACCGAAATTTATGCAAAAATATTCAACTGAATTTTTTTATAATAGCAATTCCAAATAATTTTTTAATTTGACTTAGTAAATTTTAAATTTAGACAATTTTTTTGTTTAGTTTTTTTCAGACAACAAAAACTCTACAAGTCTAAAACTATGATATTAATTTATATGATCGAATTAAATTTTTTCATCTTCATTTCCCACAAAGAAAATAAGTTTGTTATTATAAAAAAATCTAAAAAAAAAGTTAACATTACAAGAAATTTACTTCACTTAAAACATAAAAATGAATAAATATGTTCTAAATAATTGTTATTAAATTGCAAAAATGGCAAAATACAAATTTTCATATTTCAATCCGTTTTGTCTTAAAACAAATGTATATTTTACTCAGATTATTCTACAGTCATAATTAAAAAAAATGCAAATGCAATAAGTCCCGAACCCTATTTATTACAATCATTTTTTGACCTTCACGTATTCTAAAACAAGAACGCTATTTGGTAGACGCCTACAATATATTATGGATGATTTATGCATAAACCTTGTTATTAAGGAAAATAATTGTCATTAGAAGGGGTATACTGATTACGTAATATAATAAAATATCTGGTTTTCAGACACTTAAAAAGAATTCAGTAATATTTTGTTCTCTTGACTATCTGATCACTAAAAACTGGAGAACCGGTTTATGACAATAGGTACAGTCATATAGGATGCGGTAAATATGTACGAATACGGTAAGATGATTCACGTTATTATCTTTGACTACTATAAATTACAGTTTACATCAAATCGATAGCAATCGAACCAGTATAGAAATTAAAATATATTGATTATCGCAGTATTACTATGTAAAAATTATATGTATTATATAATTAATACATTAAATTATATTGTATATACCTAATTAATTATACACAATAGGTTTTATACTATAGATATTGAGTATAGTCTGTTTTATTACTCAAAGTGCTATATTATGAAGGCATTTAAAAAAATAAATATGTATTTCAAATAATTTCGCGGTACTCTGGTTGGAAACCTCTGGTCTACCTACACAGCGTGTCATATTCTCATCGCTATACCAAATATTAAATTTAAAAATGTAAAAAAATGCAGTTTGATTGTGCTTTTACGTATATGTCATATATGCTTATGCGTATACTTAGTATAAATGAAATGACATAAATGTATGTTTCCTTGAAATCGATACGGTATGTGTTATAATCAGTAATATATAATTCAATATTTATTCTGATAAATATGAAACTTTATCAAATATCTATTACCATTTTTATTATTATACATTATTATTACATATTTACCAATATTGATTGTCCTTGATATTGTATTATTGTATTTTATAATTAATAATTAATATAACTGTAGCAATATTATATACCTAAACCAAAAATGTTCATAGGATACCGTAGATTACTTATGCCATAACTTTATAAAATAAGATATTCATATAATCTATGTATTTATATAAAATTATTAATGATGGGTCGAATTGTTCGTAATTTGAACTCCGAATGAAATTAAATTGAACCGAACTATTTACCATTTAAGTAAGTTCGAAATTTGAACGCGAAAAATACTTAATCAAACAATATCTAAAATTAATTTTCTCTACTTTATAGTAATTATAATGCAAGAATCATAATAAATAATTGTATTCGATTTTAATTAATACGTATTATCAATTATTATATATTTTTAGGTGTATTACCTAAATAATAATATACCCAATGTAAGTAAAAATGTTATAGCCACAATCTTTTTGTGAAAGAAAAAAAATGTTGAGTTATAATTTTAGTTTGATAGTACATTTTAATAGTTTGGTTTAGTTCGAGTTAATTATAATGATTATAAGTTTTGTTTATATATATATTATTAATTTATTATTATTATTAATACATATTCCTATAATTTTTAATAATATTTAAAAATATAAATAATAATTAATTATATCAATCCAACTATAGCATATATAGTATTATAATTTACTAAAGTTAAATAAAAAGCTATTTAATATACGAGTGCGATAAAGATGGTAATAAAAAATATTACAGCCAATAATGATAATTAATAATTTTAAATTTTCTATACATACTTAACCAGTATACCTTACTTGAATATAAATATTAAATTAGATTATTAGCATTGAAATAATAATAAAAAGTATAAAATAGTGTAAACAATTAATACAAATATTAAAATTAAGCTTTTTATTATTCTTGTTTGGTCGAAGACCATATTGTTACAACATCATTTATGTATATTTCATCGAAAATATCTTATTCACAATTAATTCAAATATCAACTAATGAGTTGAGACAGTTTGAAGCTGTAATAGAATGCAAATTCTGTTTAACAGTTTCAACTTACTTGTTCACTGGAACCTGTTGTAATTGGATAAGTCAATGAAGACGTTTACAATAACGTTAGTATCGTAACCTATTACGTGTTTATTGAATATACACTTAATACTATTATTGTTTTATTATTTGCCTATGTAATGTATTAAGTAAAAACACTTGTGCAGGGTTTTATATGCATTGCTCCACGTAACTACAGCACTGATGCAGAAAAGTAAATACTATACTCCAGGAACGGATACAAGGGGGAAGGTTATGGAGTTGAAGCCCCCCCCCTTAGATATAAAGTAGAACCATATCGGACGTAGGTACTTAAAATATTTAAAAAATTAGATGTGAGAAAGATTTCGTACAAATTGATTTACGCAACGAATTATGGCAGTAACTCACTTTACTATAGCCTCATTTTTTTTTCATTTCTAGATCCGCACCTTCTATATTTTAGTTAAAATTGTTTAAAATTTCAAGACCAAGAATCACAAAAAATATACAAATACGTAGTACAATACGTCATATGATTCACTTTATCTGAGGTATAACGTTTTAAATAATCGCATATAATATAATTATATTATAGAACGAATCTATGTTATATATGTATGTATATATTGCACACATATGTTATATATTTATTATATTTTTGTAACCTTGTACATAAAATAAATAAATACGAATATTGAATTGCTTGTTTAACAACATCTTTGAGATGAAATATTATTGTGGTGCCTTGTGACTAATGATATTCAAATAACGAGGAAATTAACCGGGGGAAAAAAAATCTGTGTGCAAACGTATACGTTTAGTATAGTATAGTAGCTGCAGGTGTTAGTATGCCAATAAAACGTATATATATATACATATTTGCTGTCGTTATCGTTTACTGGTATTTGTTACCTATAGAAATCCGATTAAATTATAAGGCAATCTCTTGAAGAAGTAGGTTATATGTTTTTGTTTCACAAAATAAAAGCCTTGTATTGAATGATATTAAAAAAATATTAAATTTATTATAAATTGCCTAAATATTATTTACATAAATATTAAATACCATTCAAATAGATTTTTTTTAACTGAAAAATAAATTTAATGACAGTTGTCGCGTCTGTTGTCGTCGAGTGTAAAACCTTGTTTAGTGCGTATGGTGTGTGGTATATATATAATATAATTATTATGTTATTATTATTGGTAATTTACAACTCAAACGCTGTTAGCGTACGATATATCTAATATTAAATATATATCCTTATATCCTCACAGTAACTATAACTATATGTATACGATGTATATTAGATGAAATCGTAGAGATTTCTTATTTGTTTACGTATTAAGCTGTACATATACTCACAGAGTGGTACTAAAATATTATATGCACCGGTACACGCAATAATAATAGGTACCTATACTGAGGACGAGTATTATTTCATCGGTGTAATAATTAACAATTCTAATATTATATCCGTGCATAAAACATTATGTATTTAATGGCAAAATCAAAGTAAAACGATATTATATACATACACTGCTGCAGTATACGGCGTGTATATACACTTGTACGTATGCATTTGTATACACTATATACATATATTATTGCTGAATAGATACACGACATAGTTTGCCCGATTTTTGTAATATATCATATTAAGCACCGCGTAATTAGTTTCCAAACACCTGTAGCCTGTTTATGTTTTGTTAACGCGTGAACTAATATTTTATTTATTCTACATTCGACCAAAAATCTTATAGTATGTATAATATACACTGTACATATTTATAACATTACACGGATACCAATTATAATTGGTCCCATACAGGGCCGTAACTGAAAATTAATTTCGGGGAGGTTTATTTTTTATTTTAATTTTCTTTACCATGAGGACATTATGGCTCGACTATTAAGTTTTTTTTCAAATACATTTATAATCGATTATTTCTATTACAATGCATAATGTGATGGGAGTAGGTAATAATTTAATACATTATCAATTTCATAATATTGTAGTAGGTACTAATATTTTTTTAATGAAATTGACATCTAAAAATATTTATTACTGCATTTTAAAATTATAAATCTTAATTCTATACATTTAATTTGAAAAATGGTTTATGTAAAAAACTCTATATTTCTTTGATTGTAATTTGAAAAATGAATTATAACTTTTTTTTGGACCTACAACAATATTCCTATGTATCCTGAGTTATGCCAGGCTAGTCAATTAGTCTTCTCCGGTTGCATTTCTTAAGTTATTTTTTATTCTTTTTTTGTGTTTAAAAAGTTTTTCGGTGTTCCGTAATTATTGGTAAAGTTTCTAATATTTAGAAAATTGTTGGTTACAGTTAGAATATGCGTTGAGTATTCAAATACACTACAAAAAACACAAGAATATTATATTTATTTATGTGACGAAAACGTACAATGTTTATTGCATATTAGTTGACATAATATAACCCAAAAAAATGTTAGGGGGAGGATTTAAACCCCTAAAACCCCCCAGGTAC
The DNA here is from genome assembly GCF_003268045.1 of Sipha flava. NCBI lineage: Eukaryota > Metazoa > Arthropoda > Insecta > Hemiptera > Aphididae > Sipha > Sipha flava. The sequence continues at coordinate 2,140,925 of NW_020272972.1, read as the reverse complement.
GATCTTAGTCCCATATATACATTGTTTTAAAACTGGTTGTGACAAATGACAATCATATTAATTTATAACAATATGTAAATGTAGCAACCAAAAATCAGAGTGTATGAAGTACCAACACGCCAGTTTTAAGTAGGTACACGGTGAAACGTTTTGACGAAACTCCATTACGTATAGACATTGTATTCTATATGTTATACTTATAATTATTATAAGTAGGTATTGTTTATAAATGTTCACAGAAATATATATGAATTCGATATGTTTCATGGAACCAAATGAAAAAAAAACAACATATCTTTTATATGTACATGACTAGTCATATTATTTGATGAATAATTATTTTTGTATGTGAATTATTCTACTGTACATGTGTGATTTATGTTACAATAATTTGCTTATAATTTCCGATAATTGATAAATTAACTGATGACCGGAAAATGTATTTGAATAATTTTGAAATAATTTCAACTAATGCTTAATAATAAAATTGATAAGTAGTATTTAATAATTTTACAGATAAAATATAAACTACTAATAACGGGGCTATTCAATCATGAAAACGTTCCAGATTAAATAGATTAAATAATTTTAAAAAATATTATTAAATTATCTTTAATGTCTGTATAAATATAAACCGGATATTAACATTTAAAAAAAATGCATGAAATTATATTTTTACGTTTAGGATAAAATGCTCAAAATCTAAAAAAAAATGCAGAAATATGAGCAAATAAGCTCATAAAAATATGTATCAATATGTTAAAACAAAACCATTATGATATAAATTATCATGTTATGTATTATATGATGTATATGTATGTATTTAGAACATGTAAATCACGATTGTTTATGTCAGAAACAGTAAATGCAGAAGTACATATTATTGAATATTAGAATTCATATTAAAAGACAATCATCAGAGATCAAACATATCTGCCTTTGGCACGGTAACCTAATTTTATGCCATAAACATTTCATAATTTTTAAATTCATAGTAGGTGATTAACATATATTAATAAATTTATTGCGGAACTGGAAATTATTATTATACACTAAATGAAAATGGTTGTTTTTAATCAGCGTCTGTCGATCATTGTCAATCGCCATATCATAATTCGTAATAGTACAATGTTATTATCATAATCATTTTTACTAGTTGACAAGTAAAATAAATAAATACAATAAACATTTAGCTAGCTATATTAAAATAAAACAAGAACACATATATTTTAATTAATTTGTTTTGTTTTTTAATTTATTTAGTTTATAAACACAATGACGATGATGATGTGATAATAAAACTTAAATCAATAATTGTTATACTGTTATACTGGTGTTCAATATATCACTAGTAAATATTATTTGAAATAACATAAAGCTATTAATGAAGTTATTTGTAAGTATAAATGAAAAGTATTAAATATACAGCTTTACACTTCTATAAGTCAAATGCATTATACGAATGTTTAGAACAAAAAATATTTACAATTAATGGCGTATAAAAACTTATGACCCCTCCCTATGTTTTTGATTTAACTGAAAACAACTCATTATTTTCAAAAATAATGCATTTAAATTTAGTTAAAATTATCAACATTTATATTCGCACTTAAAAGCAAACACTACTGTTAGGTAGGTAAATAAGGTAAATAATAATACTGTTAGGTAAATAAGAACTAATACAATTTTAAGATTGCAATTATGTACCTAAGTAAAACGAATTTAAATACTATGATTAAATTTGGTTACTATTTAGGTTTCATTAAGACCTAAATACCACATACATAAAAACCATTCAATAGTCACCTTTGAATAGTAAATAATAAATTATTGACATTTGAATTTTTTCTATATTATAATTTATAAAAAGCTTTTTATAATAATGGGTATAAATGGTTACATTATAAATTAATGCGTTATACGAATTATAGATTTGAATGGGCCAAACGTAAATTACAGAATACGAGTATTATATTTTATTCGATAATGATTATAATAACGAATATATTATTATAAAATGTATACATTAGACGATTACTTATACACGTATATTTATTTATCTAATCCTGGGTAGTATTCGTTTATGTTAGTAACTATAATGTGTATTTATATTTTGGGGTAGCTTATTTTATTATTAATTATTAATTTTAAATTATATATATATATATATCTCCAATAATGTTTTAAACTACAACATGGCGCACAGAATAGGTACCTGATATTATTTTTTTGCACTGATGATTTATTGGTTATGTTAGGCAACAGAGTTGAATCAAGGGGGGGATATATACCCGGGCCATATCTTGAATGGGGTCCAATGGGTTTTATAATCATTAGCTAACAAGTATAGAGTAGTGTTTTATAATTAATTGTGACTATACTACAATATACAAATATACTTTACTTATTTTAATTAATATTTATTACAAATTACAAAATCTGAATAAAAAAATGAAATTGTTTTGGGTGAAAGGGCCTCACTAAAAGTAATAACCCTTTAATGTTATTTTATTTTTTTATTTACGCCAAACGGCAATTTACAAAATACATGTGAAGTACATAAATTAAGTGAGTGATAACAGTACAATTAAAAAACATTTAACATATTATATCAATAATCCAGCCTTGTTAGGAAATTTATATGTGCAATCTATATACGATTAATTAAAATTACATTTAAATAAAATTATCATTAAGTTTTAAATCGATGAATATTTTACTGTCATATCATGAAGGAAATCACAAGATATCGAATGAAATTCGTTTATTTTTACAATTGTACCTACGAGTACATATGATACTTATATATGATACGTGGTAATCCATTATCTAGTTGACATTGGTATACCATCTATATAATTTTTGTTGTATACATATTTTATGGGCTGAATTAAATGTTTTTTATCCTCTGTCCTATTTTAATTTTTTAGTACAAATATTATTATGAATCGTTAAAAATATTTTTATTTTCTATATATTATGAACAATAGCCAACAGTTCCTTAAAAAAAATTGTAGTATGTAAGAAACACAATTTTTTTGTAGCAGTAGATACAAGTGCATACTGAGTATGAAGGTAGTTGAAAACTGACATGGCCTCAGTTCGCGGGTGATTTTCTTATATATATTTCGCTAAATTCTGGGATGGGTCACCATCCATGAATTTAGTTACTGAAGGAGTGCATAGTTAACTGAAGCGGACCAGTCGGCGACCGTGATTACTCACTATGTTACACCGCAATATGACTCAATAATAGGTTTTATAATCTTTGAAAACCAAGCATATAAGAAGAACACACTTTTTATAGTAATACAATAATACAAAAAGTGATGAATGTTAATGGTCTGGCATTGTGGCGATTAGAATAATGATAAGATATTAAGATAGTATTGAACATCTAGAGGGTTCGAGTAAAAAAATTATTGAACAAACAAATTATAATCCAGTTTTTTTTTTAAATCCTAAACATCGACGATGGAGTATGTGTCGTTATTATGTCGCGAGTAATAAGCAATTATACTATAATATGTGTTCTTTGTTACGACGTGAACGTGTGTAATAAACAGGTTCATTTATTGCCTAAAAATAAAAACCAGCGAGTCGCGATTTTTCAGTATAGTAGACTTAGCCAGTAGACTCAGTTCTTGTAGGACTCTCCAGTAATGTAGAAGCGAATCAAAAACAATTTGATGTGCTGATATTGATATTACATTTGATAAATTGATCGGTTTTCTTCCTAATCGTTTTCAATCTATGTCTTTCTCATTCGAACACCTCCTCACGAGATCGGACGAAAACCAATACTCATATTTATGAGAAAAAATTATTCATATGTATAAACGTGTATAATTAAAATACCTTTATTTGCTTATAGCTAACATCGTAAGTATAGACATTTATATAAAATATTATTTTAGTTAATAATCAATTACATCGTTCTGCAACGCGAAAGTAATCGCATTACATTAGAAAACAAGTTTGTTAATAAAATAATAATTGCCAACAAACTGTAGTTTAAGTATAAAAACAAAACTTTATACTTAGCGATTGATTATATTATATTCAATTTAAATATATATATAGGTATAATACATAGTTCAAATACCATTCAATAACTTACTGATCAGCAAGCAGTCAGACCAACCATACCGATTCATTTGAAATGTTGAGGGAATGTACTTATTTCTATGTATAGGATCACTAAGAAATGATCGGAAATTTATTATTTACATTTTTTAAGAGTTGAAACAGTTTTGAGCTTTGGGCTGGGATGTATAAATTTTTTCATTTTGTGGTTATTTAGGAAATAATTTTGTTTGTTTAATATGTTGATTTCAATAATTACTAACTGTAGTAAATTATAGCAAATTAATAAGTATAAATAATTAAATATAAAAATAGAAATAAATATAAATAGTAAATACAATTTGAACTTTTTTCAACTTATATTTTTTTATTACATTGAAATAATTTAATTTATAGTAATTGTTTTCATCTAAAATAGTAAAACATTCCTCGAGCAATGACAGGCATTTAAATTAGTATATAGTTAATATAATAGTGCTTATGGAAAGGCAAGTTTTTGACTGGTGCAATAATACACTTGTTTTATTTTGAAAAAATAAAATAAACACCTTTTCGCGTATGGAAACAGTCGAGTGTGGTCTATATAGCAGTAGTAAGTATAAAAACAATAAAGTTATTATTTTATTTTGTACCCAGCACGTGGTCTTCTTTTTCAAGGTTTGAACCCCAACGGAGGAACGACATTTCAAAACATAAGAGTTAAATAATAATAAGTCATTTATTTTTACGATATTTTTCTAATTATATTTCACGTAGGAAAAGGTTGCCGGTCGTCGCGTGTTGTTCTCGTATACCTCGTTTACTACTTCGACCAATTACCACACATAACTTTTAAGTATATGTAGGTTCCTACCAAAATGGTCTTGTGTACAAATTAAAAGTTTCTCTACATGCCGCTGCATACGTAGCGTATATTATACACCGCGTTTTCAATTTCAACGTTGTTGTAAAAACATTCGACTGAGGAGCCCGCAGCGATTCCCCCTTTCCGCAGGGTCGGCCATCGCCACGACCGTGACTCATGATAATAATGGAACATCGATGGAAATCCACATGATTATTTGTGGTGCGTTGTCTTTTAAACGAAATTCCGTTCAAATCTCCGGACTGAATATAATATACGTAGGTACTACATATCACATAAAGAAAACGAAAAATCGAATAGGCGCGCGCGTAGTAGACGTATTCTCGTGTGCGGTGCAGAATACGTGAGAAACCGTTGTCGGTGCATTCCGCGTACGTATTGCGAGATATTTCATCTCTGCCCAAGAGGAAGGGGATCCCGACTTTTCGTGTCTCCTCCACCAACCATCATAGTTCCGGTGAACTCGTGCAAGGTCTCGTATACGTATATTGTAATTTATTATCAACAAACGGTCCGGTGCCCCAAAAATTCGTGTACGCACGCACATGTCGCTGCTGTTTTCAGATCCGCGTGAGAAGGGAACGCGCGCTGCGAGTGCTTCTTGTTCGGAACGCGAAAAAATATAAATATACTCATATACGTACTGGTATATCCCTCCTGATTTTGCTGTGTCCAGAAGTGTCCCGCGTACGCACGTATACATCAGAATAATAATCGCAAAGAAAAATAAATACGGTTAGGTTATAATCGTCTTTAGAGTATGTAATATTATTATTATTATTATTATTTCTGTACTAATCGTTACACCAGTGCATAAACTCATCAACTGTGTCGGATTTTCTGTATAATTATTTGTTCCGCATACCGAAGTGTTGAAAGTCGAATATCGAAAGCGGTCAGAATCATACAATGTGGACAATGTGTATGAAAACGTGCAATTAGGTTTCAAGATAATTTCTCTGTCGAATGACGCTTTGTAAATTTGTAATTTGCACTTTTCCCACTTTTCCAAATAAATATATTATTATGAACCTACTCGAGTGCGATGAACGTTTTTTTCCGTTGTGTAACGGTGCGGGGATGACGACATCACGATCATTTACGGCGGGGATCCAGTGGCTATTTTCTTTCGTTTTTGATTTTTCGTGATATTCGGCCGAGTCGTAACTCGTTCCGTAGCATTGTTTTACCGGCCCAAGTGTATTATTTGTGTACGACAAACCGCGTCTTTTTCCGCGGACGGGTACTTTTACACCGAAAGAGGTAAATTGTTCGTCGACTACGCGTGTAATTCCGGAAACGTGACATCTCAACGATGTACCGGAGTAACCTAATCTCCCCACGACCATGTCGATTATTAATTTGCAACGCGCGCAACGGCAACACCCGGACGGGTAGTCGCGAAATCGTATGGTCATCGGCAATTTTTCTACTGGTCATCGTTAACGATTATCGTCGGCGTGCGAGAGAACACCTCCCTACACGATCGTGACGCATTACAAAACGTGTTTAACGTTATAATTATTTTAACGAAAATTTTGTTATGTGAGCGTACACTGTGCGCGACGACGGACGACGCATACGGATATATAATATATTATTATTATTATCGTGTACGCGTCGTCGTATCTCCGATAATTATGTTTCACCATTATCAGTGGCGTGCGTGTGTGTGTGTTGAGAGCGCGCCCAGAGTCGTCCGTGCGGCGCGCGCGTGTGTGCGTACGTGAGTACGTGTACGTTCGTGTACGCGAGTATAGGGTGGGGGGGAACGCACGCAGGCCGGCAGTCTAATAAAACCGTGTGTGCGTACGCTTTTTTCTTTTTCTCTCTCACTCTTTCCCCGTCGGTTTTATCGTATCACTACGGTTTCCGAGGAGTTTTCAGTCTGGTTTGCCCGCGCGACCGGCATGTTCGTCCGTTGACCGTTCGCGTTGCGAAATCTGTCAACTGTTTACGTCCCTTTTCCTTAAGTTTTTTTCCTCTTTTTCCTCACTCTCTCCCGTTCTGTTATTTCTCTTTTTCCTCCCCTGTCTTTTTTTCGTCGTTTTCCACTACAGTTTTTTCGCATCCGTTTTGCCGCCGTCGTGAAATTCCAGCGTCTCGTCTTGTACGCGTCCACCCGCAACGGTTGTCATCGTCGTTTACTTGCACACGGTAAGTCAGTACGTTACGATCGTTCGTCATACAACATAACTTATTTTCACGAATTTCCCGTTTTGACGACTTATAGGGGTTAGTACGTGGTTTTGGACTTCCGGTACCGGTGGCAACAGGAGTGTCTCGGTCGAGGACAGGTAGTGGTCGGTTATGAGACTAACGTGGTTTTTTTAATCGTTATTCAAAAATGAAAAAAAGCGTTGTGCGAACACAGCGGTCGCCTCGTTGATTTCAACGTGTTTTGTAACATATATAAGTAATAATCAACAGCGTGTTGTAGAATTGAAATTATGTCTCGTCGTTTTTACCTCCTCTCCGGACCGCCACAATATACACCCACTGCTCACGTTATTTTATACACATATACCTAACAAATATATTTATATATATATATGTGTGTTTACATATTATTTTGAATTATTCAAATGTGAATTTGTGTCTCACATCACGTAACATCGGGGCACCTCTGCATTCTATTTTCGTATACACAAATATAAACACAAACGTTAGTTTTTACACGGTTTTGTTGAATTAATTATTCTCACCTACTATACTATTTAGTATGACGGTGGATTCGTAGTTTAGGCCTTTTATCTTTTATAAAACTTAGCAACGTGTGCTAGGCGCTCCTGTGTACAGCGGGATGGCATCTGTAATTATTGGTACCTATTATTGTTTATACATTGAAGTATAGGATAGTTAGTATAAAACGATGGTTATATTATTGGAATTTAGCAATTTGGAAACAACTCCTGTAGTAGGTTGATATAAATCGAATTCATTGGATTTTTTTTTGAATATATGTTTCCGGGCTTGTAGGTTTTTCAAATTATGATCATTCAGTTTTTAATATTAAGGAAATATGATTATCATTAAATCCACAAATATGATTCCTGTGATCTTACATGATTTGATGATGTTAATTATTTATAGTCAATTAAGACTACGTCAAACGTTTTTCAAAATTTTAAATTCGATTATGGTAAATAATATCAATAATAGTTATGATTAATTTGTTATCAACGGCTCTGCAGTTATTTTTAATCTTATATTTTCTAAAACAATATAGTGATTATAATTTTATATTATAGCAAAATGATGTAACAAACAGAAAATTGTGAGTTGTAGGCATTAATGGCGTTTTATCCATTTAAATTTAGTTTTAAACCTCTGTTAAATAAAAATTTAAATAGGTATGTAGGCAGCTCTAACCTGTATAACACTAATGTAGGTAGGTTTCTACCTAATCGTTTTTCAGTTTAATCACAAAAATACCTTACCTAACTCGTTTCTAAAATTAAATAAGTTACATAACAGTATAATATAATGTATATACCTACTGCTTATTACTGGTAACAATAGTTTGTATAGTACGATTGATAGTCATTATCGTGATAGTTATTTTATTTACTTTTGAAAATAATTTTAAAGTTTGTTGTCATTGTTGTTAACTATAACATGAATAATATGTCTGTCACTTCAAGTTTTAGTGGGCCTATGCAAAATTCCTGATAGTTAAAACTTTTTGCATTGAAAAAAATATTGTGTTCACGCATATGATTTATATTCGTTTCGGAAAAAAATGCAAATGTAATTATCATCAAAATTATATACTTTTTACCATATAAAGTTCTATTACAGAATATCTAATTGTAATTTTAATTAAAACATTAACGTTGTCACTGTTTAAGTACCTTATTATTTCAGGTAGAGATCAGTTTCGTATGTATACAACTCTGATAACTAATAGCCGCTTTGCACACAATTTACATATTTGTTCCTTTGTTACATGAATAATATCGTGTTTAGTATTCTTAAAATTTTACCACAGTGAACGCGTGCCATGCCGGCCTGTCATTAGGTACAGGAATTTTGATTATGTCCTGCATCCTGTAACTTTTTAGCATTTTATTCGTGGATTAGAAATTGCTGATAAAAATATACGATTTAGATATATTAATATATCGAGATGTTATTTTGTTAGTGTTTAATAAATTAATTAATAACGCTTGCAACGGGAATTAATTTTCCCTTTAATTCAAAGTGAAATAATTAAAAATATTTAAAATATAGTTATAGGCAGTGACGTAGTTAGGATGGCTAAGGGGGCTATACCCCCTATGAGTCTTTTTTATGTATATGTACTAAACTAGTATATTATTATTTGATATGTAAATATTTTAAAACTTTAGTATTAACTAAATTTTGACGAATAACGGGTGTTGGTCATTGGTAAATACATAAGCGTAAGACTTTACCGTGATTACTACTATCATTTTGGTGATTATCGTGAACGTTATGGCAACTCTCGTTTAACACTTAAATTGTATTATCACTATAGTTTATATACCATGTTATGTCGTGGCGATGCTATCGCAGTTGACAACCGTCAATTTTTTATATTTAAATAAATATTGTTAAAATTATTTTAAAATGCTGAAAATACTTTTTTAAATTTGGTGGTGGTGGTGGAGGTTATAGGTGAAATCTCAAAGATTTCTTATCTAACCTGCCCGTGAAAGAGTTTAGCTCCTCTCATTTAAAAATCCTGGCTACGCCATTAGTTATTGGTAATCGGTGTTCATTAAAAAAATGCCACCTGAGCTTGAAATAACGATTTTTATGGGAATAAATATATTCTATTCTGGTTGTAAACAATTGGTCTGTGTTTATAATTTGTTTTCTTTTATTCGTTTATTAATCCAGTTGTAGTGCCAAGCTTATAAAAATATAAGAAATACATCTGAAAAAGGTTCCATTCCTATATTACTGTAGTTCTGTTGTAGCTTTGTTGTTACTATATATTATCGTATGTGTTATGTTCCTAATAAATATTCATTAAACTTTAGGAACAATATTTTTTTAATGAAACCCAATACAATTAGTTTTAAAATAGCGATTTTGCGTTATGGATCTCACCGATTCTTTACCTCAATATTGGGTTTGACGTCATTGTATTTATGTTACGATAAATACGTAAAATATATTTTAAGTCTCCAATTAATTAAAGGGTTGAAGTACCCTATTTATAAGCAATTTATATACGCTTGGAAGTTTATACTTTATAGTTATAATATAAGTTCTTTATTAATATCATAAGTATCGTCTAAATTACACGATTTAGGTATGTACTTACAGAAGTTGATGTTCACAAAGCGTAGTAGAAATAGAAAAAAATAATAAATTTTCATAGTTTTTTTTCGTAAAATGTTTACCCGTTGTAATGTTGTACATTGAATTACAAGAATTATGCGATAATTTTATTATTATTAAAATATACAACATTACTTATTCGGTTAAAACGAATGTACTGAACAAAATTATAGTTGTTAAATATCTTAATTTTAAACAATATTTAGATGATTTTCTTAAATTTAAATTTGAAAATAACTTAGGTCATATTATTATTATGTTTATATAAGGAAGAACATAAAATATTAATGCGTCATGTGAATCTCAGCTACGTCAGGGTAATAAATTAAGACCACAAATAGCGACTTATGACGTATATCAAAATATTTTATTCAGTAAAAAAATTTCAATTGTCTGTTATAGAAATGATAAATGGTTAGTTACTGTTATGTAGACAAGTACAAGTGAACATGCTTTAAATTTAAATTACGATTTATTTTTGAAAACAATGTGATTTAATTGATCTATTGATTTAAGTAATTTAATTAAGAAATATTTTCATAAAATATTATTTTCTATTATCAAATTATAAAGTATCATTTGTCGAAGCTAATATATTATATCAATAAAAATTATAAAAAAGACAGTTTAGGAGTTTGTCAATTATAGTTCATCCGTTCCCAGTGCACCCAACCAACCATCAACCAACGAAATAATTAATCTTAATATTTGTTTTTGTATATTACATGGTGTACATTTGGTTTGTTACTTATTACTTACATTTGGTTAGTTTTCAAATGTTAATATAATTGTATCTTGCATTTGTTATTTTATCGAATAAAAAATCCCTCTGTATTAAATGTAAATTATATTTTTTTTTTAGATTCAATATGTCAATAATTAAAACAGAAACAACAGACGAGCTATTAGAAAGAGGATTCGATTTCTTTGTGAAACATTTCCCAGATAGTGGAAAACCTGATAAATTGGGCATTGGACCCGGACGAGTAAATTTAATTGGAGAACACACAGACTATAACGATGGATTCGTGTTACCCATGGTGAGTAAATATTTTATATGTTAAGAAACTTAAGTAGAGATTAAAGTGGCCTTTAAAGTATAATAAGAACTGAGTAATTTTTGACATAATATGTCATACGCTTGTGTGGCGAATATTATTTTATTTTTATTATTATATTGTATACTAGCTTCTATACTCAGCTATATATTTATTTTATTGTTTAAACGATTAATACCATATTTTAGGTATGCATAATAATAATTAGTATTGTTTAGAACTCGTGTTTAATTTTTTTTTAGAAGTTTCGAATAACAATAATTTAAACTATTTTTAAGACTATTTTAGTTAATTAATATAGTATCTAGTCAGTCATACTTATGATATTAAATGAAGTATTTAAGATTACCTAATATAACTTAGTTAATAACTAATAATTACTTAGTATAACTAATAGAGTGAGGCGCTACTTATAAATTAATCATATGACACACGTGACGTGAGCCATTTTATACGATTAGAGTATTGTATTTAAAGAATACATTATAAAACTATCGGCGACGTAGTCGTAATGGCTTAAATTCTAATCGTTAAACAATTTTTATTTAATATTGAATCGATCAATATAATATATAATACCGTATGTTTCATGTTACGGTAAAGGCTCTTCGAGAAAGAAATTCTGATTCAATGCCACATTTTCTGAGAAAACTATTTTGCCTTTTGAATTAAATAATATTAACCGCACAAAATAAGAAATTATATACTTATTTATATAAATGATTATTATTATTATAAAATTATATATATATATATATATATATATATATATATATATATTAATTTATATAATTATAACCTAATTATACCCATTATCATCTTATCGATATCATTTTCGTCGAAAATATTTGTATTATTCATTTTTAATCTCGCCTTCATTTCCTTTTTTTTTTTTACGTTACGCTTCTCTCAGAATCTTCAAAGCCAGTGCAATACCCTTCCTCCTATTAAAATTTTTGCGATAACGCTTTGGAGTATTTGTACGGTAATCTTTATTAGCTGTTGAGTTAAATTTCTCTTTAACCGTGAAAATATAGCAATGGCGTAGCCAAAAGAAGAGCCTATAGCCCTCCTTATAGGTAGTTTTTCTAAACTGGTATACTACTATTTAATACTTAAATATTTTAAAATTTTGGTAGTAACTAAATGTTGACGAATGTCGGGTGTTTGTCATTAATAAATACATTAGTGTACAAACATAGTCGTACTTATATCGTGTTTACTATTTTTTTGGTGGTTATCGTGAACATAGTGGTGATTCACATTTTATAAGCACTATAGTTTTTTATACCATGTTATGTCGTGGCGATACTACCGCAGCTGACCATCGTTAATTTATTATTGTAATTAATTATATTTTTATAAACATTAGTAAAACTATTTTAAAATGTTGAGAATACATTTTTTAAATTTGATATTGGGGAGAAGGTTATGGGTGACCTTTCAAAGAATTTCTTACCTAATCTGCCCTAAAAACTGTTTAGTCCCTCCCATATAAAAATCCTGGCTATGGTTATTGTATAAAATCTATTTTCATGCTCTTAATACTTAGAATTTCTAGGTAGTTTTCGAATAACGAATGCAAATTAACCAAAATAATTTTATTTTATTATTTACGGCAAAATAACTCACTTTGATATATTCTATTTTAAATCTGAAAATATGAATTCGATAAATTTGAAATATCGACTAATTTTTTTATTTTCTTCATTTTATCGCAAACAATTAATTTTTATAATTTTTTAGTAATCATTGTAACTTATAGAGAATTTTGAAAATTTCACGTTTTTTTGATTTTACTTCGATACTAATTTTTTTTGGATGTATTCGTATACATTTTTAATTCGTCATATTTTAGGTTTAAATATAAAATTATATGAGATATTTGTTTTAATTATTGAAGTTTGAGTATTGATATTGTTCAGTTTAGTATACATTATATTTCATTGAAATATTAATTTTTATAATTTTAAAAAATAAATAAATACCATCATAATAAACATAGTTATGGTTAAGAAGGTGATTTTTAGTTGTTTAGTTGTATTTTTGTTAATCTATCCATATAAATTATAATTTATTTTAAACGATTTTACAAAAAAAAAAAAAAAAAGGTGATTTTTAGACATTTGTGTTATATATATTTTTTATTAATTATTATCAGGGCTCGGGACTTATAGCACGTACAATTATTAAAATAAGCCCTTAAAAATTATAAGCACTAAAATAAGTATTTAAAAAATTATAAATTAAGCAAAAATATTTATTTAAAAAAAAAACTATAAAATTCTAATTAAAAAAATTAAACAAAATAAAAATAAATCTTCATTTTCAAGACAAAGGATTTTATAGATTTTCTAAGGGATTTTTCTGAAAAATAAAATGTAAACTGTTTTCTCTGTTCTTGATCATTCTGACGTTTGACACTCAGTTCTATTTTCAGCGTTGGAATATCTATGTTGACCCTACATCGATGCCTTAGATGACGACGAACTACGTGATAACGTAGATTAGAATTAATTTTAATTTTAATTCTATCAAAAACAACTTTGTAACTGAAAACTATAAAAACGTAAAAAAACTGATCAAATAAACAAAAATAATCAGAAAAACTGGAAATAAGCATTTTTTTTAAAAATTGCTGAAAAAAAAACAAAAAAAAGCACTTTCAAATTTCATAATTGTACGTGTCAATAACTTGACATACACTTTTATAGCACTCTGCTACATTTTAAGTCAATTCATAAAAATAAGCAAATGCTTTAACTCCCGAGCCCTGCTTATTACCTATATAATAAATTATACCTTTTACCTTTTATATATATCTAAAGAAGTGTTATGTGATATTGTTCTTTTTAAGAACTTCTCTTGGACAATTATTTTTAGATTTTATATAATATATGTTGTGATATAACCATAACACAAAATATTAAATTTGGAACTGTTCAACCATTTATTTTTTACTCACTTAAAGTTTAATTGATTATACGGAGACTTACGATTTTATAGTATATAATTATATATATATATATATGTATCATATACAACTTTTTAAAAATGCTTAAATTTTATTACACTGTCAGTATACTTCAGAAATAGAATAGATTGTAATGTTATGCCCAATCGTTCATTATTAATACTTAGTTTTTTTTTTAACTTTTGACTGTATTCGTTATGAATAAATAAAACGTATGACCTAGTATAAACTTGGATAATACTGTTGTGCAATTGGAAGTGTATTTTATAGGATATGGTTTAAATTAAAACTTATTGACTTTTAAGTTTTAGGTATTTTACCTGCATAAAATTGTGTACACAGATTGTATACGTTTCCTTTTTATAATAACGATAATAATAATAACAAAAACAAATACTTTATAAAAATTGTGTTTTTTATATATTAAATATGTTATTAGAAATTCAAGTGTTGTGTAGTTAATAGTAAATTTATTGTTATAATAAAAGTTACCCATAACATAATATAAATGTAATATTAATAATAAGTGAAAAATAATATAGCAATTATTTTTTTATATTTCTGATATTATTTATATTATAGTAAATAAATACAACAATACAGTTTTATAAATGAACATATAGGTTTGGGTTAGATAGGTATTACAAATCAAATATTATTTTCCTTTATTCAAATCATAAACTATATTAATTAATTTTCACGTAATGCTTAATCTAATACACACATATATATATATATATATATATACTATATATACTTCAATGCAGATTCAAACTTCAAAGTATTTTCTTGCTTTACTTTGTATTTATAATGAGAAACGAACTCATTAAATAGCATCAATTAAATATTTATCAAAGTAATCTACAAAGTCAGCTAATTTATTTAAAAAAAAAAAAGTGTTCGTTTAATGTTTATCAGAAACATATTTGTAGGTATTGAGTATTTGGTTTATAATGTTTAAGATTAGTAGAAAGTTTCACGGGGTACAAGTCTTCGGCACATAATTATTTTATCGTTCAAAAACATGAATAGTTGGTTTATCGGTATTTATTGTATTTTGTGTGTGTATCTTCGAATAACTGTTTATAGTTTATTACAGTTTTTTATTATATTTTATCATTGCCACCTTTCCTTTTTTCTAACACCGAGAGCTGTTTATGACTTAAATATACTTGAAAGTATGTATAAAAACCTGATAAATGTAGGTAAATAAGTAAGTTAAATACCTTATCGTATGAATGTTACATCCTGTATAGTCGCGTAGATAATACGTACTTACAAAATATTTTTTTTTATTCCATATTTTTTCGAATCTGTTTATATTAAAATTTTTTATAAATTTCAACTATATTACATTTAAACACGTTAGTGTATAACAGCAGTTTGGCTTACCTATATAATTTTTAAAAAATGTTTGAATTTTTAAAATAAATATATATTAAAAGGCATTTTAGATTTTTAGGAAAATATATTACAATTCTATAAAAAATAAATTAATGTTTTTCAAACAAACCAAACAAACTTGTTAACACTTACTGTTAATACCAATAAAACACAAATTTATAAATTGTTTTGTTTTGTTATTGTACAGTAATCGGTTTTTTTATAACTTGTTGTTTTTAATATTAAAAAAGTTATCTACAAGTTTTAATTGATATATATTAATTGATATATATATATATCGAAAAATGTCAGTAGTAAACTATACGACAGATAAAGTTTTTATAATTTAATTGTAATTATATTAAATTTATACATTATCATATATTATAATAATAATTATTATTGATTATTTTCAAAATGTCTAATTTGCATTTATGTCATCCATAGAATATAGTATTTTATTATAGTTTCTTAACAATAGGAGAGTTAATACAAATAATTTTGATGTAATGATTTGTGATATAGATATGATTATTAATTTCTTTTACCTCATCGAAGTATTTTAAATTATTATAAATTGATAATTGGATTAAGGTTATAAACCATTATATTATATTACCTATGTATAACCTATTATATTATGTATAAACTTTACATTCAAATTTGACAGAAAAAGGTAGCTTGTACGTTTTAGCAAGTTTTAACGTGTGTATGCGAAAACTGAAGGCTCGTTTAATCTTAAGCACGACATGAACGAAAATGGTCACGCTTGATTTTTCGAATTGGCGCGAACGACCATGATCACGTTCTGTATATCCTTATTTATTAATATTACACAGAGTTAAGCATTTTGGATAAAATACTATTTAATTAATTTATATTAAAATATTGAATGCATTAAATATTGTATCTATGTCTAGTTCTAAACGTAACTCTTGTATGGAATATACGTGCGAGAAAGTACTTTGTTTTTCGAATCAATTTTTGATCCATTTTGATTCGTTTTTATATTATTTTTTTTAGATTTTAGTTTTATAATAGTATGGACAATATTAGTAGTGTGTAGTCAGTCTCATGTTTCGTTTCAACTTGCCTAAATACATACACTTTCAGTTAAATTTGAACTGAAGATTAAACGTGTGTAGACCGTTTATCACCTAACTAAAATGTTTACTTAACTTGTGCAGTCGTACTAGTCTGTAATTTTCAAACGACTCTTATAAACAAAATCCTTGTCGACGAGTTTATATGAGTTACATTTGTTTATTTGTGTATAAATATATACATATCAAAAAAATAAATAAAACAATGATAACAATAGTGTGTTGTAGTGTCTTATAATTAATTTTATATCATTATTACAATAACAAGAATAGTATATCTTGTAATATACTTTTATGCTTAGAAACTAAACATAACTTTATAACAAAATGTAAATATTAAATAAACATCAAAAATGCTCAAATAGTATGTTTGGTAAAGTAATTACTAATTAAAATACTAAAAAAATCAGTTAAACAGATAATTTTAAAGTTTGAAAAATCTTTTATAGTTTTCTATTAAATTAAGGTTTATTCTTCTTTTCGTTCAATATCTAAAACATTAGGTTCAAGTCAAAATGCATTCAAAAATTGACTTTAAAATATTTCAGTAAAAATTAACATTTTATTTAATATTAAATTTAGATGTAATAATTTATATAATATAAAAAAAAGAGAATTATTGTTTTTATTTTTATATTATGTATGATAATTTGTTTTTAAATATGATTTTGAATGTTCAGCTAATTTTTGAACGAAAACTAACAAATATTTCAATATTTATAATTTTAGTTAGAAGTCAAAGAAAACAAACCAATACATTAATTAGTAGATTATAATAGTAATTAGGTTAAATATTATAGTAGATTTATTTTATCTATTGCGAAGATAAAACTTTTTAAATTCCAAAGTTTACAAACAAAACACAGAATACAGATTTAAATTTTTCTGTAACGTCGGAAAACTTGTTAATTTTTCATCTCTTTTGAATGATACTCCTACTTTGAGATTTTTTTGAAACTTGATATTTCTATTGAAGGAACCACAATTCTGTTGGTATTTTGTCGACCCTACTATTCCACGAGTAAGTTTTAATTTAATGGAAATTGTTAAATGTACTTTCGACTTTTTTTTTTCTATAGTGTTATAATTACTACAATGGTGAATAGTATAAATAACTCAGAAAAAGTTAAATTGAACTAACCAAGTAATTTAATGTAACCGCGAGTAAAGTTTTTGCTTAGTTTTGGTTTTTTGTTCTATATTCTTTTAACTTTAGAAATCAGTTTTAATTCTGATTATAAGTATATATATTTACAGGTTCGAAGCATTAATACTATTAACTGAATATTGGATTACTATACACGATGTGTTGTGAATTTATTTTGAGTTGGTGACTGCAGCTTCGTTTTGCGTCACTGGTTTCACTATGTGTTGATATCGTTGTTGGTTTGTTATTTCTTTGATTGTTTCCAACCAAATACATTGTAACAATTATGTCAAGAGTGTAAAACATTGTAAACTAATTAGTAAAAAAAAATTAAATATATATACTTTAAAAATAATTAGTTATTTTTAGTGACTTAAAATGTAATTCTTAAATATATTTTAATTAAAAATAAAAAAAATAGTTTCTTATTTGAGAGCCACATAAAATATCAAAAGCTCTTAGTGAGTCAAAAATGTATGAATAAATATAATTTTTAATTTTAAGTATATACACTTATAAATATATTATAAGTTATATGTTACTGGTTTCAATTTTCTAAACTGATTCAAAATGTTTGTCAGACATGGCTGATCTATATTTTGATTTGTTAAATTTCATTAAAAAAAAATGTTTGTTTACTCAAATAAATATTTAGATATACATATATGAGTATATATGGGGAAAAAACAATAAAAGTCAAAAAATCAAAAAATCTTGTAATCATATCATCTTGCCATTTTTTTTGAAAAGTAAATTTAATTTGTTTTTTTATTTTATCAAAAATTAGCTGTATTACCACCTATTATTTTTTGAACTATTTCATACTTTATTTTTTAGTTTTTTGAGTTTTGAAACTATAAAACTATTAAACAGTTACTACCTACTAAACTACTATTAACTATTAAAAAGTTTAGGAATATTGATTATCATCGTTTTTCTCCATAGCTTTTTATAGATATTCGATTGCAATTTTTTTTAATTTGAATATTGGTATTTCTAGAATAATTGTTTATAAAAATCAAAAAGTTTCTTCGTGATGTACATCCCGTCATTAAATTGCAAATCAATAGTTTCCATTTGGAGGCAAGCAAGAAGGCAAGTAGGAGAGAGTAGGAGACAATTATTTTATATCACTACTAAATGGATTTTAAAAAATATTTATTTAGATTTTGCATCAAGGTCAGGAAATCGTTGTTGGCATTGGATTTAAGTTGAGAAATTATATTTTAGGCGAATCCGGGCTAAAAAAATGTTGTCAATATGACTAACTTCTCTCAATGTTTCTTTAAAATGTAATCGTTTAACTCGTTAATTATGATACAGGTGATAGTTTACACATGACAATGATTTTGGATATGACACATATTTTTAAATTATTTGTCGTTCTTTGGAGTACCGGTTGAAATTGGTTGGCGACCGTAGTTCGGAGACCTCTGAACTAAAATATAATAAATTGATGTTTAGTGTGAATCTCTAACATCTTATATAAACCATCTTAATCTTAAATTTTATGATATTCGGTTTTCATATATAATTTTTCTAATGATAATACTCTTTTTTTGCTCAATGCATTTCAGACTGTTTTTCATTAAATTATACCTATAGTACGCAGAGTTTTTCTATATTTCTTAGGATGTTTGTTTATGACGGTCATAATTCATACAAGTGATACTGTATTTATGTGTAGGCATTGCCGATGGTGACGATTGTGTTAGGCCGAGCCAACAACACCGACATTTGTCGTGTGGTTACTGAATGTAGCAGTCTCGAGGAAATCAAGGATTCAAACAAAACCGAATTCAAAATTCCTACCGTCAAACCACTGTACGTGGGCACACCTAAATGGGCCAACTACGTCAAAGGAGTGATCGCATGCTTCCAAAGTGCGTACCCATAGGCACGTACTATTTATTTGAATAAGTATAATACATTGTTTAATTAGTTTGGTCGTTAGCGAACAATGAGTCGATAGTAGATAAATTAGTGACCATTACGAATTATTCATTCGTGCGAGTTTTTTTTATTTTCCCTCGAAAAATTGATAGACAATATTATAATGTTTGATGCTTTCGGTACATCCATATTTAGTCATTGATTACACCGTTATGTATATTAATAATGACTAGGGTTCGGGACTTATTGCACATACATTTTAGGAAATATGCACTTAAAATAACCGAAATATGCGCAAAAACATGCAACTGAATATTTTTTTAATGACAATTAAAAAATTTGATTTATTCGTTTAAATTTAGACCATTTTTTTAATCAGCATTTTTTATACAACGATAACACTTAAAACATTATATTATTTGTATGTTCAATTTCATTTTCTTCATCTTCTCCTACAATGAAAAATACAAACTGAATATTTATTTTGGTACTTTTCTGTTATACGAGACTACGGCTGTTATCACGACTACCACCCAAGACTACCTCCGTTATGGCGACTACCTTTAAATATTCGTCACACATCACAATCCTGTTATCATAAACTACTTAAAATGGTACTTTCCTGAATTATTTTTTAATAATATGTATTGTGGGGAAAAAAAATGAAATAAAGAAAAAATTTAAATACATAGTAGTTATTCATAATGTATTTTACTTAAATTTTACAAAGTGCCAAATTTTAAAAAATTAAATAAAGAAAAAATTTAAATACAAAATACAATTAAAAAAATGAATTTTTATTGTTTTTAAAATTTCGATGAATTTAAATTCTTTTGCATTTTGTCTTCACATGAATTCAGCTAAATATGATTTTAGATGATGACGCGCAGTTCCACGATGTTTTTTATTCCCCCATTTTGCTGATCCCCATAGACGTTCTACATTTTGAGTATGTGCTCCACTTTGGGGATCTACAAAGTTTTTGCTGTGGTTTACTGTAAAATGTTTAAAACACGCTGTTTCAAGTTCACTAGAGTTGTATGCCCGCCAACAATCAGAATACATTTTTGTTCCCTTTTTTATATTTAATAATATTTCATTTAGGAGAGTAGACATGGTCCGATCAGGAACCTGGATCAAAAAACATTCCTTAGTTTCACAACATAGACCTCCAAAAATCCACTGTTGTGGAAGAATTCTGCCTGTATTATTTTTGCGCTTGGAAAATAAGCTTTCGTCTATTTCGACAATTTTTCCGCGTCCTCCAATTTTTCCTTGGTTCCTTGCCTCAATATTTAGAACACAAACTTCCCTCAAATAGTTATTCCAATCTATTACTGTATTATTATTTATTTTCAAATGTTGTTCATACCATTTTATTGAAGTTAACTCTTGACTCTAAGCAAAAATAAACCGCAAAACAGTAACAAATGGAAGACGACTGTGCTCAAACCAAGTGTTATTTGGGACACTTACTTTTTTTTGACAATTTTTAATATTACACTTCCAAAATATCAATTTTCCGAAGTATAATTTAGCGTCATGACCATTCTTGCATTGTCTTTGCGTAAGTAAAATACCGTGTTCCTGAAGCAGCTTTACTGTATCCTCTTCACTTTGAGGTAGAGACCACATGTCCATATCGTATTAATTAATTAATTAATAAAAAAATTAGAAAAATACAACAAACGTAACTAACGAGAATACGAGACAGACGAGACGACTACAGCGAAATGACTGCAGAACAGTCTACTTTTATAAAAAGGTGATAATATACGTAATGATATATATATAATATAATAAATATAATTGTAGTTTATGAATATCGTTTATATCATTTGAGAATTGAGATAGGCCTAAAATTCCCTAAAATTTGCTAAAATAAACCGGTTTAAAATTATGCCACATTATCCCGGTCGCGATAACGGAGGTAGTCTTGGGTGGTAGTCGCGATAATAGCCGTAGTCTCGTATAACAGGAAAGTATCATTTTTGTAGTCTTAGATAACAGGATTGTGATGTGATCGAAAAACAGGGTAGTCTCGTATAACAGGAAAGTACCCTTATTTTCCTTTAAAATTCTCTAAATGATATACGGTAACTGATAGAACACGCAGGAACAATTAGGTATTTTACTTGTTGCCCTATCCTGACTCATTCTATTGACCAATGCATGAAAGTAAAAAAAAAAAAAATAATAATGTTAACCTTTAAAATATATCTGCTTAACATCGAACGAAAACTGCGTAAATATGCTATGAAGAACAATTAAATTGCCAACATTGGTCAAAAAATATGCGTTTCGTTCAGAAAACGGCGAAATATGCGAAAACATGCAATTAAAATTTTTGTATTTCGATCCGTTATGATTTAAAACAAATGTATATATTATTCAGACTATTCTGCAATTGTTATCAAACAATATACAAATGCAACAAGTCCCGAACCCTAATAATGACAATATATGCACGTTGGATTATATTTACTATTACGTGTAAAATAATTTTGTGTACAATAAAATGTATACGTATTGTTATTATGAACATTTTCCGCTTGTGTATTTTAGGTATAGTGGTAGGTTTCGATGCCGTAATTTTGTCCAGTGTACCATTGGGTGGTGGGCTGTCCAGCAGTGCTTCCCTAGAAGTAGCCACCTATTCGTTCATCGAAGCTATTACCGGAAATAAAACAAATCAGTAATGAAAACTTTTTGATCGCATATGATATCGACGTGCGGTGGTTACCAACATAAATTACAATAATGTGCGCTCATATGTTTCAGATTGGTGCATAAAGCTATGGTATGTCAAAAAGCAGAACACATGTTCGCCGGAGTCCCTTGTGGTATAATGGATCAATTTATTTCTGTCATGGGAATAGAAGGTCATGCTTTACTCATAGACTGCAAGTCAGTGCATATTATGTATTTCTTAACGTACTATATTTTATACAGTTTTAACCGCAGCCAATTTATTATGTAAGATAATTAGTTTATCCAATTTTATTCCTTCCCCCACTCTCAATATGAAAAAAGACCATTTTGATATAATACTGATCCGAAAGGATTTTTTCTGTTTTCTGATATTTACGTGTAATGGTGTACAATTAAGCTGATAGTTTTTTTTTACAGCATATTATATTTTAATATGTTGTTGCTTGGTTAATGTTTTGTTAATTGATTTTTATTTTACCAATTTTAATTTAGTTTATGTAACTGTTTTTTACAGATCATTAGAATATGATCCCGTTCCATTGACTGAATCCAATTACATTTTTTTGATAACAAATTCGAATGTTCATCACGAGCTTAGTAATAGCCAATACCAGTTGAGACGATACCAGTGCGAAGAAGCCAGTGACTTGATAAACGTTGAAAGTCTCAGATCAGCCACGATGGAAACCTTGAACAGTAATGTAGAACTAATGTTATGATAAAATGCATATTCTTAGAATACTAGTAATTATTGATGTTGATTGTTTTTGAAATAGAAGCGCATTCCAACGGGAAAATGAATGAAATAATCTACAAACGGGCCAGGCATGTTATAACAGAAATCGAGCGAACCATAACTGCTGCTGAGGTACTAAAACGTGGAGATTATAAAACGTTTGGCGAACTTATGAACGCTAGCCATAATTCTCTGAGGTAATTTATTCATTTTCGTATATGTTATCGCGACGCCGTGTCGATTTTTATTCTTTAATTGTTTTAATTGACGATTTTATATTGTTCAAGTGTAAACAATGTGCTTCTATTATAGTTAGAAATATTTATTTAATTATTTCGCATTATGACAATATTCAAGTATACATGTGTAAGTAGGTAATTACAAGAAAAAAAATGTATACAACGTACTTCGAATATTATCTATGAAATTATATCATTTAAAGCGGGTGGTTGGTCTTAAGAGATTAATAAATGGGAGATAAATGTTGGTAGTTGTTTATTCTACGGTAATTTCCAAAGAAAAATGGTTTAGTCGTATGCATCACTGTTGTCTATGGTATATTTTGAATTTTTTTCGCATTAATACCTATACGCTTTTTATTCTTATTTATATAAACTTATAAAGTTCATACTTAATGAATAATTAAATGTATCGTTATTATAATTTTTTTACTCTATTGGAATGTTGCTTATACTGTGTATTTTGTTAACAATATCAACCTAAATGTACAGATTTTTTTTTCATTGTAACGGTTTTTATTGTTCGTTAAATATCGGCAGGCAATACAAGGTCATTCGTTAAAAAAAAGACAATGACACTAGCGCACATATTATAATTTATTAAAAATAATTTTACCTCAATGTTACAGTTTTTTAAATGCTTTTATACTCTGAAATTAGAGCAAACTATTTTGCAAATTATCGATTACATTTTATATTTTATTTTATTGAAATAAAATAATTAATATTAGGTTTATTTTATTTTATATCTATAAAAACAAGATCGTTATATTCCCTATGTAAAATATTACAATATTTTCTTTTTATTCTGTACGATCGTGATTATAATAGTTTTTAAGCCTATATAGTTTTACCTATTAAACGTCAGATTTTTTGCGTGTATTGTTAATAGATTTTCTATTGATTGATAGTTTTAAAGCTGTGCATAATAATATCAGGAGGTGCTATTGGTGTGTGTAAACTTTCTCACTCATACTTAAGTACAAACGAGTTTTTGTAAAAACCACATTTGTTTTGACCTAGTTTATATTGTATTGTTAGAACTATAATATACAATTTTTTATCTAATGATTAAAATGTATTTGTATACAACACCTGTTTATAAAACGGTTTTATTTCGTATAAAATAAACTAACATTATTTTACAGAATCCTGAGTTAAATTTTTAAATAGTTTTTTTTAACCATGGTTTACGTGAAAAATTATTAGCTTCAATCAAATGATACTTTTTCAGTTATAATATTATAATCATTATTTTTTTGCTCAATTCATTGAGAATGAATGCTAGAATTAGTTAAAAAAGTTAGCTGATGGAAAAGTAAAAGTAAACACGCGAAAAAAATTCGTTCCGAATACTTCTATTTATAAAATTAAAGTAATATTATAATTATAATATTATTATAATTATTTTTTTATTATATTTTTTTATATATATTTTTTTATAAATTAATAAATTATTTTATAACTAATAAAAAATTATAAAAAAATAAATAAAATTTAAAATGAGTAAATGGTTAATACTCGTAAATTAATATGTAAATAAATAAATAAATAATTTATACATAGATAAATATATAAATAATTAAACAATTTCTTAGCATGAGGTCGAGATTTTATTGTATTTGTATGTACTTGGTGATGAATTTTTAATTATAAATCGGTCGTACTTTATAAATATAATAACACTACAGCATAAGCATTTATTTAATTATTTATTTATTTATTTTTATATATAAATTATTTGTTTATTTATTTATATATAAATAAAAAAATCATGGATTTTATTATATCTCATACACTTATTCACTTTTTATTTTATTTATAATTCGTATTGTTGAAATGGTCAAATTTTTTGTTTTTAATTTAACGATTATGTATAGTTGTAATTGTAAATTTCAGTGATTAGGCAAGAGATAATTAGAGTTAAGTTAATTCCATTTCTAGTTTAGAAATCGTTCAAAATAAAATTTTTTACATGCCATTAAAAATAATTTTAATTAAGTATCGACAATTATTGATCATATAATTAATATTTTTATTTGTGAAATGGATAATATTCTTGCAATTTCGGGTTTTTTTTAAAAATAAACTATATTTTCAAATACATTTAGATGATCCCAGATTTTGTTGCTATGTTTATTGATTGAATTAAGATTTTTCAGAGTAAAGTGCATTCGTTAACTGAATAAATACCCAACGAGCAATTCTATCCTCATCGAATCCATCCTCGCATAGTCAAATCGTTCGATAAATACTTTTAATTTACAGATGCATAACAATATTTTATTGAATAACAACAATTTAGTTATTACAAACGAAATCATATTATTTCTTATCGAACTCTATGAATCAATTTGTAACACTCAAAAACATTATCTCTTATTGTTAATTAATTACTCATTTTTAAGTGTTATTAAACATTGTAATGTTCAATTTTTATAATGGAAACATGAGTTTCAGTAAACATTGAAATTAGGAATAATAAATAAAATTTAAAATTAATAAGAAATTACCTTTACAATGACAACAGCTTATAGTTAATAATATAAGGTATTAACAAAATTGAATTGTATGCATTACTGAGAAATGCGTGACAAAGAACATTGCAATATAACCTTATTGGTTCACATGATTGGTTGGCTGTTAAATATTTAATTAAATTTACGAAATGGATTAACATTTATACTCTTATGATTTTATTAATCGTGTCTATGACTATCAGACAGTGTTTCTTTCAGGAATTTCTATGGGAAGGGAGTTGAGTCCATTGAAAAATCTTCAAAACCCGCCCGGGAAAAATTTGGAAAATAGTAAAGATATATAAAATATTAGAAAAATATAATACCACGGTGAATGACCTACAGTCATTAGATATAAGTCAATACCATACTTTATTATTTTTTCAGTTATTTTTCCCGGTGGAAATCAGTAATTGGTCATCGCATAGATTATATTGTTAGACAATAAACTAAATGGTAGATTTATACGCAGCTTAAAAAAATCACCAAATTCAGTTCCTTTAAAAATGTAAAAAATAAAAGTAAGATTAAAAGATTTTGTTTTTGAATATTTTTGTTGTTTGTATTTTTAACTTAATACACAATGTATTTAAAAAATAATGTTGATATATAATAATAATATATGTGTGTATTAAGCTTATTAAAATGTGTGTATTTAATTATATTTTTCGTAATTATAATTATCAGACAAAAGTAATTCGAGTACTATCAAAAAATACATTTTTTCTTGATGTAATATAAGTGAACCCCTATTGTAATCATCAATAGATGTAGATAGCCAAGGCTAGGAACATCTTATTTAAAAATATATATATAAAAAAAAAAAGTGAACCCCGATTTTTTTCTAATGCTTCTCCCGGAGATAATTTTCTGAAAGAAACACTGTCATCAGACTATACTTGTATTAATGCAGGGGCATATTTATTGGGGGAGCCCCTCCTCAAAATGAAAAACACCATTGTTAAAAAATTGTTATTTTTGACATGCAGGACCGGATTAACAGTTTATCGGGCCTGGAGTCTAGAAGTCAAAGGGCTCTTAATCCTTATAATATTTATTACCGATAACAAAATTTTATTTCTTAAAAAAAATGATACAAAGTAATTGATTATACAGAAATATCTTTAACAATTTTTAATATTTATCAATTTTCGTTATATGCAAATATACAATATTATTCTTTAAATGTAAAAATATAATTATAATATTTTAAAATTAACTTTATTCTCTTATTTTCTCTTCTCTTTTTGGAACTCCACAATAATTTCATCTGTATTTATTTATTTTATTAGAGATCTCAATTACAAATACAAATAATACAAGTACGAAAATTAAAAAAATGTATAACCAAAATAAAATTTAAACTTAAAAGATTTTGAACTGGGTTTATGATAAAAGGCCCCTTTGGGGCCTTAAATATTTTAGGGCCTGGAGCCCGGGCTCCTAAGCTTCGTGCTTAATCCGGTCCTGTTGACATGAATATGTCTTTAGGCTGAGGGTTATTCCGAAAATTGGTCACGACACTGAGAATGTTGCTTATGCGATAATTTATAATGCGAAAAATTTGATATTTATAAAATATGTTTATTTTTATAAAAAAAATATGGTGAATGTAAAGGTAATGGTGAATTTTGGGTGACTCTAATAAAAAAAAATTGTTTATTAAAATGTAGTTTTTATATTTCTTTTTAAAATTATAAATCATTAAAAAAATTGAGTTTCTTATTTCTCTGATAGTGTAAAGACAGTCGAGAAGTTTTATTGTGTTCAAGTAATTTTTGTCGTAATAGTATGCTTCCTCATTCCATTCCCTCAAAAATCAAACACGTGATCGGCGCCCTCCAAAATGAAAATTTATATACGTTACTGTATTAATGTTTTATATTTATTAAGCAGCACATTATTTACTGCAAATCATTTAAAACAAAATAAATAACTTGTTTAATCATAAAATTAAAAACTAACTTACAGAGATGATTTTGAAGTGTCTTGCCAAGAATTGGATCAGTTAGTAGAGTTGGCCAGAAAAGTGCCAGGTGTCCTTGGGTCTCGTATGACTGGAGGAGGTTTCGGCGGATGCACAGTGACATTGGTTAGGACAATTATATATTTTTTTTATTGCGTAAAATTACGTGTACATACTGTATATAATTATCATTGTTATTATTATTATGATTATTTTGTAATTTTCAGGTGGACCGGAATGCCGTTAACTCTGTTGTTACTATAATTAATTCGGAGTACAAAAGAAACCCTAAGTTCTATACGGTATTGCCGTCATGTGGAGCGAAAATTGTTAGATTATAGACCATGTTCTTATTTATAACCGTTTAAAGTTTTATTTTTTTACCATGCAATTTTATATTGAATTATTATTGCTCATGTATTTAATTTGTAAATTTATTGTTAATTGTTTTATGTTTATACGTGTTTTTTACGAGATACATAAATAAGAACTGTATTTTAATATTAAATATAAGTAAAAATGTTTTTAGTTGGTATACACGATAAAGTGAACATCAGTAATATAAGCCAAACATTTCAAATTATTGTATCAATTATTATAATAATGCCTATTGATCATAAGTATTTATTATTTTCAATAAGATGTTTAATACTTGTGTATTAGTTTTTGTGAATTCACCTTTCAGCCTTATAATTATATTTTGTTTACTGAAGTTTCAAATAATGTTAAAGAGAAATATATTTAAATTATTTATTTTTCGACTATCAGCACCATAAAAATATTATCTCTTTAAACACTCAAGTATGCTATTATTGTGTTAAATGCAATGTGCCATCTATTTATTTATTTTAAATACTTTTTTGAAGTTCTAACATTTTTTGTGGTTGGAAAAGTATAAAAGCCTGTAAGTGGCCCAAAAATGTATTTCAAGCTTAAATAAATTAAAGGTATTAATTGTAGGATATACGATATACGCTGCCATAAAATTAATCATGTTCGACATTTAAACATTTTACCGTCGAAAAAAAAATTCACTTATTTAAAATTTCGATTACCATTGGCACAAATAGCGATTTAGATTTACATGAGTTATTAATGGTGAAACTGAATGAATTTAGTTTTAAAAATTATACTTAATTTATCAAAATTTCAAGTAGGTAAGTGCAGTTAAATATGTTTATGTAACTAATAGTTTTATTTATTAATTATTATTCAATTATAGTGTAAAAGCAAATAATTTTGAAGAGAAATTAATTTCATTGTTTATGGAAAAATACTTGAATTACCTAAAGAGGTTAAAATCTTTTTATATGTATCTTAAAAGTGATTTATTGAACAGTTTACATTTATTTTATTAATTTACTATGGAACTATTGTATAGTCAACTATTTTATCGGTTTTTAGAAAAATACTTTTCTTATTATTTTACCTTGTAAAATACTTTAGAATCAAGAAATATGATACTTTTGACAATTTTTTATCGTTTTTATTTTTAAATTTATCTAAATGGTAATTTGTGTTTTTCATTTAGTTACCATGTTATATCTTGGCCATGCTACCGTAGCTGACCACCATTAATTTATTATTATTAATTATATTTTAATAAATATTATTTAAACTAGGTGTTTTAGAATACTGGAATTAATTGAATCGAAATTGAATAATTTTTGTTGGGGTAGGGATGAATTCTCAAAGCATTTTTTACCTAACCTGTCCATAAAAGTATTTGTCCCCTTCCTTTTAAATCAATGCCATATTTGTTTTATATAATTAAATCTAACCTGTCTAATTTAAATATTACTTTAATCAAACACAATTTTTAATTACCCAGCTTAAATAAATAACTCTATTAAATAATCAATAATCAATAAACAATTAAGTGTTGCAAAAAGTAGCTGCTTCCCCAAGTGATATTGGTTATTTTGCGTGACCTGCCGATTCTAAAACAGTAGATCCAATAAATTTGCTTTGCAAGGTTTTATTTTCGATCTCGCATACATATGTTTTAAAAATTTAATTTCAGTGTCTACGATTTAAAAAAAAAAAATGTATTTATTTTTATTATCTATGCGTTTAAATACGAAGATGATTAAGGTGCGATAAAAATACTAGGTAGTATAATTTCCCGGTGATTCACGAGTGCGATCTGCATTACGAATGCTTAGACGTACTGTGGTTCTAACACTAAGTTAATGATATATATATATATATTTTTGAAGACTGTGTTAATTCAGTTTCAATAAATTAAATAATATATTTTATAATTTAACTTATGTTTAACCAACTTATTAAAATTAAAAAGTTGGTATTTAAGGAGGAAAGAATTGAAAAAATATATATATACATGGAACTTAGCTCCTTAATGTGTAGCATTACACATGTAATTTCAAACAAATAAAATATTTTTGAATGTCATTCAGTGCAAATAATACTAAACGAAATAGTATCGGTTGTATTTCGAATGACATTTATTGATGAAAAATCAGTTGTAGAATAAAAAAATTCTACAACTGATTTTTTATCTAATTTTTGATTATCGTTGGTATATTCTTATACAGTCAAATTCCTTAAATTTAAGTACATATAAGTGTACCTACCTACTGAAAAACTTTAATGCAATATGATATATTTTTATATATCCAAGAGATAATATTGTAGGTTGAAATAGCATTGATAGATAATTCTTTTAATCAAATTAAAAATTCCTATAGCTAATATATTATTATAATTTTATCATTTATGTAAAAACCATTTTCACGTACCTAGGGTATGTGCTGAATTTCACATCATTGATAATGAGATAGATATTATACGTAAATATAAAAATTTTACTAAAAAAATTTAATATTGCAATGTAAATTACATTTTTATGACTTTTATACTTTTAAATAATTTAAGTTTGTATATAATTAATAATAAAAAATAAAAGAGGGACCATGTCTCCAGAAGAAAACGTGATTTAGATGAAAACAAAAAAATATGTTTAATGTGTAATATTATATGTTTATACTAAGAATAGTGGGAATTGATGAACTAAAAACCATAATCCTACTCATAATGTACTCAAAACTTAACATAAAACCTTTTCACTCCTCTAGAACACCTCAATAAATCTCTACATTGATAAAATCTTCGAAAACTAAAAAAAAACCTATTAATCTGAATCCTATTCTCAATGATTATATAATAGTAACATATATAGTAAAATACTCAACTATTATTTCGTTTTTAAAAAGAAATTAATATAGTGTACAATAATAAATAATATGTAATATTGGATAAATCATATTTTGTACAAATATTTATAATTTAATCGTTAAAATACTAAGCTTGAAAATTAAAGGGATATTAGTAGCTGGACAATCTTATATTTGATGTGTAAATAAAACAATAGTTAGTTATGATAAAAAAAAAATATACTTAATATAAATGTTGTAAAATGTTATTAAAGTATGAAAAGTTAAAATTTTTTTATTTTCTAAATATTAATTAGATATTGATGAGAATATTATTTGTCTATATTTATGTTTTTTTTAAATTTGTAAGATATTTTACGTAATGAAATTATTATTATTATATTTTTTCTTAAACTATAAAATACAAAAAAAAACCCATAATGTATCACAAACAGTGCCTTCTCGTCTACAATTGTCACATTTACAAAAAAGTATCATTGGATTCTATTTCTATAGAACCTTGTCTGCTTCACTTTATATCTGGTATAGCTTAAATCTCTAACCTTTTTCTTTAAAATGCCTAACTAATACTAAAGCTGTCACTGGTTGATGTAATGTGCGGTTGTACCATGTTCCATAGCGTAGAACCAATTTTTAGTTTTCCAGTCTTCATTCTATTACTTTCCGAGGTGAATTGATGAATTCTTGATCAATAATTCTTTACGATGGTGGGTCTTAGTCCTCTGATCAACCCCTAACCTGGAGGACCAGCCACAAAAGACTATTAGGACTC
The DNA here is from genome assembly GCF_003268045.1 of Sipha flava. Lineage (NCBI taxonomy): Eukaryota > Metazoa > Arthropoda > Insecta > Hemiptera > Aphididae > Sipha > Sipha flava. The sequence continues at coordinate 2,108,962 of NW_020272972.1, read as the reverse complement.
TTGTGGAGCTATTGTAATGCATTGGGAGATGGGGACGCCACTTTCCCAACGCCATAAAACAGCAGGAGATAACACTCTACAATAGTGATTCTCATCTTTTACTCATTCATGTCACATTTAGCCATTAGAATAAAACACTGCGTCACCTTAACATCAAAATAATAAATAATTTTAACTGTGTATTTTAGAATAATTCTTGAAATAACAAAAAAAAAAAAAGAATACAGTACATAGAAAAATAATAAGTACACCTATAATTCATTTGAGTTATAGGATTCAACAAAGATTATTAGTTAAAAGTTTAAATTTGCAAATTAGAAAAAAAAGAGAGAAAAAACAGTAATGATTTGTATGAAAATTGATGAGAAATTGGGCATGGTGGTTTTTACAATATGAGGAAGTTATTGATGGTAGAAAGACCGAGTCTCTTATTTTCTTCTAGAGTTTTAGAGTTATAGTATACAATAATAATACTACATATTTAGCGTCGTGGTTTGCTGCCAACAAATATTATTTAAATATAAATATTATTAAAATATACAACAACTTATTTTAATTATAAAAAAATATTAACCAACGAAATATTGAAGTCAGTTGTAGATTGAATGGTTTCTATTCATCCTCATTTGAATGTCCATTTCTATTTAATTATTTTTCAATGTTTCTAAATATTTTCATTTAGCATGTGCTAGAATAGAAGTATCAATGTAGGGATGTATTTGTTACTCGTTACATGGATAAAATATTTTTCTGTTAAATGTTTTTGAAAATTTTGATGCTTCACGAAAATATACACAAGCCAGTTGTCACGCGTTTTGTAGTCAATGTCTTTATTTTAATATGTTCTCTTTTATTTTTTATATTTTCGCGAACCTGTTGCGTATTAGTTAACCCAGGGGCCTGTTCCATCAACACACTTTGCAACTTTTCATTCCACAATTATATTTTTTGATGAAAAGCTTTAAGACTTTTCATTTAACATTGATAAAAAATGCAGATAGAAATTTTACTGTATAAAAATTTGCAAAGTAATAATTTTTTTTTTTTTTTGACAGTTAAATTTATCAAAATTCACTTGAGTCCTTAGTAGTAGAATTGTGGATATTATTGTATTTATACGGACGCCACAGCGCAGCACTTTAATATCGTGTTTTCATTGGCCCAATTTAAATTACGCGCGTTTTTCTAATATCGACATTATCCCTTATCAATAAACTAATTTTATTATTATTAATCATTCTTTAATTATAACGGATAAATCTTATCATCTTAATATTGTCTCATATGTTTTAATTTTATATTTTATACAACGTGAATACATATTAGATACCTATGTAAAGTATTGTCAACACTCGTATGTCGTAAATCAGTATACCTACCTGTAGTGACGCAGTACCCTTTTTGAGTAAAAGTTGTTCTTCTGAAATTACTTACATTGACTAATAAAATGACAAGTAGTTAGATTGATTTTAAGTAGGTATGTCTTCAATTTTTAACATTAGAAATGAAATAATACAAAGTACATGTACACGAAAAAGTAAATTTGACAAGACTGTTCTTTGTGATGAATCTAAAGCAAAGAAAATATGTAGGTAATCAAGAACGGTATGAATATAATGACGATGATGAAAAAATATGTTTTAAATTTGAATACATAATTTGATGATTTGAGTGATATTAATTCGGATCCCAATCAACCTAAACTTCAAGTAAATAGAAAATACATAAATAATAAATTAAGTGTAATAAGAATAAAACAAGAAAGTACTTGTTTCTTGATAAATAATATAATGTATTAAAATGTTTTAATATACTACGTTACATTATTTTGTTTGACACAGACAATTTTAAATCAATTTTTTTTTCTAGAAATTTACACTAACAAAATTTGAAATTTGTAATAGATGTTCAAATGCTGAATATTACAGTGAATTTGAACGGCTAGAAAATAATGTCTCTTGTAATGCTGTTTTTTGTTTGGATTGTATTTATTTTGCAAAAAATTTATAAACTGAAAAATTAACCAAAACTGGATATAATAATTGGAGAAAAGTATGTTTTTTATTTGAGTATTTAATTATATAGATTAAAAGTAATTATTGTTCATAAATCTTAGGCATAACAATAAAATGTTATACAGAAAGAAAATACGTTAGTTAATAAGAATTGTGTATCTCAATCTATATAAATGTTAAATTTTCTTATTTTAATTTATTAATTAATTTTTTAGTTGAATGGGAGATTGTTAAAACAATAAAAAACTTTTCAACATTTAAAATTAACTACTCAGTATAAGAGCTATAACAGTTCAAAATTGACTAGTTACTCAATTATCAACTGCATGAAGTTTTAAAAATAGACAAAATATGAAAGTATTTATAATATGTGCTAAATAAGGACTTGCTCTAAGAGGTCATGATGAAATGTTATCAACAGTTTCTATATATGTAGGTATCTATACTATTATATATTATATAATTTATTAAGATTTATTTTAATAACATTCACTGTTTGTAAATAGTAAATTACTTGTTTACAGGAAATATTAAAGAACAGTGTTTATTATTTGTCAAGAACAATATAGTTTTCAGATTTTTTTAACAGAACAATTAACTATACAAGTTTGATCATTCAAAATAGTATACTTGAAGTTTGTTCAAATATGAAAATAAATACTATTATTAGTGAAATTAAAGTCTGTAAAATGTACTCCATTATGTGTGACCAAGGAAGGTTAGAAAGTTAGGCTATTACTTGGAAATGAGATATTAATACATTTTTATGTAATTTTATTTTCATAATTTTTTTTTTCATTAGATCTTATGAAACAGAAAATGTATCCCTACATGTAAAATACATTATTCCTAATAGCTATAGTGTATGTAAACAATTTATTGGAATTTATAATGTATCAAATGAAAGAGGAGCCAAACATATTAATATCCTTAAATACATTTTTTCTGTTTTAAAAAACTCTGTATTTTCATATTCCTCTTGTGGTTTAAACATATAATGTTACAAATGTTATGTCAAGATCCAAATCTGGTGCTTAAACAAGAATAAGAGACTTACCATGAAGCACTTTATTCATTGTATGGCCTATAAATTGAATTTGGTTGTAATAAATACTTGTAGAACCATAAAGATGCATATACAAATAATAATAAATACTTATTTAATATTTTATACATTTTTATTAACATTATGTTTCAATTTATTTGTACCTACTAATTATTCTTTTTTATAATTATTTACAGGAATCAAATACTTTATTTAGTGCTCTAGAAGTAGTCTACATACATTTTTCACAATATAGTAAAGATAAATTATTATAAGATTTGCAAAAATCCATGTAAATAAAATCATTATCCAATTTTAGATTATGTGAAACATGGTGGTCTTGTCATTTAAAATTTGTAAAGCAGTATATTATAGTTTTGGTTTAATAATAAATTTTTTACAAAATAAAATAAACAAAGATACAACTAAAGAAAGGGCTCAAGCCATAGGTAATATAATAATATATTACAAATCATTTTATATTAATTTATTATGTATAATATATGAGTATACGTATGAGAAATATTTTTAAAATATAGAATATATTGTATGTATTATATTTGTTCGTTTTTGAAGAAGTCTCAAAAGTAATAAATATTTTGAGTAAGAAATTATAAAAAAAAGGAAGTACAATTGTAAAAAAACTTATCAAATATAATATTGTCATGTAATATGATTACATGTAATATGATTCATGCTTTTTAATTTTCTAAACATAATTATTTTATAAAGTATACAAAATATACTTGATATTCATTGAATTATTATTATGAATTTGTTATGTGTAATTGCAATTAATAGGATCTATTATACTTAAAAGTTTTCATATTCCTGTTACAATTGACGTTGAAAGAAATTACATTTATAACCAAGGATTTTACACGAATAAAACAAATTACAATAAACAATATTAGTGTTCTCGTGCATATTATTCTATATTAGATGCCATTATAAGTCACTTTGAACTAATGTTTTAAAAATAGAGTTTTGAGCTTGCTAATTCAATAGTAAATTTTATTAAATTAAATTTGAAGAAAATAAATATTTAATATATCTATAATTGAAATTATTAATTAATTTTATTAGATATTGATTTCTTCTATTGATAAAGAAGCATTATGTTTTGTAATGCTGTAACAACCAACTGTTCCATACAGTTAGAACCAAATTTTGGTTAAGAATTAAAAAAAAATAATTTCAAAAGTAGTGTATCCTAATATTCATTATTTACTTAAAGTATTAATTTTTTATACCTATCAGATAAAAAATACCATTTCATTATTTTATATCCACTACCACCATTTATATTAATTAACATATTAAAAAATAATATTTTTCAGAAATGCTCCTCTGCAGAGTGTGCTTAGTGTAATGAAATGGCCTTTAGCAAATATTGGCGTATTAATTCGGCGAAGTGATCCATCAGTGGCTGAACGTTTCTCCATGTCCACAGTCAATTCCTCTTAATTCATTAGTACGCTTATACTTTAATATGATTAAATAACTATTGTAAACATAAAATAAAATATACATATGCAATAATTTTAATTTAAAACTTAATTTAACATAATATTAATAATGTAAACAATTGAAATATCAAAAATAAAAATGGCAGTATAGATTTTTATAATTTAAATGGAAAAATTGGAAAAGTTATTTTATTTATTAAAAAATATTTTCTTATTTATAAAATGATTTAGTAGTATAGAATCATTATAATAATTTGTGAATATTATTATTACTATTATTATTATTTTTTATTCCTAATTTAGCTACTACTATTCTTTAGGACTTGATTAAATTAAGTAAATTATAAGAATTAAGAATTTAATTTAGAAAAAGCAAAAACTACACATAGTCAAAGCCGGGTAATTCAGCTAGTGTGATATAAAACAATAACAGTATAATAATATGTTTCTGTATCATAGGATAAATAATTAACATAATCATAGAGAAAATTTTCAATATTTAAAACTGCATTTACCAATAATAAAATTGCCTTTATACTTTTATGAGTATTTGTTCTAAACCGATTTTAGTGTCTATTTGACTATATATACTTTGATTTAATTGATATATGATTTAAATGATTAATTGGTATCATAAAACAATAACTATTTTTTGTACCAAATTAGTATTATAAGTATTATTATGTATTAAATTTGATATATTAAAAATTCAAACAATTATTGAATACAAATCATTATTAGATTGTGCATCTCAAAAAGAAAACAAATATTACAAAGAATATAATACAGAAATTCTTCTTTCATTTAATGATATTTTAATCATTTTTTCATTTCGATGTTATCAAATGTCTTCCTTAGAATCCAGTATAATCAAATCATTTAATCTGGACCTATTCTTAGTTTTTTTTTTAATGGTTTTTAATTATTTATAGCTTACTGAAACATCTTTTATTTGTAGCTGTGGTATTATATTATTATATAAAAAAAAAAAAAAATCCAAGTTCTAAAAAGAAACAAGAAAAATTGAATTAAAATTTTAAAATTAAATGAGACTGGACAATTATTTAAAATTAATTTAATTTGTTTATAATTTTTATAAAGAGTATTATTATTGGTTTATTTTAATCAAATTATTTAAAAGCCTAAAGATATTTTATGTATGTTAAACTATTATGATTTTTATTTTATATATACCATTAAACATTAAGAGTAAAATATGAAAATGGTTTCCTTGGTTCACGAAGGAATCTTGATTTAGGTAGAAAGAAAAAATAAAAAAAAAAACAAAAAAAAATTAGATTTTATAGTAGTAGTTAGTAGCATAAACTAGGTTTGGTGAATATTTAATCAACGGTAGTAATTACTCCAGGTAGTTCCAACGTAATGGAATGGAAATAGTATTTTTGTTGTTTATTTCGTGATAATACCATAGGCGTAACTATGGTAAAATATATGGCGGGAGGGCTACAGCTCTCCTACCAAAACTTAAAATAACCTGCAGATTATCCTTACTCTTATGTACTATGTTAATATATTTTAGATTCTGAGTCAAGTTGGATTTACTGCAATGTGTCTTTTTTTGTATGTGACACTATTATAAGTTAAGTATGGTGTATGCGGTATGCCATGTATAACATGGAATATTTATGGGGGGCTAAATCTTGGTCTGGGGAGGCTACTCCCCCCTAGCAGCCTCCCCACTAGTTGTGCCTATGGATAATACTCATATCATACAAAATACTAATGTTGAACAATTCGTCGATAAGAGTATTGCACCTAAAAGGAACGAGTATGTGCAATCTTTTCGATTTGTCCCCCTCCCCTTCTTTGAACTTGTTCTAAAGGAACACTTAACCCAATACTAGTGCACAGTATTTTCTTTGCATAGTAGTGTGGCATACCATGAATCGACTTGAGATTTGCAGGTGAAAGACATTCCCCCAAAAATTCTTGTCGAGCAGTTTTTGTAGCGATTAATGGTGCAATAGTCGAAGTATTTTGGCATTGTATCAGTCGTTGCACAGGTTGTATTCCATAGGGCAACAGTCAGAGTATTCAGGCAATGTACTATTCGTCAGATCATTCGACCCGGCTCCCGCCTGTTCCCGATCAAGTGCGTTCGTCATCGCAGTCCAAATCAAAATCGAAGTTTTGTTATAAAGTAAACTAACAGTCAATTTGTATTATTGACCTATTATATCCAATCCTTAATATCAAATGATTTCATATGATTAATGAATAATAAAAATTCCGATTATTTGAATAATAATTAAATTGTATTTATTTTATTTTTAACAGAACAATTTAAAAATAATTCATCATATTGAATCGATAGAAACCTATATCATAGCCTGTCGAATAGTTATTTCAAGTTCTCAATCAGTGTCGTCATCAGTGTTCTAAAAACATTAATTTTTGGTTCGTTTAAACGTTTTTATTTGTATTTATTGTTTTTTTTTTTCCAATAATCTACCTCGGATGATGGTTTCGTACTCTTTAGGACGCGTTGAGTCTCGGTTGATGTTTGTGGTTGCCATGGAATTATGCTGAAGTCGGTCAACGAAACCAACGATTCTCCTGTAAATGAATGTTTAGTAGATTATCGATTAACAATAGGTTTATACGAATCGGTTTTTAATTGTATACCTACGTTGCAAGTTACTAGCTTATTACGTAAACATATAGAGCGATATTTATCTTTAAAACGAACATTTGTCATGAGCACTGTAAATATTTATGGTGACGAAATAATTTATATTTACTATAATGTTCACAGAATTATAAAAGTTGCAAAATTCCGGGTAAAACGTGTAGCGGTCCTCTCCGAACGGTCAGAACAACGATTTCGATGGGTTTGTCAGAAATTTCTGATAATTATTGTCAGGCAGTTGACGAGCTTTATTAGTTTGTTGGTTATCACTCGATGATTTAGTTTCGAAAACGTCGGATGTTATTTTTATTTCATTATTCGTTTAAGGTTTGAATGACTTAGTGAACCGCAACTGAATAGCCAATAGGTTATTATTCCCATATCGCACAAAGCAGCACAATAATAATAATTGTATAACATTAAAGCTTATGAAACTAGAAAATATGCAAAGGGTGAAAAAATATAGCTATATGTACAACCAGGGGACGCGTAGTACATTCTTCTTTCCATCTTATGATCATATGAACGGTCGGTTTTGTGATAATTTCAGTATCGCACACCATTTGATTTCAAATGCCTTATCGATGTAATAAACAGAAAACGTTTAACTCATTACTCGCCTGAGAAATTGCAATAATCGTCCCTTAGATAAACGTTTTTATCGTACTGTCTGGTCATGTTGGACGTTTCGACCGGGTTCTTCAGCGCATCAATATTCGTTTCCTGAAAATTGACCTATGCATTGAAAAAAAAAAAAATAAATAAAAAAAAAAAACAATAGTAAAAATAAATAAATAAATAATAACAAAGAATGACGATATAAAAACGATTTAATGGCCTTCCACCGAGGCGAATCGCACTCGATAAAAATCATGTTTTATCGTTCGTTGGAAATAATAAAACCGAGGATCATAAACGTGTAGTAAATATATAACGGTGATACACGAACAAATGATACAGTTTATATTATAATATATGTGATTACAAGCACACATGCACTCAAAGCGACATTTCACTGTACGTGTATATTTGACAACGCACGTACTTATCGGTTTGAGCCTAGGAAGGTTAGGTTGGTAAAAATTTTCTTACGACTGAATTGTTTTTAAATTTTGCATACCTACCTACCCGACGAGTATATCACTCGAACCGTACACGTCCGTAATCGCATATTTGTTATTATATATAAAATCTTACTTTTCGCTCGTCACCACCGTCATTGATAATTGTTTTTCTGTTACCGTACTCCAATCGCGCTCCGATCATCTGGGCGGAACCCATGAACGGAGGGATCTGTAGGTGTTTAGTGTCTTCGGTGTATGGCAATTCCGTGGGAAATATATCGTTCCAATACTGGTCTTTCGTCAGCTTCGGACTATCTTGATGCATTTCGTCCACAATCACATAGGACACCTGCGTGAGAATTAATATAATTTTACATGTATATCGTACTTGAATTGCACTTTCTAATACTTGTATATGCTTACACGCTTCGGAATTGGGTTTTCAAAACGTTAAAATAAAATAAAAAATAAAATTCCACTGACAATTTAGTACCTAGATTATTTACTATAAAACATTGTGAACTTATTGATATTGGAATAATATTATTATGGTACACTGTACCAAACTTTTTCGACATCAACTATTTTCAACCGTTTGAAAGTATGTGTTATAATGATATCGGTTTTATAAATCAGTGTTAAATAGGAAACTATAATCTATCAAATATGATTTCATAGATGACTTGATGAGCTGTGATTTATGCTCCGAGATAGAGGTGTACACTTTTCGTGAATTTCGTCAACATTTTAGAAATATCGTATATACTTTGACAGTTGACAGTTTATTTTTGTTGTCATTTTAATAATTATTGAATTATTTTCGAGACGTGGAACTCGTTGAACCGATATAAGTTATATGGTTAAACTTTAATCTTTATTTTGATCAAATAAATTATACCACTTCTCCCTCTCATGTTTCTTCAGAGTTATCGATGCGATGAAAAATGTTTAAGAGTTGTGTTAAAACTTTTTATTTTATTTATATTACACAAATTACATTTAATAAAGATTTAAGATCTGTAATCTTTGATATGCTATGTTATACACGCGCTTGAACGACTTATATTATTAAATTTGTCTCTCAATTATTTTCTAATATTAATATTTATTGCAGAAAATGTATGAAAATCTCAATGCCTATTATTTTTAAAGATACTACGGGTATTTTTATTTGTTATAAAGAACTATAAGAAATTTATTTATTGATAATTGTGTAATAAAAATGGTATGTGTCTGAAAACTTCACAAAACCTCTGTTAGTAGAAAAATTCATCCGATTTTGGTATATAATATTTACAAAAATCAAAACATGCATTGAAATCAAATAATTCAAAATATAGAATATTATCAAACAATATTATTAAGGGAGGCAGATAGCGTTAGACAATAATTATAACTCACGTTTCCCAATAAAATTTTGAACAGTTAATGAGTGCTCGAACAGTTCTACGTACGTAGAATAAACTACGTAGTTTATTTTTATTTTAAACATAATATTTTGTGTTTATTATATCTTAATGATTTTCAATCACATTATAATATAGTGTCAGTTATGTGTTCATAATTTAAATAAATTGATGTATTTTAGAGTTTAAATATTACAAGTTTTAATGGTTTATATTATAAATATTAAACATGCATTGTACTTAAACGGATAATATATTATCGAATATAATACGAGTAATAACGAACTAATATACAACAGATATAATAATAAAATTCTCGTTTACTAATTTACAATATTTTACTTTTATTTTTTAGAACGACTTAATATTAATTAAAAAAATGGAAAATTAAACTAAACGGAAATAAAATCAATTCAAGTAAACTTTACATTTAAGAAAAAATAATGCCCTTAATTAATTAAAATGTGCCATGGTGTAACTATTAATGAAAGATTTACATGGTTATATAATACTAAAAACAAATGAAAATAATGTAACTCACACTTTCATCTTCTCCACCCAATTTCCAAACAAAGCCTCAAAAACAAAATACCCATATATATTATACTTCTGTTAAGTCATATGGTATCCAAATATTAGGTTAAGCCGAACCGTCCTATATTCTCCCTTTGAGAGCATTTTAGGCAGTTTTCTAGGGCTTATTATCGAATGGCCATCCACGGTTTATTCATGATATACTTCGAACAAATCCATACAACGACCTATGAATCTCTTCACTGCGAATCCTATCCGATCAATTTTATAAAAGTTTTCACAACTAACTCAAAATCTACAAAAAAGACTTAATATGAATTATTCAAGATTAGCCCCAACGAAAAAAAAATTCTTATTAACATTAAAAATAAACAAATTATACAGTATATGTATTGAACATATCAAATGTGCTGCTAAAGGGTGACTTATTCCATCACGTTTTTGACGTTATTTCATTATATATCTTTTCTCTTTGAAACACTCAAATTTGCTTATTACACTTATAAAAGTATACTACATTTTTATTTATCTTTAGTGAAAAAAAAGTTTTTGAGAATATGCAGTCAAGAAACGTTGAAAAATTTTTACATCTACATTATTATGTTTTTACAATAAATATGTTACTTTTCTTGTATAATATTATTCGGTTTACCTGTAAGTTTCGGTCAATCATCCAGTTCATGTCGAAATCATCGTCGTCGTCACCAAAGGGGTTCACTAATGTTTCTGCTACCATTAACCAGCCCATGTAGAAGAAAAACTAAAAATTATATGTGTATAGTGTGAGGACCATATCTGGAGTGGTTTACTTCTCTACCCCCCCCCCCCCCCCCCCCCCCCCGATTTCAGTTGTTTTGTTTTATCTTTTAACGGGGTTTAAAAAATAAAAATATATAATAAAAATATTAGATTTTTTAGTTCCAATATTTTAACACACGTCCAGACACGGTTTTATATATTATAATGTTATATAGAGCATAACTAAGTTAATAAAATAGTCTAATTACTTGCAAGAATGTGAATATCGGAAAAACCAAATCAATTGGATGCGTTGGATACCCTTTAAGCGGATCCAAGTACTGATTTCCCATTAACGAAGCGATGAAGTAAACGTATACAGCTAATGTTGTTACCTAATATTATGAAATAAAATTATTTTGTTATAACTTTCGAAAGGTGATGGGCTTACACGATACAAGATTCATTGAAAATAAGTGATAAAATTAAAAACAGTTAAAAAAAAACATATGTACCAATCATATTTTCATACTTAAGATACCTAACCTAACCTAATTATTGGTACTATGAGGCTGCGTCTTATAAGCTATTTTTTATGTTTTCGACAAACTTGTATTCCACTTCGATTCATTTTTTTTGATTAAATAATTTTAGTTTTTAAACTTTATAATAAAAAAAAAATTTTTGACCACGAAGTCATGAACAAATGTAGTTGAAGATGTATTTTTTTTTTAGTTTTTACGACATAATACTTTTTTTTTATATTCTAGATAGTAAAAGCTAATCACTCACCAAAACGGTATAAATAATATTTGCCCAAACGACCTATTTATTTTTCTGCCAAAATGATTACCTTCACCCAAACGACCACCGCTCAATATTTTATTATAAATTTTAAATTGTAACTAATGCGTGCCGAGCTGTCAAATGTGTAAATCAATTAGTGCTCGTTGTCGAAACGTATACAATTATTAACATTTTTTTCTTCTTCGACATAAAAGACTATTGTTCTATTTGCGTTTTGGTTTATTAGTTTAATTAATCAGGGTACCGCGGTTTCAAAGAGTTCGGAAACTAAGGAATTCAAAAATATTGTTAAATAAAATAGAATCCTATGCTGAAGTTTATAAATATGAACTTAATGTGGTGTGGGTATATGTGCGCGTGTTTGTATTAGTTAGATGTACAAAGTTGAATTACCGACGCAAGAAATATAAGCTATACATGTTGACGGTCCAGCTACAGTTGTTTGCCTTTCGTGGTTCACCATTTGTAGACCGTTGGTATAAAGTAATATAGGTACTATATGATTCGAATACCATTCACTCAATCACTGATTGCTACACCTCAAGAATGACAAAACGTATTAACTTGAAATTCGACACATAGATTACTCTACGTACATATAAATATACACTTTAGACGAGCAACGGGATTTTTCGAAATTAATATTTTTAAAGATCGAAACAGTTTTTGGTCGATCGAAGAATTTTCACACTTTATAGTAACCTTGAAAATGTTTTATTTGATTTAAAATACGCTGATTTTGAATACTCATTGTACTCTGTCGTACTCGTTGAGGTAAATGTAAATGAACATAGTGCATAGAAATAAATTAAAATAAATATCATCAGAGTACACGAAAATTATGCGTTTTTTCAACTTAGTGTTAACATTAGTTATATTGCTCTTGTCTAAAATACAGCAATATCTCCCGGGCGGGTCCGAGTAATTCAGCCCATTGTTACAACATTAAACCATGTAATTACCCAGAGCAATTACATCGTAATTAATGAAAGGGATAGCTGATTGCTTCTAGTGTGGGAAACGATCGATAATCGTTGTAACGCCGTATTATTATAACGTAACAATGCAATAATTATTCATATCACTTGGGTGTAGACGAGCGGTACGCTGATCCAGTCGTAGCTCAACAGGCTGCCGCAGTCCGATCTGATCTTGTTGATCTCGTCCACTAGAGTTTTGATCGAGAAATCATTCACGATGCACCCCTCTTTCTTGGCCTGCGTCACGACGGTGGCGGCCCACACTAGTGGCATCCAGTAGTTCGGGTGACTGGTCTTCGCGTTCATCGACTCGAACGCGTCCTGTTCGTCCGGCGTCAGGAACCCCGACTCTACCAGGTGATCCAACGTCGGGAATCTCTTTTTTACGGCCGGACATATCATCGTCAACGTCATCAGTATGCTCAGGTTTGCGTATCTCATAATCGTACGTCTGATTAATCTTGACCGTTCGTTCTGTCGATGAAATGATAGTGTTTTTTTTTTCGGTACTACATTATTATTATTGCGCGGGATTTCGAAAATAAATTACGCGTCTTGTAAACGTATACTTATAAACTAGGTATGCATAAACTATTCTATATGACTTTTTTTTAAAAAAAAAAAAAAAAAAAAAAACATTTTTATTACGATTTAAATTAAAGTAGTTAAAACTAAAATTAACACATGCATATCGAAATAATAATTTTTACATTACTGATTTATTGCTTTCGTTTGTACTTCACCGATAACATATTTGTTTCAAGTACGGCGTTACTTCTATAATTATCAAAGTCGATGTTAAGAAAACACGAAAAAATAACTATTCACGAATCGTTGAAGTATTTTTGTATCAAATTTTTAGATAAATAATGTCAATCATTGTAATTGTAAAAATTTCTCGGGAACTTATTATAGTTATAACTATTTAATCTTTTTGATGATTAAAATGTCTTCTGCAATCGATTATGTTTTTTGATTATTCAATAAGAAATATATTTATATTATATTATATTATATACAGTTTTGATAATATAACGGTTATTCTAAAATTGTATATTTAGTTATTCAAATGCGTACTTTTTTCTTTAGGAATTTCGAAAAATATGTAAATATGAATCGTTTTATAATTCAATTTTATTAAAAACTTGAACATCATTTTGACAATCTATTTATTATTAAAATATGTAGCGCTTTTTTAGAACATCAGTCATATTTGTATTTATGATTTTTTGCTTGACCCATTTGCGTTTATGAAAATTTAAAAATAAATCTCAATGTATACTGCGTTTATTGTATAAACAACAATATTTATGAAAAATAAGTACAATACATTTTTCGGGAAGTGATTTTAAGAAATTCGGATGGCGTACACTGATATATACAAACTTGATTACAAACACCTGTAGCAATCAGGCACGTAACCAAGATTTTTGTTTGGGGGAGGTCCAACATAAAATCTACCAATAATGTTGGGAGAAAAAAAAAGTTCAAATCATAACAAATATAAGTACTCATATCTTTAGCTGTCTGTAATACAGGGGCGAACTCAAGTGGGATTAACCTCCCCTCCCCCGAAATATCAGGAACAAAAAATAAATTATCTGACTTACAAATATATTACTAATAAATTAATTAAAAAAATGATTAGTTATTTAAAAGTTTCCCGGGTTTTTAAAATGATGTATATAATATAATTATATAACATTTATATGAAAATTTTACATTTTTTCTACTCCCCTTACCGAAATTTTTTTCTGCGCTCGCCCCTTAGAGTCATACTAGTTAAAATAACCTATAAGTTGCGTAAAAAATATTTATATTGCATTAAATAGTTATGTATTTGTGAAACCTTTAAAGGATTAATATTGATATATTATATATATTAAATAACACGTTCTGTAGAGTGTAACGTTTTAATTACATTATTTATACTGTACTGTAATCAAAAGTAAAAATTTACCGTATAATTAAGGCCCGAATGCTATACAAATACGAAAGAATACCATCAAATTGTATTGTTAAATTCATTTACCAATATTTAATGAATACTTGAAGTTTCTTAAACCGAAAAAAAAATTTTAAACCATTACCAGTTCTTTACGAGTTGATAAAACGATTCTCTCTTGGATTCGTGAAAAATTAATAAAAACGACCAGAAAGGTTGAAAAATCCAAAGTGTATATATTGTAAACGAACTTTATGTATTCGCATCCGGGCTAATGAAACTTTATTTTTCAATACTTAAATAACATTTTCATCCAAGGGAACGCTTTGTGCGATGAACTCGACAAATGACACCGATATGGAAATGCAACGTGCACTCGTGAACAGTGTATACGTACTTGTCCGATGATCAACGTGCTGACGTACAGAGCCAACGAATCCGGCCACGGTATGCTCAGGTACTGACTCCACCACCGACCCACGACAATGGCCACGTAGAATCCCAGTACGAACGACACGGGGATCAGATTCATGTATGTTTGGCAGTGCAACGAAATTTTTTCGAAATAACTGAAAATGTGAGTGTTTTTTTTTTAAAAAACAAAATATTGATAAGAACGCGTTGCGACCACGTGCTCGAGATGACGGTTCTCACTCTCTTTGCGGCTGCGACAATACGGTTCTGTACATGACACTCAACGAGAAATAACAAACCGTGAACATTATCACGTTTGGCCACAGCAGCTTGTAGATACTGCCCTTCCAACTGAAACGCGCAAAACGAATGGAATCATATATAAGTCAAATTCAAACGTTATCGAATTGGTGACCCGACGGCGTCCATCGGCCACAGCGAGTCGATGTGGGGTATTGTAAATTGCGCCCGAAACGAATAGGTTATGTAAAAACAAGGTGTATGGTAAATTCCATCCGGAAAAATATCCAAGTTAAAAATGTACATGTAAATTCCGCCCAAAAAAATATGCAGGTATAAAAATGGGTATGTCAATCGTCAATTATGTCATATCTTATGAGCTTTGCCACATATTGTGGATCTAATAATTGGAAACATCAGATAGAAATATCATAAATTGTGCTCAGTACACGTCCTAGAGTCTTAAATGCTACAATGGCTCAATTTATAAAATCAGAACGTAGAAATATACGTTTAGTATTAGACCATTTTAAATTATCTAAAGTAAAAAACTTATAAGTTATACGTAGGATGTGTTATTAATTTTTTTTCAGGCGGAATTTACATGTAGCTTATTTTACCTGTAGTTCATTTTGGGTGGAATTTACATGTGCCCGTCGATTTCAATTCTTCGTTTCGACGAAGGTGTGTATTTTTATCGTACCCGCGCGAACCGAACCGGTCCAAATGGCCGTGTGAAAGATCTTACTTGTTTCGCCACTATGAATATGTGTGTCATACGTGTTACATTGCATATTAAACAACGGAATTACCGAAAAAGTAATTTCCAAAAACATCCCAGGCCACGGCACGTGGCAACCTGGTCGGTGTACGTAATGGTCATTTTGCAAACATCCAAATCAAATCTGTAAAGATTATGAGACGAGACCTCTTTTTCCGGTCGTATACGAAAACTGTTCGCATGCAACGATACTTGTACGTATAGTGTATTTATGTTTGTGTGTATGTGTGTTGTTTGTGTATTATATTTCTTCTTTTTGTTTTATTTTTATTTTATATATAAATATATGTCCCTCAACACAATTCGTAACCATGCTCGAAAACGTTTCCATTACTACGGAAACATTGCAACGAATTAGTTTCAGAAATTGTTGCGAAAGCCCCTTGGTTTCGTATTACAATTATAAATACGCCGGATCAAGTTATCATTTTACCGGTTCATTTGGTCGTTCCAGATTTGTCGGAGGGTTTGCATCGTTTTTTTCTTTTTTAATGCATTTATTCATAGTTCTCGTGAACATGGCGGATATTATGATATCGACATACGAATCAAATATAAAAAAATAAATAAACAACCATTTTACGTTTATTAAATAGATTATTAATCATAAATAATGATCGGTAAAATGTATTATGCATGTAAAGAAATAACTTAATGCATTTTTTTAGGTACCACCTACGTAATACTACAATACGTAGCGTGTTATAAAACACCGATGGGATCATAATATTCACCCTTAAAATGAACGTTACGTAGTTACGTTTGCCGATAATCTGTAGGCACTCTATAAGTGAACCCCCTTTATATGAGTTTTGTTTCACTACAAATTAAAAATCACTTGTACAAAAAAAAAAAAAAATAAATATTTTACTAAAATATTATTCGCATATGACGCAAAATTTACTCAGACATTATGTACATATTGTTGTTTCATAGTTGCTCTGCATAAGTTATTATCAATACACGCGGATGCGTTGATCCATTTAGTGTTTCAATTTCACTAGAGTCATTCAGTTCGTCATGTTTGTATCATTGAAGCAATAGAGTTCCGCAAAAATAAATTTCTTTCAGACTCGCTATTTTACTACTGACAGCAAATGTGAGAAATCTATAAACAATGGTGACAAGTTAACTACGTACATCTAATGAACACCATATTTATAAACCATGGAGATTTATTTAATTTAAGGCAAATATTTAATTGTCGAACATTATCAATTCATTTGGTCTGGCAATGTGATTAGGTACTAAAAAATGTTCTGAAAGTATAAAACTCTAGATACTTTATATCTGATGGGTTATTGTATTATAATAAAAGGATCACTGATAAAGAGGGTACCATATGAATATCATATATATATATTTTTAATAAAAATGAATCGAATGTAAACATGTATGTATAATATTCACGAGAACTGTGCTGTTACTTTATCTCAAACTTCAATAACTCGAGAAAATATTACGTTCCTCTTGTATTTTCTTACTTCAAAAAATTATATTTTTAAATTCTCACTGTCTAAAACATGTATAAAATATAAATTACATCATACATATATAGTAAAATTTAAATAACTTGACATTTTATGATGACACAACCTAACTCAACACAACATATTTTCATAGAGTGATTTCATTCTCTAAAAATAATCAAGGTTTTCAAAAGACTTTTTTAATGTTGCACGTAATGATTGATATGGTAAGATCACCGTTAAAGTTCATATAGGACTTTATGATTGATTCGATATGATAAATGATTTAATCAATTTTAAAAATATGGTTGGAAAATAATAAATATAGTATCTCACATTAGAATATAACAATATGTAATTATGTACACTAATATTACATAATCTAACATTACAGGAGTGTTTGTCGCTGTGTTATAATGCATTTCTTCGATTATAATACGAACAGACCATCAATCATCACGTGACGTACGATATACACGCATATTATCTACTTTTACAGATTAATGTGGTTAAATTAAGTTCTATTGAATTTTTACATTTTTCTATAAAACTAAATGCCATTACACTTTATTATTAAATACAATTTATTTGTCAATAGTAAATAATGATTTTCATACTTCTTTTTATCTCTATTACTATATAGAAAATATTTTACACTGTCGAGATACTATTAGTAACAAACTAATACAATTAATTCTACAGAAAGCACATACACATACACACACACATTTCAACGACGATGATATTCCATTACGAAAACACAGATGTGGGATTCAAAGTTATCGTGTGAGCGACTATTAGTATAAACCAGTCGTTAGCAGTAGACCATAACGCGTTATTTATCACTTAAAGTATTTTTAATTTTATTTTTATTTTTTTAATCATTATACCGGAGCAATTGCAATTAGTTAATTATATATCGTCACGGTGCATATTTCCGCTGAAATAGGTAAATCTAGTAATATAAACAAATTGAGAAAACTTATCAAAGCTTTACTCATATTTGTTTTATATGCATGTATACAAAAATGATCAGTTCCCTGAGAACAAATTAATTGAAATCAAATTTTAAATCCTTTTATTGGAATAGTTTGTAATCAACTTTCTATTAATTCCTTGTGTTTTATAGTTTGTAGTCGAAACAGGTAATTAATGTCCTAAAATTTCATCTATTAGGTAATTTTTCCTTAAATTATTGAGTTTCATATTGAAAAATATACATATGTAAGTAATTCCTAACATCGATAATGTTTTTAGTGCAAAATTTCGTAGAAATTTTTATTTTTCATCTGGTAATGTTTTCCAAAACAACACATTTATCTCTTTTCAAGATAGAAATGGATCTGTTGAAATTAAATAACTCTAATTGAATTAAAGCATGTAGATTTTCAATTTCAACAGTAAAAGGATTATTAAATACATTTATTCAAGGACGTATAAGTTCAATATCTTCAAATAGTCTTTTGAATTTTATAGTTACTTTATATAAATGGGTAATGCAATTTTCAAAATTAAATTTTTTCTTAAATTATATTTTTATAACCTAACAACATAGAAAATGTAATCATTTCTTTTTAACTTTTGCATGTTTAAACATATCCAATTTTTTTTTTTTTGAATCCATATTAAAACCTAATTACCTAATTTTAAAAATTGTTTTTTTTTTTTTTTACTTTGAAGTTAAACATTTATTTATTTTTTTTTAATATTGATAAAAATCAGTTGAAAATTATAATGAATATAGAAATTGTTTATCAACCATTTGATTTTTGAAATAAGTAGTATCAGTTGTAATTTCAAGAATTTTAAGGCATTTTAATATTTCTTTTCTTAAAAAAATATAAAATATTCATGACACATTTCCCGATTTAACCAATTTGTATATAGTACTAAATCAGTAATTACCAAATACGTATTAAGAACTATAATGATACTTAGTACATTAAAATACTCAAGTTTATATACATACTAACGTTTTCATATAGAAACGTTTCATATATTTAAATTATTTTATCACCCACGATCAGCTTTTAACTTCAACACATTTAACTTTTTTTAGATCACAATTATAGAATTTAGAATTTATAATAAGTTTCATCATAGTATATTCATTTTTTTTTCAATATCGATTAATACCATCGAAACCATCGAAATCAATGTCAAAATTATGTTATGGAAAGAAATTCGAGTTTAGTTACATAATATCACTCGAACTTTGCTTCTAAAATACCTCGAAAGTGACAAAAAAATAATTTAATGAGATTTAGAAGGCATTTTGTGTGCAATGAGTCGATGAAGTATCAATATTTTACCCACAACGGTTTTTGGTGAATTCAATGGATTACAGGAACTTTACTATTATATTTACGAAATAATGCATTAAAACCAATATTTTTTTCTTACCTTTGATTTTGCATCATCAGTCACAGCCGATGAAATTTTTTTAAATCCACCAATTATTTTAACTGCATTTTTTACAGTATTAAATGTATCACTTGTTTTGTTGATTCCATGCAAGGAACTACATTTTAATAGTTTTTTTATGAAATTTGAATTATGAAAAAATAACTCTAATAAAAATTAAAAATTAACTTACATCTGTAACATATGTGCTTTCTTCTCATGCTATTGAATAATATGCATAATTTTTCATCAAAGTTTCCAATGTCTTACGAATGTTACTATTATGTTCAACTGTACAAGGTATCTCAATGTGTCTTGAAAGTGATATTTTTTTAAATTCACTTGCCTTTTTGTTTTCATTTATTGATTTAATCATTTTACTGTATTGATTTTAATAAATTTATCATCATTCTTCGATCTCTAAGATTTAAATATTTCATAATAAATAATTTATGATGCCATTATAATTGATTGTTGTGAAGTTTTTGCTTTTATTATTATATTTTGTTGAGATTGGAGTTTTCTTTTAAGATCATTTACAACACTTTATCTTTGCGATACCGATGTATGTTTCATATTTAAACGAATTATTTATCACGGGATGTTTTTTTTAAATTGTATTCTTTTAGATAACTAAATAATCTTCTTCTTCTTCTTCGCCTTCGCCTTTATATCCTAACTACTCGTATTTAGGGTCGACTACTCTTGTCTTAAACTTCCACTCGTTTTGATTTCTACATCCACTACGCACACATCAACGGCCGTAATATCATTATCAATCGTATCGTACCATCTATTTTTTGGTCATCCTCTTCCTCTTTTTTCTTAAACGTTCATTTTCATAACAACTCTTATTGCTTTTGTTTCTTTTAGTCTCATTACTTTAGTCTCATGTCCAAACTTAAATAATACAATTTAAAAAAAATGATAACGCAATAATGTTTCAACAAACTAAACATTGAGTTTTTTATTTTTTAATAATAAAATAATATTTATTCTCTTATAAACTGTTAAAAGTTAAATTTTTATCGTTGGTTTTACATTTTTTAGCGTACATATTTTAAACCCTTCAAAACACAAAAATAATTAAAACAATGAAATTAAGTAGCGTGATACAGTGGATACAATTAAACTGATGAATTCATTAATTTACGAGTATTAATTTAAATTAAATAAATACTTATTTACTATGTTCGCTCTGCTTCTATATAGTTAGACATTTAATAATTTAGTTTCAGTTCAATTCTAGATAAGAATTCATGTATACGTTTTACGAATGATTTAATGAAATATTTTTATATATTTTTGCATTTTATACAAAACAAATTGAATAAGAAACACCGGCCAGATAAAAAAGGTACGTGGGCCGCCAATCGTCCATCCCTGTTACATGGCATTTATGAAATACTGATGATGATTGATTTACACATATGTTACACTTTTCGTGGCAACGAGTTAAAGTACTTTAGTTTTTAATCGGCTCTCAAAATATTTCAAATATAATATAACCAAGTAGCACTGTTTCTTAACAAATTATTGTTTGTTCAACATTTTAGATAAGAGTTAAAAAAAAAAATATACAGTCTATTGTATTAAGTTATAGGAAAAATGTATTTATGAAAATCTCAAAGGGGTGGATCCATTTATCACCTTCCTCCTATAATACGACACTGATCGCAGTGCATACCAACACTGCAGTAGGTATACATGGTAATTTAAGCTAATCGGAGAAAACGATAGAGCCTTTACTCGTATTTGTTTTACACGCGTGTGTACGAAATGTGTCATTTCAGGAAGAACGGTAAGAATAATAATGGTAATACTTTGTTTTTATTATTGAATGATATACCATTTATTACTTAAAACAATAAGTATTTGGTTCACAAACAACACTTCAGTCAGTGACGCACAGAAGATTTTTGACAAGAATGTTGAAAATATATATTTCGAGGTACCTACCCAACCCCATCAGTCTGAGTTTAGGGATAGTATAACTCTTATTTTTAAATGTTTTTGGTTTTTTCTTACTAACAAAGATACTAAAAATAAAATTTTTTAAAATAAACCTAATATTAATTATTTTTCAATTTTCTGGGTATTAATTTATGAGTTTGTATAGCATAATAATTATTGTATAGCATAATTTTTGGGATTGAGCCCTACTACTTATTCTAATGTGACGCTTTAGTTCTAGAATAAACAATATTAGTATGCTGATTTGGATAGCTGAAAAATTAGTATTAAATTAAACAAATATTTATACAAGTTCACACAGAACTAACCATCCACCAATTTTCTGAGGGATGTCAGTCGATACCCTTGACCCTTCCTGTGTGCGCCACTGACCTCAGTATAATAATACTTATAAAAATAAAATGTATAATTAATCATAGTGTTTCTCGCTCATACCGTTCAAGTTCACAAAAAGGCGTACACTGATTTTGAAAGGCTTAATCGTTTGTAATATGCGATTGCGAGTTTGAAATAATATAATATTTCGATAAAAAAGGCATTACATGTTATACGTACATGCGTACAAACGTTAAATCTGGATCATGGTATTACAATTATCAATTTACGTAGAGGTAATTGTGAGATGAGTGACAATATTAACATTCATTTAATACTATACGTTATACTCGTATCCGAGTCGCAGTATTCGTGCTCGTGCATCAAAATATTATTGTAATATTCAAATGACCGAGGAGTTACAAGGTAGGTCGTTCAAATGCCCGCGTGCGCGCCTCGTAATGGGTTTCTTGATTTCCGTCTCGTAGTCCTTGGCATGGCGTTATTATAAGCTATTATTGTACGCGTTATTACGTTAATCCGGAAGAGTCGTTTCGCGTACACGCCAGGGACTAAACTTGGTTAAATCTGCTGCTGCAGGTACCTTGTACCCACTAGCATTGAGCAAACGGAATTGTTAATTATTACGGATCCGCTTGTGTTGGTAAGTCGCAGTAACAACTTTTCACCGTCGCGGAGGTGATATTTTTTCATCAAAACAGTTCACAAACACACACACGCACACACACACAGACGTGTACATAGGCACTATAATAATATAATTGCTCTGTCGCGATTCGCAAACTCTGGGCCCGGGGGAAAAATCACAATTTTCTGCTTCTCATTTTATCCTACTCTCACCTCCATGCACAAACGGAAACAGCTGATTTTTGAGTGTCTCGAACCATACACGTCATGCAAAGCTTAAAACGGTGTGTAAGAACTTGGTCTCTACACCTCTCACAGTGCTTGAAATACGTCCTCTTTAGGATTTTTCGAAAAGTTCTCTCGCTCGACCGTTGGCTCAAAGCAATTGCATACATTAAAACCTACTGCAATTAATTATACGCTTATAAAAATAAATTCTTAACACTATTAACAATTACGTCTCATCGGCGACGGTCGATCGTAGCTGATTGCTCCGAGAATCAGTGATTTTTTTTTCAACAACAACTTACTCATATAAAATATTAATCATACATTGTATATTTATTTACATAATTATTTATTGCTTGCAATTATGCGTGTGACGTTCAAAATGGTATGGAAATCATATGGTACCACTTGAGTTCTAATTGTCGCTTAATTCAGTTCTGTATGTGCACTTGCTGCCTCGGTTACGTACATCGAGATCGCATTGATAATCACGATATTTACTCGCCGAACAATAATTAGTATTATTGTCAATCGATCATTCACAAAGACTCTAACCAATTGTTTTTCTGCGCGGGTCTAAAAAACGACAGTCAATAATATTTATACATATACAGTGTAATTATTTTTGAAGGTAACACTAAATTATTCTGTCCAGTGACATTGGATTGAAGTGTGGTATTTTTAAATAGTTCGCGACTGTTGAAATACATATTTTTTTTACAATTTCCAAATGTTTAACCCTTTTGTTATGTTTTGTTATGCGTAATACAACTTAGATTTTTTTTTTAAATAGAAACACCTAATTTCAACAAATGATTTGGATAGACCCACAGAAAAACAGAAAGCAAAAAAAAACCATTTTGGACATGGATAACATAACTCGCAATACAAAAATGAAATATAATAACGTACTGTCGTTATAATATAACGCAATGAATATTAATTATAACATATAATAATAATTTTTTTTTTGTATTGAATGAGAGATTTTTTTGACGGTTAGGTTAGCATTTTTCACTTATTGTTATTTTTTTCCCATTTTCTTCATTCAAATAATAATGTTTTATCTATAAAAAATATAGTTTTTAAATATTTATGTATCGAAAATATTGAGGTTTTTTTTTAAAGAATATGGAACGCTCATTATCATCTTGCTGCACTGAAACGTTAAATCCGTCATCGAGATTTTTTGAACGATTTCTACTGCTGATGGATACCTATAAACTAAAACGATTTGAATTTGACAATGCAATAGAACAAAATTAGATTCAGAAGTATCGTTTTGATAAGTACTAAAATCACAAGTAACATCACATGAATCTTTCACGTCGTTATACGACTATCACCTCATAAATCGTTGAACGGCGTTTCGTACTGGCAATATTCGTACATCAACGTCGTTTGTCACTGAAGTGGTATCGTCTTGTTGTCTTTATAGAATAGAGATTTAAACTGGGTAAATTTTTAACACATTAATTTACCAATTGTTTCTTTACAAGTAAATATTTTTTATCGAAAAAATTAGCATGTGACACCTTAAATTATACGTTTGAACGAGGTGAATATTCATAACATATCAATAGAATGGAATAGTTGATATTATAAAAATTAAAACGTCAAACGTCAAACATGCCCACAATTATTGATAGTATATTACATAACATATCTTATACCATAAATTATTATCGATATTAACAGCATACTTGTAGATATAGTATGAATCTATGTTTTATAAAAATTTCATAAAATCATGTTAAACTTTTAGTATCATGAACACTCTACTATTCAGTAAATAAAAATATAAAAATAAGCCTTGAAATAGTTATAAGTTCATGAAAAAAGAGGAAGCGAGGAGTTCATAGGTCTATCTCTATAATGACATAAAAAAATTTACAAAACATACAGTAAATTAACATACATTTTTCTCGGTAAATTACAAAAAAAAATAATAAAAAAAAAAAAAATTGTATATTTTACATCTCCATTATAAATTACTAACATAATAATAATAGTATTTAAATAGGTATTGTGCGCGCTTATATTCTTTTTTCAATATTTTTCGTTTGACTTTTACGTATAAACCATTAATTAGTAATACATTTCAGGTTAATTTATAATAAATCATGTATTTCATTATAGTAATAAAAATCATGTTTAAGATTTCAAACTCAATAAATAAGAACGTTAAAAAAAATTATACAATAAAAAAACTTTTCTCATGACACATTTTATGGATGTTGAATAATTTATTTGTATACCAAAATACTTTACAAACGGAGTAAATATATTAAAACGCTAGACTTATCAGTATATATAAATAATGAGTTCAAAATGCAACAACGCCTCTTTAGAAAATGTTTCGTATTCAAGATGTATGTATACTTTATGGCATCGATCAAAAAATAATTGAGCAAAATCGAACAATGAAAATTAAATTAAACAGTAAAATTTTTATAATTTAATATAAATTTAAATGATTTTGAGAAACTTTTTAATATTTGGTACATTATACATTTATCCGATTCGATTTTAATATCCATACATGGGTCTTCGATATCTTTTACCGATACTTATTCGTTGATTTTAAAACCGTAGCCAGTGGAAACATTACTTGTTTACCGTACTTACTGTATTTTTTTGTGATTGTTGTTCGATAACATGATATTAATATTTAATGATTCATTTTGTAAGTAATTGAAATATGATAATCATACGTCCATGGTTGTACTGTTTTGTATTTATTTGTTGTTTGTTCTACACAACTTTTGGCCGTCCAATCGGTGATGATTATATTAAGTACGTTACAGTATCACAATATTATTATGGATAGTGTATCGTAATCTATTTTACGCGAATTGCTTTTAAAACGACAATATCACTAAGGAATAAATAAAAATCATGTTACTGTCGTATAACCAACAACTATTATGATTAAACTCGAAACATTGTACTCCATACTGCAGTTCGAAAAATAAGTAATAACGATTATCCGTTTTTATTATTTCCAGAATGAAATCGAACAACGACCGTGTATCCGAGGTAGAGATACCTTGCCCGGAACAAGACGGTTCTATCAAGTATGTAGAGAAATTGATAAACAGATTAAATGGACTTTCAGCCGGAACCGATAACTCCTCGTTCGTGCTAAAGATATCGTGTAGAATCAAAAATATTTATGTGATCGGCAGTATCAATGCGTCATCTGTGAGACTGGGTGATTCGGAATTTGGTAAAGATTTTACAACCAAGAAAGTAACCCCAGTTACGACGACCAAGTTACCTGGATATAATTACTCAAAGTTCAAGCCCACTAAAACATGTATGCCGGAGTATTTCGATAAATCCAGGAGCACAGAACCGTCTGTAGTTACATCGAAAGTTCTACGGCCATCTACGGCTATCGAACAAGAAACGGAAAGTAAGATAGGAAACAATTGTCATTGTCCTTCTAGAGACAACGTATGATGTTTTATGATTTTGTTCTATAGCTTTATTATATGATTATATTGTTATTAAAACCCTAAAACTAAATCATTTTTTATTATTCAATTTAATCACTGAGCTTTGGACATACGTAAAATTGTCCTGAAAGAAAGTTATTTTATACTTTTATAACATTCCAGAGAAAACACAATTAAATAAATAAATAAAATAAAATAAAAATAAATAAATAAAATATTTATTTTTGCTTCAAATCTATAAATCTTGAACTTGGGTACAATAATTTTGTATAAGATGTAAATTTTAATTGGAAATGGTTCATGATATTGGATTAACCTATTTATTAAATTTCTGTCATAAATGAAATTCGTGATTAAAACACAAATTAATTATTAAAGTTTATTTTATTTTATTTTTTCCTAGATAGTATTTTTTTAAATTTGAATATAAAAATAACCTTATTTTAAATATTCAACAAGCTAAGTGCTTTATGAAAATATTACACACAATTTAACTGATAACTAACTAATACCTAACTGATGAAGAAAAACCATAAAATATTTATATACATTTATTTTTATACTTAAAATAAATGTCATCTACTTTTATAAAATATTATCATAAATCCATTTGAATTACGTAAATACAAAATTTAATAAAAAAAATTAAGAAACTTTTTTTTTAATAACTTTTTATTAATTTAAAAACCTTAATATGGTTAATTCAACAATAAAAAAAAATGCAGATCTAGCTAATTTTTTGTGATTATTTAAATATAATTTACTAATAAATTTTGTTTTATAATTAAATAATAATATTTAAAAAAGAGCGTCTATTAAACAATATTTTTTTTTTATAGTGAATAATACATTATTTGAATTAACAAAAAATTATTGGCTCGTTTTGATTTTTAAATATTTGATTAGACATTACGATTGGCTGATTTTGATTATAATTGAGCAACTTTTATATTCAATCTAAAAAGATATTAATCATATTAGGCTAATTGAATAAAGTTGGTTTTTTACTAGAAAATTTGAATGAAATTTTTTTTTCTTAACTGTGAATAATTAATACAGCCAAGAATTTACGTATAAATAGGTAACAACTGAATCGTACATATCACGAATGCGTTATACTAGAACGCACATGGTGCTATAAGTTACAGCATGTGAAATTATAGTAAGTCATAATTAAATAAGTTTTGTTTTGATAGTGGATGAATACACATATAGAAACTTTGGAGAGGCTGGCGTGGTTGTTTTTTTTAATATTCTTCCATGCATCCGATTCGGACGCGATTGACGCGACAACCTAATTCACACATTGATATGAAAGTTTCTAGTAGGCAACTACATGTGAATTAAAAATCGTATATTTTATCGTATTTGTTAACTGTTATACTTGTATTAACATAATAAGATAAACACGAAAATTTAGAAAAATTTTCTATTACAAAACATAATTTATTTTATACCAAAAATTTTAGAATAAATATATTTTAATTTGAGCATTATCAGTCAAAAGACGGGCCTCTTACTCTTAGACATAGTAGGACTCCATTTACAACATTTCGGGGGGTGCTCAAGCACACCCGGCAACCACCATGCGTATGCCTATGAATGCATATTAATGACGGTACACATGATATACTCGTAGTTATCACATGGACATGACATGCATGGGGTAGTACACGCTGCCGTATTATAAAAATTATTATTTTACCGAAAATGGTCTGCAAGTGTGGTGGGTTCGAGGAAATCGTTCAATTTTTAAAAGATATATTTGAAAGTAATTTGTTATATGTTCTCATTCGAAGGCATTCATCCTACAACTCTACAAACAGAGATATACACGCGTTGCCTCGACAACGATTACTTTATACGAGGGGGTGGGGGGGGGGGTCGTTTATTCTAAATGATTTCGAGTTGAACGCATGCAATAGCGTAGGAATGGTGACGATCCGACGATGAATGGACGACTCGTCGGGTTAGCGAAAAATGCTTGGCGTTGAAAAAATGAATACTGTACGCACAACACAAAAGTTTAAACAATTTTTTATTCGTTTAGTAATCAAGTGTTTTACTTTTGATAATCGTCTACTTACTAGAATCGAACATCCCCAAACTGTACGTTTTTCAATGATACTTCTACAAGTGGCACGTCGGAAAAGGACTTGCGATCCAAAGATATCGAATCAAACAGTGTCTTGCAAACAAGCGCCGCACGAGTGTGTCCAGTCGTCAAAATAATATGTCTTTAATCGCTCATATACACTCACAACGTATGTCACTGATAATTGGAAGATATATCAAATACGCGTCGAAACGTAGGTCCGTTAAAACATGAGTACGACGTCTTCAGTCGCGTTTCGCCTAGTTTTTATTATACTTTAATATTAGATATTGCGTATGTCGATGTTGTCTAATAGTACGATCAACTAACACGACAAGGCAGTTTAGGTTATCAGCAGCTATAAAACGTGGTTTCAAGACTAAACTATTTTAACTGAAATCATAATTTTTCTTTTAGAAAAAAACAAACGAGAAACAAAACAAAAGTTTTATCAATAACCTAATAATACGATATTTTTTTTCGAAGAAAACAAGGAAAACCGATATTTCAGGGTGCAATACAGTTGGCTCGGTACAAACGCATCGCGATGCAGAACGAGTTTGAACGCAAAAGGGTCACGCAATAAAACGATATAATTTTTAATTCGGGACGCATATGAGCGGACAATTTTTTTTTTTTGCGTTCGCTCTCGGGACGATCACATCGAATATCATATTGGGAGACGCCGTCGGGAGTTTGTTCCGTGTCGACAGGCCGCACTTATCGGCGAGCACGCTGAAGTACAACAGCGGACTCCGGGAACCCGTTTCCGTTATTTCAGTCGACCTTCGCGAGCCGTCCAAGGTTTGTCGGACAAACGAACCTCTCCAGGAGTCTCTCGGCTGCTGCGTGGTGGGTACGTTGTAGCGTAAGGTCACACGAGCGTTTCGTTAGCGGACGTTACTTTTCCGGTCACAATAGCTAGGGGGACAACGCCAGTTATCATGAAAATGGATGACGAGGAGGTTACGATTTTCGCGAATACCGCTTTGAAAATGATTACTCCAGTTTAAGTATAAACAATTTAATTCGAGATGATGATAATACATCACCTTCTACAGGCGAAAAACACTGCAAAACGTACAAGATCGGACGTCAAAACAACGTTCGTCCGTCTTCGACAAATGAATCTAATAATAACCTACAGCACCCGATAAGCAAATCGAACGAACCGTAAACCCAGCGGTCGTCGTAAGTGCGGCTGCTAGGTACAATCATAGTGCGTTTCGACAACGGTGCGCCACGACGTCCGTCGATAAAACGCTCGAGCGACCTGACACGTAGTGCCGGAAAAGTTCCTGATTCGCCAGAGTTCGAAAATCCGTTCTGGACTCGGAATTCAGATCCTTAAAAATGTAATCAGCAGATGATGACCAACAAACAAGTTTCGACGGCCGACGCGATCAGTTCATTTCTTAATCGCCATACACGCATAACGTTAAACGCGAAATTCGGACACCGGTAATCCGCGGTTCCGAGGTCTGTGAATCCGAGTTTCGAAATCCGAGCCCCGGACGCGTTAAACGTCGAACACCGGGTTGGTCGGGTGTACCGGATGACGCGGATGCGGTTCCCGTCGTCGGGTAGGTACGTCGTCGCGCGCCACGTGCACACGGCCGCGGCGGCGGTTGGAAGTCGCGAGGGCGCGCCAAGCAGCCGAACCGTCCGAGCCGACCGTTGCCGACCGTCGGGCGCACCAGTCCACACGCATTGTTGCGCCAACGCGACGTACTCACGGCGAACGTGTCAAAACCGCTGTGCCGCGTGCAGGGACCGACGTCAGCCCGCGGCGATCTTCTCGTCTCGTCCACCGCGCCGCTACCATTCCGATCGAGTTCATCCGGCCCACGCGTCCCGTCGCGAACCGAACCCGTTTGCAGGCCGATCCCGTGTTCCCGGAACGAAAGGTACATTTTATTTTCATTTTTCGTCCCCGGCGCGAATCGGTACGGGTACGACGTTGCGTCGACGAGTCGACGATCACCATCGTCCGACGGGGTGTGGTGGGGTGGGGTATCGTAACGAAAACCGTTGACTCCGATCAACACGAATAATAAAATCCGTGCGGGAAAAAATGTCATACGGGTCCGTAACGTCAACGTTGAACAACATTGAACTTTTAGTGACTAAAAAAAAAAAAAATTAAAATAAACGCCTAATTTTCTAAATAATAGTATTAATCGCTTCCCGGAATAATGGTCGTGACGAATTTGTACACGAATTCCTGTTCCTTCTGATATTTCAATCGTGAAATATTTTGAGTTTTAACTCCGGGCACCGCGAAACGGTCGTAATAAGTTATTTAAACTAGTTAAATCATCGATGTAATCAGTAAGCTAATCGAATATGGGTCGATCGAATCAACTTTCAACCCGGTTATGGTGGCATTTGAACAAATTAAAGAAAATATATATACGCATCGCTTTGGTCAGGGCCATAATCGGAGTAGTACATCAAACAGTAAACTTGGTTCATCAAGAAACTTTGAATTTCTACTGAAACACTAATAAATTATTTCAGAAACAAGAACTTACTTACTTCATTTCGTTAATTACGGTATATACCTGTTTAAATCGGGTACGCCCACATTTATTGTTTATTACCTAAAACCAAATCAGGTTAGCGTTGCTGTAATATTTGCATACGTAATAGTTCTTGTACAATATTCATAGATATTGCGATTATCATATACTTATTTCATTCTTTTAATCATGTTTTAACGTAATGTGAACATAATAAACCGGTAGTATAAATATTTCTATTTCTAAAATGTTTTAAAAATTATAGCTGAATTTCAACTCTTATTATTGTTACATTAGTAAAAAGTGAATAATTAAGTTATTAACTTTCTGTATTTTTATAATTTAAATGATTGAAAAGTATATAAAATTTTTAAAAAAAAAAAAAGAACAATAACAACTTAGTTATCAAATTAATTTATAACTTCAGCTTATTTATTAAAATATTTAATTTTAATTATTTTTAAGATGTCTTGTACTTAAGACTTAAAAATGTTGAATATAAATAGCGGTAATGTCCAACTTTTTAAACATTTAATTAATATAATTTTTTTTTTTTAAATCTCATTAACTGAAATATTATTAAGAATTATTAGGTGTAAATAACATAAATTAATTATTTTTTACTTCTCTTTTCGCTTTCGTAATCATAATACAATTTATTGATACAGTATACTTTTATGAATCGTTGAATTCTGTTTCGTTAATTGATATTTATATTTACGTTATTTTTCATTATACAATAGTAAAATCTAAATTGTCAAGAAAAAACTACAAATCGTTAGAACTTCAAGCAATCAAAAATAAACCCGATTATAGAAAAAAGTTAAGACTTTGATCATTCAACTATTCATGCATTTGACAAAATAATTTAATTTTACATTTATGAAGATCCTTTTTACATCTATACTACAAGATTAAAGAATATAAAATGCAATTTGAATTAATTTTTTTATTTTTATTTATTGCTGTTTGGTTATTATATTTGTTTCGAGAAAAATATGATTATATTTAAAGCCTGGACGTGTGTATACGATCAATCATATTACATTTTTTCCCTCAGTATTGGCAATCTAAACTTAAAAAAAACCTGCTTTAAACTAAGTAAATCATTATTTTTCTATATTTATAACATGCGCACAATAAATAATACACTAAAAAAATGTTTTTTTAAACTGATATTTTTTTTGAATAAAAAAAATAATTAAAAAAAAGCAGGATATTAATATTTTTGTATCATATTTTATATTTTATTATTATATCAAAAGAATCAAAATACTCCATAAATCTAAAATATTATTAGGTGATTTAATACTAAATACGAAAAAAGTTTACAAGCATATGGTTGAACAGAAAACTTGAATTTGAGAAAATATGATAAAACTATCAAAACATGCATTTGTATTTTGATATATTAATGAGTTTTTTCGTGTTAACGACTAAGCTTATTTTTTTTGAAATCGAATTTTTTAGGAACAAATGGTCTTGTTATAAACAAAATCAAGTTAAGTCATGGTAACTACATTAAACTTCAACCATCGTATATTTATGGCCACCTCATTATTAATTATTTATTTTACTATTTAATAATATTAAAATGTTTATAAAATTGTTAAAATTAAGTGAAAAATTAGAATATTCCAATTTAATATACCTTCAAATTATTGTAATATCATATGTATTAATTAAAAACAATACTAGAAGCAATGGATTTATTCTAGTTATTTTTTTATTATATTCCATAAATGAAAAATAAAATAAATGAATAATACGGTAAAAATTTTCGTATTTCAATAATGCTACGTTTGAATGGGCATTGAATTGATTATTTATTTTATTCACGGATGATTGGTTTAAATAATTAAATATTTTTAATTTTTAATTAAAATTCAGATTTGTTAAACATGTACTTTTCTAAAATAGCAGTTAAAAAAAAATACATTTAAAAAACTATCTAAAAACTATCAATTAATTTCTTATGCTTATTAAATTTTGGAATATAAAAATAATTATAAATACCAAAATTTTTATTTTAACTATAAAATCATTAAGCTAGGTGTTTTATTTTCCTATTCTCCACATAAAAATCCCATAGGTACATGGTTTTTCAAAATTTACTTTAAAAAGTGTATAACATTTATACACTAAATAACTTCAATTTGCGTTTTGATTTTTTAGTAACGAGACTACAATCTAGTAACAACAGATGCAAGGAGATTGGTACTTTACGCCTACGTGTGGATAAGAAAAAGAAAGCATGGGCAAAAGAAATTCAAAACTGAAGCAAGATACAATTGACAAACTAATAGAAGACACATATTGTAAGTTTTTCAAAATATTTTGATAAAACTGAATTTCTATAACGGTTTAAATATTTTTAATCATAATTTTATTGCATTATAGTTGAGGCTAGGAATTATATCGATTATACCTAGGCCAATAATAGAAATAAATTGAAATAATTACATAAATAATTTTATGTCCTAAAAATATACAAAAATTTGTATTATACGAGTAAATTATCAATTTAATAAACTATTACTAAAAAAATACAATAAAATAAGGAATTAAAAGATTAATAGATATGTTGATAAAATAAATACCAAGTAATTTTTTTTTCATAGTCATTGCTTATTTTTTTTTTATCGATTATTAATGATTGCTAAATATTGCTCAATGAAAGAAATAATAATCAGGGATTAGTCTAAGGATTTTTATCAACTACTCATTTTGTTTAAATAAGTCTATCAAAATAGAACTATGATCTCAAAATATATTGTCAAATTATAGTTAAAAATGATAAAATGTGTAGCTTCTATGTGAAGTAATTTAAAATGTAATGTATTTAAAAAATATAAAACAATTTACATTCGTGTTAAAATTATTTTTTTTTTAATATTTTTTAATAAATTTCCTTTTTATTTTTTTCATAAATCATAATGTAATGTATAACTTTATATGTAATATATATATATATATATATATAGTAATGGTTATATATGGAGTAATATATTGTTCTAATTAGTAATTTTTATGACGATGTTTACGAATAACTAGTTATTGACTATTGGATAATGAGAAGGAAAACAATGAATTTGAGTGATTAGGATTTATATTTTGGTTTTTATGTTTAAAAATGTGACGGAAAAATATAAACAATAAGTTTTTCACTATAATTTTAGATACAGATGGGTTATTCGAGTGAGCAAGCTACATCCATCATGGGGTGTCAGGTCTAATTCGGACTATTAGTATACAGTTACAATGGGATGTATGTCTTTATGATGAAACAAATACAGACGTTTGACAACGGCTGAACTGATTTATATCAGCAGGAACTAGTGTTAACTTATTTTATTAGAGGTGTGACAAATCCCAAAAAACCTGATTTCTATTGTCTTGTTCCAGAACTAAAGTGATATTGCCACTAAAATTACAGTTTTTATGTAAAATTTTAAGTATACATATCAAGAAAAAATTAATGATAGTGAACCATCGATTACAACAAGAAAAAATGGTTTTATGTCAGCTAAAATTTGTTGAGGCAATACATTTAGAATAAAAGAAAAAAAAATGACTATATATTTTACATCACCTTTATAATGATCGATTTTTAATGTGTATATTTGTGTATTAAATATCAAGTCATGTAATAGCTTTAGAAAAACTTTGAAGAAATTAAAGCATTAAACAAATGAACTAGTTTTTAACAAATCTTGAAAGTTTCAGGTAAACTGAGCCTCGCTCGAAATATAATTTAAAAACATTTAAGTTACTTCAAATCACGTAATTGTATAAGACGTCAAAGTGAGAATAGAAACCTGTAGCGACTAAAGAAAAAACTTATATCATACAGGCATTTTAAATTTTAAATTATTTTATTTAAATATTTACAATCTGATACAGTATATAATCAAAAAGTAATTTTATTGTACGAGAGAATACATTAAACTTGATTGCTCAACCAGGAAGACGTATAGCTGCCAACATAAGATCGATTAGCTTTAATTACAAAAGACCAGTTTCGTATAAGACGAATTAAAAATTTGATATTCTGGTAGGGTTTTTAAAGGTTGATGAGTAGGTTTATATTGGATTTTATTTTTGAGTAAA
Source organism: Sipha flava (assembly GCF_003268045.1). Lineage (NCBI taxonomy): Eukaryota > Metazoa > Arthropoda > Insecta > Hemiptera > Aphididae > Sipha > Sipha flava. The sequence continues at coordinate 2,073,649 of NW_020272972.1, read as the reverse complement.
ATCTATTGTAATTGTTTGAGGTGGATTCGAATGATATCTGTGATCTTTAGGTCTCAGTGGATTGTCATGTTAGTGTCAAATTATAGTGCTTTGAGAATTATTCGAAGACATGTTTATATAGGTACCAACTAATACTTTAGAAATCCATTCCAGTCAATATTAAATGGGGTATTTAATTTAATGATATTGTAGAAAAATTAAAACTATATTAAATGGAAATGTTAAAAACAAACATTCTTGATAATCTGACTAAAAATGTCTGAGAACTTAAATATTAGTTACTTGAAAGCAGTATAGAATTGTCCATTAAGTCGACGAAGAAAAATAGACAGTTCAATAATATGGTAATTTTATTACGATTACTGTCCTTTACTATTGAATTTAAATAAACATTACATGTGAAAGTTTATTAATTTTAAACAATACGTAGGTGACAGTGCTTTTCCTTGGTCTACAAGTATGATTACCTGAAGTACTTTTACTCTAACCTTTTGTAGTACGTCGTAAGCCATTTAAGTAATACGCTATTAGATAACGCATATAAACATCGAATTAACTCACTTTGTCGGAAGTACAAACGTTTATCACTGTCATCGGGGTATTAAGTATGAATAAATTATAATCTACGATATGGATATTTACATTATTTTCTTGGAGCGTCACGCGGTAACGATGTAAATTTGATTGTGTAGGTCGTAAATAATTTTTGATTCAAAACGCTGGCGCTAATACTAGAGATTGGATTCAGTAGAACCATGGAAGTTAAGTGTAATCCGTACAGTCAACCTGTGCTAACCTAAACTAACTCGAATGTTTGTTCGATCTGAGACGTGTTATTTATTGTTTTCGTTATTTTTTTTTTTGAAGTCATGATTTACATAAATCCTATTGCTACACGATCTGTTTAAAAAAATACAGACTGTTTTTGATCAAAATCATTAAAAACACATGATACTTTAGGTATAATGTTTTCGTAACCAAATTTCGAAACTTACATTTATTGTACATTTATTTTACCTATATTCAAATGTTACCAAGGTTCGATGATTAACACTACTTATGTATGTGATAAGAGCTTTTTAAATGCACTATGTTTTTTTTTGGCATATAATTATATATTATATGTTGTTGTATTAAATACTCTGCGAATAATTAACCATTTTTACTTTGTCGAAAAAAACAACCTTATTTTGGCCATAAAAGCTATTATGGATATTTTTAAGTACTTATTTTGGTTCGCGTGTAAATATTAAATAAATAATCTATTCAAAATTAAAAAATAATGCGTGCACACATATTTATGTTAAATATAACACTAACTAGGTACGTTATTACAAATGACCTAATTGTATATAAGATTTCAAATTTTAATATTACTGTATTATTAAAAAAATATAAATAAACACTATTTCAGTTTAAATGTATAATTAAATAAATAACGTATGAAAAGTGCATTTTTCCGAAAGATGTTTGAATTAGTAGAAATATTGTGAAAAACGTGAAAAATATATCATCACAACATGTGCATAAATACAGTAAAATTTTTTTTTTAACTTAAGGAGATTTCAGTTATCGAATCTCAAAAATCATTTTTACGACACATTTACAATATTAAAAGATATATACATGTTAGGTGGTGGTTGTAATTTGTAAATTGCAATTTTTTGAAAACCAAGAACCAATACATTTTCAAAACTTAACATAATCATTATACTCGTCCAATATTGTTGAACAAGATTTATATGAAAACTTATATTGATCGACAGAATCATCTAGTTTTGGATTGTGATTTTTTGAATTCACAGTTTTATGTATTGGATCGAATTAGATGTTTTACGAACTTTGTACTCATGGAAAAATGCTCAATATTCATTCTAGCGCCTCATGGTTATTTAGTAAGCATACTAAGGTCACACGAATATTTTTTAAACGTCTGTTTGTTTTCTGTCTACACATTGTTATTTGTTTGACACTATAGCTGATATATAATGTTTTTAAATAACTGCAAGTAGTTCAGCATTATTTCATTTTCATCCGTGAACGTTGTGCGTCATTTCTGTATTAATAGAAATATCGAAAAATATGATTTTAATATCTGTTGGATCCATTTCACGTGGACGTTTAATATTATTAACCTTTTATATTTTTTTTAAACCGGTAAACCGTTCGTTTTTAGTGAGTCATAACGCGGTGATACATTACAGATATACCACTTAACTCGGATCAGTTATCTGATCAAATTAATTATATTTACAAGCATGTCAAAGTCATATGAATTTTGTATACTCTTACAGCTGCCACGAACGCGCGTCAACAAGAGAATGCGCATTTTCCAGCCGACGAGTAAAAATATTCACGATCTTATAAGCATTGCGTCTATTGTGAAAATAGTTTATACATTTCGGGTAATAATTTATGACGATTTCGAGCAATGTTTCAAGAATGGACGAAAGGAGACGTCGGGTGTTCACGGGAACAAGACGAGCGTAATGGAAATATAGCGTATTGTGATTAACATAATATTGCGACGATGAAAATAATGAGTACCTTTTCTTGTGCCAGTGGAACAACAAGATCGTTAATAAGACATTCGAAAATAATACATCAAACGCAGACACACCACTATGGGTAGGTTAGCATCATAAATTATTAAGAAGTATATTATTATCGTTATACGATATTTTTCGTCCGTCATCTGCGCGGTAGCGTTACTTATTGAAGTCGTTTGGCGGTCCTTGAAAACCCGTAACCATTATGGAATAGCCTCCGAAGTACGTATTAGATTATTCCACGAAATATTTCACCGTGTAACAAAACGTGATGTCGATATACGCATTCTTAATTTTGTTGAGTTTATTTGTATAGTAAAAACATGTTTATGGTTTTAACAATATATATAATAATAAATATTCATCTCAAAACATATCAAGAATCACATCAGATATGCATAAGTAAACATTTACAATAAACATTACTCTTTACCGAGTTCACAAAGATGCACAGCACTCAGATAATATTTTTGGCTACTCACAATGCTGCGATGTCAGTGGACGTACTAGGAAAATTACACTATTGCCAACGTGCTACTCACAGTATGCTACGATAAAACATAGCGTAACCCATGGCAGCGTCGAACGACTGTCTGGTACGCACCGACACGCAGTTGGCAGGGATACAATAGTGCGGCGAACCACGGAAACGTTCCGTGTAATGCCAACAGGTTAATGACGTCAGGAAATCCCGGATACAGATGTCGAGCGGGCACTCCTCCTGGCGGTGGCTCGTTCAAACCCGGACGGCAACGGCTCACTTGACCAGTGGTGCGACGGATCCTTGACTGCTCCTGATGGTTTCCGAAGTGGACGACGATCTTCGCTGTACTCGAGCAGCAGGGGAAAAGGTCTGATTGTCCGTGCACTAGATTATACGTGTAACAACCGTATTCGTATGTCCGGTGGACCGTTGCATTAGGGGTCGGAGGGAAGTCGATTGTTGGTCCATTTCGTCGATCTTATGCACAAGAATGTTCTATTTCCAGTTACCAGCGTTGTCCGCGAACGCCATACAGTGCAATAGGAATAACGTGCGGGCATAACAAACGGCCACGACCGCCACGCTGTGTCTTGATAATCTTATAAGTATAATAAACAACCCGACCGCACTGACGGGTTGTTTACTGTTATTGTTGATTGTCAACAGATTAATCGATAACATCGATTTCGTAAATCGTTAGCGCTCCGTAAAGGCGAGACGCACACACGCGACATATGCATGAGACTGTGCTGTCTCGTTACAACCGTAGAAATATTACCACCATCATATGCACCGACGCGCGAAGTGTTGAGAAATCAGAACTGACTGAATTGGTCGAATTAAAAGGGCAATGTAACGTCGAGGTACATATTTTACTGGTTCTCTGTGCTGTATGCTGTATATGTGACCACTCGGTGAAATTGACAATTTCACGAATAGTTGATGATTTCCTGGTATATCCTGGTATTTCCTGGTTGATGATATAAATGGCTTTTAAATACTTCGTAAAATATGAAAATATTTCGCGATATATTCACTCCGATTCAACACGCTGAAATTATTTTTTCGCAATATTGTTGTTTCATGTAATGGTCATGATATTTTATACTTATTACGGTCAACTCTTCAATCGAGTTTTATCAACTGCTTAATAATAAAATAATAAAATAATAAAATTATGCATAAACAATTATTTGGCTATCCGAAAGGTGTAGATATTATTTATTTTTATATATTATCGTATCAGTACTTTTTTGATACGTTGATATTCGATTTTCAAGTGTATAGTTGCAGTATAGATCACATTTATGTATATTCACAGAATTAAGTTCAATTTTTTGATAACATTATTTTCAATATTAATACAATAAAATAATAATAATAATACATCATATATAAGATTAATTAAGACATATTATCATATAACACCTAATCAAATATATTATATTACTATATTATCGTTTCATTTAAGTATTAAAATTTAACCAACGATAATAATGTATTTATTGTTTTAATAATATTCACACATTTAATTTTAACAAATCGATTGTTATTATTGCAATGTTTTTCGTTATATTTATGTCCAGTCAATATATAATTTAGACGAAAACCAGATTATAAATCCGATAAAACAAAATTATTTTGAAATAATTTAAAACCAACCGTTCAATACCTTGTGTGTGCAATGTGCATTGCACATCTGCATTTTATTGCAGGTTCAGTTATTGTTTGATTTTGTTTAAACATATTTGTAGAAAAACTACCACATCTCTACATAATTTATAAAAAATTATCAATAAATGGAGTAAGATATTTAAACAATGATTAATTGTGGCAGCACAAAATATCTCATGATCACAAATAATCCGATGAGCTTTGTATTTTCGGCTAATATTCAGTGTAATAAATAAATGAAAAAAGAAATAGACGTGTCATTTAAACTCATGTATTTACAAAATGTTATTCATTTTTTTTATTAAAATGTCTTAATTAATATATAGCCAAGAGACCCAACAGTAGGTCTTTTTGGTATTTATGTATTTTTTCTTAAATGATAATTATTATTTACAGAACCATTAAATGTGTGTTCATGAAATATTAATTAGTCAAGGTTATTGTTATTTATTAGAAATAACTAGAAATAAAACTATTTTTTTTTTTTTAATTTTCCTCCAAGTATAACGTAATACTTATAGCAAAAGCATTCATTAGTGGACAAAATCAGATCATCTTTCTGTAAGTAAACAATATGGTAGAAAAACCATTTATAATGCCAATTTATCAGTAATTGAAATGCTGCGTATTATACCCCCTTACCTTTCTAAAAAAATACATTTCCTGCAAAATAAGTAGAAAATTCAATAAAGATTCGATTATATATATATATAAATAAGTAGTGAACATATCACGAAAATTAATATCTATAGAAAGAGAAAAGTTGTTTGCCTTTCTTTTGACTGGAAATATTTGATAAATTCTATCCAGCAGCTCAAAATGATAATTCTCTTCACCTATAAATGTAATCGATCCATTAAGAACTGTTGCATAACATTTTTATGCATAAATTTAAAAATAAATAGTAATGGTCTAATTGCTTATAATATTATATGAATACAAACTTAATTATCTTATTAATTTTAAATATTACTTATTTATACGTTCATTATGGTAGTTTATCGAATGATTTTTTTTACAGTGGTCTCTTTTGGATTCTATCATTTTAAAAATTATGTAGATTCAAAAACCTGCAATAAAATATAATTAAAATATACATTAAGTATGTTTAATTAAGATAAAAACTATTTTATTGCAACAAAACATTATTAACATAAAATATAAATTTACACTGTCTTACATGTCTATAAAATAAGTAAACTCAACGCGAATTCAAAAAGAAAATCTAAAATAAGTTTTTAATAAATAAAATATGTATCGAGAATAAATATTTTCCAAGTACCAAAATGGTTTTAGAAAACTAAATGTTTCTTTCATGAAATTATTAGTAATGTCTTCATGAAAATCTTAAGATATTGCCATGTCTTAGTGTTCTATCATCATTTAATATGTGTGTGTGTGTATCATATCAGCAGGGCAGTATTAAAATTGTTTTTCAATTCGGAGTGGTCCCCGAAGAGTTAAATTTTGTACCCAAGATGCGAGACAAGATTTTCGTGTAATAAATTTTCGCCATCGTCTTGATGATAAGAAAAAGTTAAATCAATTTACACTTTTTTCTTACCAATATCAATTGAATTTTTCTCGCAACCTAACCCTAAAATGTAAACTTTTCTTGTTTCGTCGAATGATGAGATAATTTTATATTTTTGACCCTTTCTTCCTTTCACCACATATATAGCTCAGAAAAAAAGAATTGGAAACACTGACACATTGTTTTTAGCTTTTACAAATGATAGAATAACTTAATCAAACCACAGAACGTTGTATGCACCAATACCAAATACAATGTTATATTTCATTAGAGTTTTCAACTAAAGAATCATAATACGTATTTATAGTAATATGTATATTATATTTCGTTAATACATATATGTGTGTGTGTATATATTTATAAATTATAGTTTTCAACATTTTTAAACATTTATTTGAATTTTAATTTTTATCTAGTGTTCTAAAAATGCTATTTGTGTATCACGATCCTTGTAAGTTTATACTTTAAATTATGTTTTTTTTAAGCATTTATGACTATTTTTTGTTTCGATTTTATTCGATTGACCTTTGAGTAATATAATAATGTATAAAAAATAGTAATACTCGTTGCAAACAAAATATAGTATGTTTATGTCCGATATTAAATATTTTATTACATATTCACTTAAGAAATACTATGATATAACATATAAAATAGTTCAATATCGCATTCCAAATAAAATAAAGCTTGATTTGTATTTTGATACATTGATAAATTAATAATAATTCAATTTACATAATACAATTTACAAATAAATTGTATTTATTATAGGTTCGGTTATTATAATCAATTCCTTCCAATATCAGGGTTTTGGACCAACAATAAACTACATATTTTATGCTACTAGTTAAAAAATAAATTTATTTTTTATTTTTTCGCTTTAACTCAGTTGAATTAAATATTAATAAAGATCAAAATATTATGTTAAATCATAAGGAGACTTGAGACATAATTTCAAATTCATATTACGACTACGATAAAATGGAACAGTAAAAATCAAAATCGTAATATTTCTTTAGATAATATAATTTTATACCAATATTATTCAGTTATTTTATTTTACAAACTATTAATTCCACACCAATAATTGTTTTGTTGGACATTTTTTATTGAATTAGTTTCGTTTAGGCTTTCGATAATTTGATGATATTTTCCAACTATAAAGTACCTTCTAAATAATAACTATTGTAAACGCGATTAAATATAGATCACACGAATGATATAGATTCAAAAAACCAAAAATAATTATTTTATCTATACTTGTAAGTAAAAATAATATAATAATATTCATCTTGGTTATAGATAAAATCGAAAACAAGTTTAGTGCCTCATTTTTAAAGTTCAAAACTTATTACAAAATATATTATTTTAGTATATAATTCTAGCTCTATTTATGATTAATTATTAATATATTAAAAATCTTTATGGTATTGAATTTATTTTTTAGTCCTTTTTTTTATGGTAAAATTCAAACAAGTAGAAAGTTATGATGTTTTTTTAATTTGCCGCTGTTACATATAATAAACAACTATAATTCCGGAAAAAAACAAATATTATTATTTAAAAAGGTATTGCATTAAATTTTTGGTTGACTTGCGTTGTATACTAATTACCTGTTCTCGAAGTAAGCGCGATAACTATTGAAAATCAAGTGAAAAATCTGAAGAAAAAAACACACTAAATGTTGTCGTCAGGTGCTCGGATCAACGTTTATTACAGGTTTATTGTTAACCTAAATTTTTTTAGCTTCCAATTTCACGACGCCGCTCCGAATGATATATTATAATACAGTCATATGGAATGCATCTATGTTACTGGAGTTCTGAAGTTTGGAAAATCATATCGCTCGAACACCGGTTAATTACCGCTACCAAGTTCAGTGCTGACCAACATTTACCGGTAAAATATTGATAAAAAAAAAAAAGAACCGGATGTGCCTCGCTCTGCTGTACAGTGGAGGATGGAGTTGCACCTCGTTTATAGGGCAGGTCATTACAATAGATTTATTAAATTTTAATGCAGTGATAGGTATCATTGTATACGAATAACGATTTTGAACGGAGATGATTTGTTAGATATATATAGAAAAAATATTATTATATTATAATAATCTTATATATAGAAAGCAGACATCCAAAAATTTTCTATTTGGATATAATTTCTATATAAATATCCTATATAACTATATTTAATTAACAAAAAATGAGTCGAAACGGCTCTTATTATTTTATTAGAAAAAAATCGAATATTTCAAATGCCTATAAGTTCCTTAAAAATTAGTATAATATTAAAAAAAAAAAATACGCTTAAATAAAATGTCAAACTTAATAACTAGTAAAAGTTTCGAATTTTTGCGACTTTCGCTTTTTGAATAATGTCAAATATTTAAAATCCTTTGAGGATAAATCGTTATTTTATGCAATTTCGTAATAATTTAAATTTCAAACGGTCATAAAAATTTTTCCTTAAAGTCCGGTAGAAGTATTTTTGAAGTTATTAGAAGAATAACTTATGGATTACCTCGTGTTAAAATTTTACACTTTAAGTATAAAGAGAAAAATGTTATGAATTTTTAACTACAAAATAACATACAAATTATCGCTATTTTGACTTATTTCATATAAATTTGGACTTTATGTGCTTATAAAAAAATTTTGTGTGAAACGATTTCCAATTTTTTTTAGTTACAGTAAGTATAATTTATGATGAACCTTGTATGAAATTTTCAAGAGATTTGGACAGCCAAATTTTTTTATAGATATTAAAAAAAAAAAAAACTGAGAACAATTGAAAATTTAAATTGTATATAAATAAGTCAAAAAAATTCAAAATACTTCGAAACGTTACCATATATAGAAAACGCTAATTTAAATATTTGGTGAAAATTTCAAGTGTATGCGGTTTTTTGTTTTTGAGTTGGAGTATTTAAAAAAAATATAGTTTGCCAAAACGTGGTTTTGCGTATAAATTCCCGTTTTTTTTGTAATTTTTTTATGGTTTTTTTCGATGTTTTTAAAAAGTAATGAAAAAGTTTGATTTTTGACTTGCTAAAGTATCATCTACATTCACTTTCCTTTCAGAAAAGTTGGATTTAAGAAGATCGAAGCATTTTTACTGCCTAAAAACGTGCTGACAGACACAAAAATATATATATAAAAAAAAAAAACACACATCATTGTAAAACCAATAGATTCCATCACTGCGTTCAGAATCTAAAAAAAAAAAAAAAAATGACAAAATTACCGATAAATTATATAAAAAAATTCTAAGAAACGCAATCGATACGCTCGCCTAACGAGTGGCGGAAAAAAAACACAACACATGACAATCGTTCGTTATCGACTAAATGTGCGTGCGCGAACCTATATACACGTGTATACGTATTTTAAGTCCGCGAACGCGTGCACCGGTGCTCTATAAACAAGCGATTCTCGACCGGGGGGTCGCCAACATCGCCAATCGGCTTTTATAATATACTTTTTTTTGTAAAATATATAAACAAATAAATACAATAATAGCAGTTTGTAATATTTTTCAATGCTCACATTACAAAAGGATCGTTAGACCATATGGTAACTTTATAGGGGGTCGCGGACTCAAAAAGGTTAAGAATCGCTGCTATAGACGTTCTCATCGGAGCGTATTCGCGCGCGCCCAACGTACCCGCGACGATACCCATTTCAAGGTGCGAATCCTTAGAGCGCGTCTATGGATGCGGCTGACGCAGCGCGACTCTCATTTTAACCGTTTTTCCTATTTTTAAACGAAACCTATTCCCATCACCGCCGCGCGACTGACGACCGCTTGGTAGGCGGTCAAAACGCACTAGACGCGCGACCGACTATCGTCGACTTGTTAATTTGATACCGTTTATTTGATTTACTATCAATGTCTTATGATTGCAATGCAGATTATATACCTGCCGCGCGTCTCTTGCCACTGCGTTTTGTTGTTGTACGGAATACCTACTCAGTCGCGTCGCAAAAATTCAAATCGCGCCGCGTCAGTCACGCGTCTACAGACGCGTCCTAAGGAATCGCACCTTCAAACTGTTTGCGAACGTCACGAGTCACGGTGCTCGTACGCGATCGAATGATCACGCGTGCGAAAAAACGAGCGTAGACGCACCAAGACCCGCAGGGACTACGCCTCCGCACCACCAACCGCCGATTTATACGCCGACAAAACTTGTCACCACTCACTAGGTGTCACCACTCCGCTGTAGGAGCGGTTTCGCATTTTTTATATCTTTCAGTAAAGCGTGTACACCTGAAAATAACGAGAATAATTTCAAACCTGATGATCATTTCGTGTATTGAGATTGTAGAAACAGAGGATTAGACATTATCTCAATACGAAACGCGCAACATTCTGCGATTCATTATTTTTAATATGAACGTATTTAGGACGTTAGTTTTCTCTTCAACCCATACCCTAGTCGTGCTTACGTGAACGAACGCCGCGCAAACGGACGTTGGGTATTTAAATGTCTATACGTATATTATGTACATTAGAAATGTTCCGGGTACCCGGCAATTACTCGATGTCATAATTAAGACCCGGCTCTTACCCGGTGCCCGGCGTAACACTGAATTTTGACTAGGTTCTTATCTGGTATCCGCTTGATAATCTGTGCAAAGAAATATGCACATCATTTTATGTAACAGGAAAAATCCTTGGTTACGAATTATAATTTATTTTGGTACGGTGAGGATTAAAGAACCGTTTCACATATCTGGTTATTATTGTGTATAAATGTTGTTTTTTTCTATGAATTCGAAAAATAAGTCCCGTGTTTATTAATGAATTATATTATGTAACAATCTGAAATTATAATACATTATTCAACATCGACTAACACCCATTACTCGCTTGTCGTCTGTTTATAATTTGAATTTTTTTTTTTTTTATTATTCAATCAATACTGTGATATTATGTTATCGATGATGATAAGGAGGCGCGATATCGTTACTTTAATATTATTTTTAACTGCTTAACTGACGGCACGCTACAATATAAATTAAAAGTGTTCCGATTACCCGATAGCCGAGTAATTTATGTGATAATTAAGACTCAGTCCTTACCCAGTACCCGGCGGTACCACTGCATTTTTACTTGGCTAATACTCGGTACCCGGTTTATAATCAATTTTCTGCTCAGGACGTCTCTAGCACATATGTGTGTATAAAGCCGCATCGAGATGCTCTACGCCAAGATTGTACATGTGCCGTGCGTAGGCTTGTGGAGATCCGAATTTTATTACCGTCTACCATGTTAACGTTATGTTTTGCCGATCGCAAACCGGCGTGCGTGTTAAAACACAATATTATAGTAATAATAATAATAATAATAATAGCACGAGAGAAATAATATATTTTCGCGCAGCGCCGACCGTACGCGAGTGCCATCAACGACATAAATTACAGTGAACATAATATCATTTGACGTTCTAACTGCAGTGCACGCGTGTTTGGTTTATGGTTGTACGCACACACGCGTATTGGGATGGACAGGGAAGAAATGAAATCTTTTCCCCGAAATCGCAAGAAAGTTAATATTTATATTTATATTATATTAACCCATCCGCGCACAACCATGAGCACTTTTTGTTCGCCTGAAATACATTTTAAATGGATAAAGTGATCACTATATCAAACTGTCCGTCGTTATTTATTATTTGTTAAAAATCGTTGTTAAAGCAGCCCACGAAAATCAAAAAACCAGAACATATGTGTATTGGTTTTATGTAAGCTGCGGCGAGAAAAAATTTAACATTATACATTCCGCGGCAATTTATTTTATATACCTACGATATTATATAAATAACATTATACATAAGTAATATTTAACTAAATTTTATTTTAAGAATAATATGCAAAAACAAAATACCTCTTCTTTATCGAGATAAATGTTGAGTTCAGGTAGCTTATCTATATCTAGATAAAAAATATGATCTGAGCAAAATTTAATTGAGTTGAAAGTGTGGGACTCTGCACGGTTCTTACGATCCCTCTCCAAACGGTTTATTTACTGAACGTAGTCCATTTCACCCAAATTTTATTTTTGTAAGATTCCCGTTTCGTACGGACTATTTTAAATAAATTTAAAATTAAGTTGGCAATGATTATTTAAATTATATTATATTGTAATATACTTTTATTTTAAATTTTATAATATTGTAATATTTGAGTATAATTTAGCGTTATCCAGAGAGCACCACGAGGAGGTGATACTATTTGCTTTAAAAAAAAAAGAAAATCGTTTTTCAGTTCACAAAAATGTTATATTTCACAAATTTAAAATTGAGTCCATAATATTTATTAAAACGAATTATTAAAAAATCAAATTTGTTCAAATACTCTATAATATTTATAAAAAAAAAATGTCGGTATGCGCTTTACAGGTTTTGCTCGACCTAGATTCGATAACGACTGAATTTCTTATGTATTATAATTTATTTGTTATCAATTTTATATATGATATTATACATAAATTATATTTATTTTGAATTAAATTATTACAGGTTTTATAACATTCGTCTTTTCGGGATCAGAAGCTTGTTTAGTACAATTTATTTTTGCCGTTTACTTAAGTAAAATATTTTACTGAACCGTTGCCAACTTCATTTAAACATTTTCTAAACTAATCTTGGTGAAATGGGAATCTTATAATTACACAATTCGGACGAAACAGGTACCCGGGTAAAACGAACAGGATCATTTTTTGGCGAATCGTGTTCCGCCCTCGTAACTGGTGGTCTCTACAACGACCAGAGCTCCCAGGACCGACTAACTATCTGTGTGCTTCAAATGCTTAACACCTCATGTTTATAGGACGTGTCAAAACGGTGTTGCATATAAGCCTCCTGTGAAAGTTTTGCGTGTGGCCTGTGGCTCAGGTGTTCGCATCGATATTTTGCAGAAAAATACCGCTTTGTGAGCACCAATAAGTTGGGGGAAAAAATGAGTGCCCGTTATTTTCATAGGGTGTGACGATAACAAATACCGCGCAGGAGAACGTTATTTTTTCACCGTTGGAATCTGACCTACATCCAGTCTGCGCTGCTGGAAGATGATTTCGGTGGAATACGTAGAGTCCCGCGGCGCAATTTTATGTACACAAGAATGCGCAAGGTAAACGTTTCCGTGACGATTTTTAACACCGTTAAGTATGATATATGATAATAAGATTTTCATATAGAAATGTTCCATGGAAAAAAAACAGACAAACATTAAGAAGATTAACACTTCTATTGTGATAGTTTCAAAATATGATTATAATGTATTATAGCCCTTTAATAGAAACAGGAATATATTTGAACTCAGTTTTTTCGATTTAATGAATAAATCGTTCCCTGATATTATTTTTTTTTAATATTTTATTCCTCCTACTGTATTGTGCTCGTAAATTATCATATAATTATCTTCAGAATGTACTTCCATTGTATTATGTATCAGGAGTATTTTTATTTCTTCGTTTATATTGTTATGCTAATGTTTATAAAAAATAATAATAAAAATTAACACAGGTGAATTGAATCTTAGAAATATAAATATTTTATTTTATTTATTTATTAAAATAAAAGTATATTTAAAATTGATAATATTATTTTATAATAAGTAAATTCGGTAATACATAATTCAATTTACGAGATCATGAAATCTCGAAGGAAGTCCACCAAAGTGGATAAATTTTAACTTGGGGGGGAGAGAAGTTTATTTGGTTTATTAATTCAAGCCAGGATGAAAGAGATCTCAACACCAGTGTCTTTTTAACCAGCGTGAGAGGAAAGATTATTTGGTATGAATTCACTAAATTGGATACTAGTGGATTTTTGTGTTTAATTGATTTGATGTGAAATTTTTATAGTATTATTTAGCTGTAAAAAAAACTTTTTAAATTTATTACTATAGTAATAAATGCAGATGTTATTTGATATTATAGTGTAGATTATATTTAACGAAGAGAGATTGACTGAAAGGCCTATATGATATATTTGGGAAGGCTTGGCTTATTCCCTTATTCGAATGCCATATGCCCAGATGAGTTTTAACATTATTTTATTTTATTTATATTATTAATTTGTTATTGATTGAGAGCTTAGACTTAATAATTGGAAATAATATATAAAGTCTATTATTAAGAATATTTCTTTTAGTTTTTAGGTGTGGACCCCAAGCAAGACGCTTGTCTAAGATTATACCTAAATATTTGGTTTGAATTTTAGTTGTGATTTGGTTGTTTTGAAAGTAGATTACCGGTGGAACGCCTTTTATTAAAGTGAAAGGGATATGAAAGGACTTATATGAATTAATTTTGATTCTTCACTTAGAAGACTGTTCAGAAATATTATTAAGATGAATATGGAGGTTTTGATATGCTGTTGTGAGTTCAAAATATGATGAAATAATTGCCGTATCGTCAACGTAAGTAGCTATCAATGTATTTTTGAAGATGGGAATATCAGCAGTACACATTTTGTAGATATCTGATGATGAGTCACTTCCTCGAGGAACTCCTGCACGGTTTGGAATTGACATAAGAGAGAGTTGCCTAGATAGACAAATAATGAGCGGTTTTATAGATAAGATTTGATCAACAAGTACAGTGGAGTTGGTAGGAGCTTTTTTAATTTAAAGAGTTTCTGTGTCAGAATCTGCCAAAAACTTGCGATACGACTAAAAATACTTTCGGACAGTAGTTTTTGTTATTAAAAGAAGCGACTATTTTATAGCTAATTTTAACATTAAAATTTCACAATATGATATAGAGAATTTCTACTGAACTTAAGGATTTTTGATTGCATCAAATACATAAATTATTATTCAGTGTAAAATGTAAGTGCTATACTCGTATGTTTATATACATAAGTATAATAAATCTAAAATGAGAAATTTTTTTTTCATTTCGTTTAAAAAAAAAATAATGTAAAATATATACTTACAAACATCGTCACGCTTCATTTTATTTTTTTTAAATTTGTCTGTTGTTTGTTTTCCCTCTTTTCACATACATTTACAAATTTAATATGTCAGATGAACTAATTTATAATTAACATATACTGAGCTTGAGTAGCACTTAAGATTTTCCAAAACTTTTTCTACTATTAACATAAAATTATTATAGAACGTACTAAAGCTTTATAGATAACTTGCGTTGGGTGCAAAACTTTTTTCCCTTAAAAAATGAATTATTCTTTCACTAATTTAAACTTTTTAGTGGCTTCATGTAGATGAAAACTTCTGTTTTAACGAGAATTTTAACAAGTCCAATGAAAAAATTATGTTTTTGTTCTTGATTATATATATACAATGTCTTATTTTTTGTATCAACTATTAAAATAACGGTTAAAAATGTTAACACATCCTAAACTTTTGTTGAGTATAGACGTTTATTGTTGTAAATAATTATATTATTTATACCGTTTAATGCATAGATAACATATATTGATAATATATTTTATAATAATTACACATTTTTCATAAGCTCAGGATATATTAAACCATACTTTTAATGAATACGTACATACAGTATAAATATATAATACTCGTAATACTATTAATGTATTATTTCAAAAAAATATGATTATTTTTTCGAGATGAGAATTTTTTTAAAATCATTGCTTACTTGCTTCACTGATTTATAATAATTTTAACATTTTTTTCTATAACGAAAAGTTATCCACTTCAATCCAGTTATTCGAGTAATAAAAACTATATTACCTAGTAAACTTTACAATTAATAAAATCAACAACTCTGAAAAAAAATTATTTCAAAATTGAGAGGTCAAATTAATAAAGTTTTATATTTGTAAAAATATTGTTTCAAATTAACACATTTCGTTTAGATAATAATAATAATAATATCTTAATCTAATTTGAATTTGTTATTTTTCTCAGGCATTACTTTTATTATTGCATAAATACACCAGGTCGATTTAAATTAACCATATATACACAGCAAACCTAACGGCCTAAGATGAAGTTACTTGATACCATAGAAACATTGCGTTTTAAGATGGTTTTCGGTTTATCTAGAAACGATTTTATATCGAAAATACTGTTATGCTGCAATACTAACGACAGTCCATGTCACTGTGCAGGCCAAATTATTAGGTTAAACGTTCTGAGTATATATCGTTGAGATTTCAACGTGAAAATATCACATTTCCATGAATGTGTTTTACGAACACACATTGCAGTCGAAATAAAAACAGAATGTTTGATTCAATTCAATCGGAGAATACGTTTTTGCTTTCCTATTTGATTTCCCAAATAATTTCTTTTTCGTTTATTTCTTCGTGAATATAGTTGAATGTTTAAAAATCCAACTCCGTTATAGCTGATAACAGTTATATCATTCAATAATCAAACGAATCATGAGTCTATCGATATTAATCTGCACATTTACTTACGCAATTATCAGCATTTGAATCTAATACAATTTTATCTGCAGTTTTCAAAGTTCTCAATGGACCGTAGCGGTCCCTGTTAAAACGTGCGGAAAATATTCTGAAGAAGGAAAACATTGAAGTTAGTCATATTTGTTAATTTTATTTAGCATGGAAACATGAAAACTATACCTTCCACAAAAATTTAAGAGGCTCTGCGTCCACGAACCTGTGCATCATGAATAATAAACGATCGGCTGTATTCGCTTTTTTCTGATGTTTTATAATATTGATTATGTCTAAGATTTTACATCAGTATACATCATTTATAATATTTTTAATGCGCTTATCACGATTTCGCAGTTTGAAGTAAACTACTAACGGATTCGTTCTTTCGGTTTTTTAATTTTTGTAAATCCCATGCATCGACTCTACAGATTGTCCTGAATTATTATTAAAAGTTCAATAATAAAATCTAGGGGATTTAGGATTTACTATCTTCATCCGTCGTTAGCTATTTCTTAGATGTTCGAAGGTGAAATGTATATTTTGTTAATTTTTAACTGTGACTTCGACAATATCTTTATAAGTTATTGGTTTTTACACTCTTTATGATTTAAATGTTTCCAACAAGTAAATTATGTAACATAAATTGAAAACAATTAAAAATTTCCCCAAATTTCAACAATACGTTTGTTTCAAACTGTTAATGCTTCAATAGTAATATTTCATAGCGATTACCATTATAATTCTGAAAAATGTGTACAACTGTGTATCACGATCAAGCAATTTCGAATTGCATAACGTTTTGAACGATAAAATATCGGTAAATCGTATGCTATTATCATACTTGTACAAATTTTTCCATTTTTGCGGAGGTTTTTATTTTTACGATAAAAACAATATTCAATTGACTTGTTCTAGTGTATTTTATTTGGCGAGTAAATTGTTCGAAACCATCTGAACGTTATATTTTAAAGCACCGCAATCAATTAGTTCGGTCGAAGATAATAAAGTTATGTGTTCATCTTAATCAGCTAGATCCTATCTGATCGTCATTGATTATGTCAAAACCATAACATTTGAAACAATGTCGGTGATTGAATACAATTCTGGGTGTACCGCTGGCGGTGGTGACTTTGATTATTGCAACGTGTACGTAACGAGCCCACGTAATGTTTTCAATCATTAAGTCTGTTCGACGTTCATCGTTTTGCAACAGTGTCACGGTGTAACGATATTTAATATTTCAAAAGTGTTTATATTTTATTTTACTGTAGTGGTTGTTTCACGAGAGAACCAATGTTGGTTTCGCGGTATCGTCTGACGATTCCATTTACATCCGTTTTGCAGATTTTCGATTAACAATATTGCAATTGATATAAGTATTCTACAGACACGTTGACATATTCGAACACTACGGTTGCACACGAAGTGCATAACTACAATGTATTGGCAAAACGTACGCGAACCAACACCATTCGATGTATATTTATTTTCTTTATTCAGCATCGACAACAGAGTTATTAGTTTACATTAATGTTTTACAACTGGGATTACATTTATAAACATATTTGGTATTTATATTGAGTTTTTTCTTAGATTATGTTGTACATTTCAAATTTTTTGAATACACAATTATTTTTTTTTTTTTTTTGCATAGGAATAAAATCCTAGGTTGTCTGGAATTTGGTTTTCTTTTCTGACCTCTGCGTAAATTGGATAGTGTATTGTGTTTTATTGAAACGATTATATTGCATGAGGGACATATCGGTGGTTCAGTTTTTTCCACCTGGAATCAATATGTTACTCTGATGTGACCGATTTTGAGTTTCTTTAGTATGGATTCTTCTTTTCTGCTTAAGCTGTTGGGTTTTGACCAGGATGCGATTGAATGATTTATTTATTTTAGGTGGTTAACTGTTACTTGGTACAATTTAGAATTTCATAAATAAATACAGGGTATTAATTATCAAAATTGTTGTGCATGTTAACTAATGATGATAATTGCTATTAGGATTCTTAATAGATTTGATATGTTTGTCCGACACCATTTGCCTGACACTACTAATACTTGACACCTCAATTATCTGACAGTACATTTTACATATTTTTACTGAGCGAAGTACTAATTTATAATATTTTATCATTATTATTCATTAATATGGAATATTAAAAAAAAAAAAAAAAAATTTAAAAATTAGACAAATATTTTATCGTCGATAGTATTGTTTTATATGAAAAGGTACTAAGTATTAAGTAATATTCTATATAAAATGATACATGAAGTGATTTCAAAAGAATTATGTGCATGATCGAATTCGAAGGATAATGAGAGGAGGCAATATAAGTCGCAAATCTATATTTCCACCAAAAATGTTGGTTCGTATTCGAGCGAATGGAATTAGGAATTCCTAGAACTCAAAATCGCATAGGGAGTTGGCACAGGCTTTTTGAAACTTGTTGGAAAATGTCATATTGATGTTTATATAATTATCGAAAAAATTCAAATGGAACGGAGAGTTGAAGATATAATACGTGGAAGGACACACACTCCAACTCGAAGAGAATGCGCTGAACGAGAAAAACGTATTAATGAAATTATACATAAACGATGGGGAAAATCGTTTAAATTTATCATCCCTAATGGGAATCGCACATAACATTAAATTATAATTAGTGTAATATATTAATTAATTCTTTTTTTATTATTATTAACTGTTGAGGAAAATTGTAAAACCGCCTAATACATTGTTTTTAAATATAACATTAAATAGTAAATAATATACTATTTTAATTTTTGGTTCAGATTTATTTATAGTATAACTTGATTACTTGATGTAATCGGACAAATTATGTCGGATAATTGAATGTGGGGGAAAGTGTACTGATCCCATTATTAATTGCATGTCTAGCTACTTTATCTGCTTCCTCATTTCCCTTTATTTTATTTTGTTCTGGAGTCCATATAAAACGTATATGTTTATTGGATTGGTAAATTAGATTACTAATTTTTTGGCCAAAAAATCTATCTGTGTGCTAATTTTCAAATAAATAATAAACTTGTTATAATTGCAAAACAAAAAAGACTTCCGTAAAAATAACTATATCAATATTTGTAAAATTGAAACGCTGTAATATTGTTTCTATTTGAAAAACAATGTACGACATTTATTAAGTGGATAGAGATCATAATAAACGAAGTAAATAAGATTGTATTTTTAAAACAATTTCCGGTCGACAAAATGTTCAAAACATCTTATTTAAAAAGAGAAAATATCTGTTATTGCTATTTTTTGTAATTTTTGTAAGATGGTTGCTGAACTTAATTTTCAGAATTCATTAATAAGTAAAAAGAATCATGAATAACAGTTTTAAATAATTTACTTCATTTTGACACAGATTAACCAAGTAACAACCCCAACACGATAAATGAGGAATAAAATTTCGAACTTACGTATTTCTAACTTCAAAATTTTAATTTAAAAGTAAATCATGCAATTTACGTTATTTTCTATAGCTTATATATGTATACATGCAATATTTGTAATTCGATAAGTTATTATAATTATAAACTGTAGGTTGTCTAGTTATTTTAAAAGGAACAAAATAATATAAAAGCTCCATATACCATATAAGTAAATAAACAAATCATTTATAAATAGGAATAAATATTTTAATAAACAAATATTTTATGTATAGAAATAAAAATATAAATGATCAGTGCTAGGGTATTATTATATTTATAAAGCACAACCAGTTTCGAATTAAAAATTCATCATCAGGTATATACAAAGTTAATAAAGTTGGAAAAATATTCTAGGGCAAACTTATATATATATATTTTTTTTTCCGGCTTTACGATCCATCAAGGATCTTTACCACCAAAACTACCTCTTCCCATTTCTCTCTATCATACGCTATTACTCGCCAACCCGCCAATCAATATATATATATATATATATATATTACCATTTGTTTATTTATTTATATTTAAAGTTCCGTTTCAAGTAATGTATTTATATTTCACCATTAATTAATTATTTGTATTAGAAAAAAAAATATTAATACTTTCAATAATGTTTACATTTCCACGTCATGCACCAATATTTTACTTGTCAATGTTAATAAAAAACACAAAATATATATTATACTTGACCTTATTTACTTCGTATAAAATAAGAAATTAAATTGTTTTAAAATATTTTAAAACTGTTTGTATCCCTAATATATAATGTGTATGAAAATGAAATAACAATAATAAGGAAACATCGTATGCACTATCTTTTATATTATTTAATGCCTCGAGTGAAATTTCGTTTAGTATTGATTTTCTATCTTCATGCGTGAGAAATATATGGATACATAAAAATATAAGTAAAGTAACATCGGCATTGTTTTCCTTATTTCGCAATTCATCCATGTTAAAATAAACAATTCCAATGCAATCACAAGAGCGTCATCTCAAAAATGAAACTTTAAAATATAAATTGAATATATTCATGTTTTCCACGAAGTAGATACTTATCGATATAATAATATAAGTAAAACAATAATAATAATAATTGATCAGAAAGACGTAGTATGTTTGATAGTCAAGTTGTTTCAGCTTAATATTACTATATCTATCATTTCACTTGTGTGTATGGAAACAAAACTTTCAGTATTTTTAAAATTTGATAACTACAGGGCAAATATTTATTCGTGAAAACACTTACTAAAATAAGAATGTATTCATTTTTAAAAATTAAAAAAATAAGATAAAATATGTAGTATATAAATTGCAATTTAAAATAGGAAGTTTATAAAAACATATTTGAATTTTAGAAGTTAGATTTAAGTGATTAAAACTTTAAAGGCAGAAATAAAACTTAAATTATTAAAACTTTTACAAGTCCGACTTCTGTAAAAATAGTCATGACGTAAATACATATATTATTATTTGTATAATATGGATGCATACAGATTTATTTAAAATATTTTATAGTTTGTCTTATTAAATATCCATAGTACTAGGTATGCTATTCGGTATCGTATTAAATATACGAATCTTTTGATAAAAAGGTCACATCCAAAATTCATATTTTTAAGGTAGTTCCATGGAATCTTCACTTTTACTATTTTTTTTAAAAAAAAGGTAGATGTACATAAGCAGTAAAACTTGCGCCTTTGATTATATAATGAAGAAATTCATGAAATTATATCACGGAAATGTTTGAAAAAGATAAGAAAATACCGTAATAAGAAAAATATTTTCGGGAAAATGATTGAAGATGAAAATCAAACATTCTATAAATGGTATACAAATTCACAGGTGACACAAAATATATTATAAGTGTTTTGATTAAGGCCTTTTACACACGGAGCTATTAAAAAAAAAACTAAACTGTTTTGTGATTGAAATTACTAATCGGTTACTAACGCGTTGGTGATTCAGACACATACACGAGGCTACTCATAACATACCTACTCGTGATCGAAACCTGTAGTTTGTTCTGAGTGACTATGGATGAAGGATGTTTTTCGTCATCTTTTTGCTACACCATGGATGTTGACAATGATTCTAGTAATGAAGAAGTAATAATAGCATACTACTATTACAGAAGAAATAAAAAAAATAGGTTTTGGGTTTATCCATACCTCGAAAAAAATTTTCATCACCGATTTTTTGTTCGTTCATTTTTACACAAATAACAAATTTTTGCAATAGGTAAAACAAAAAAAGCTTCGTTGAGCACCAAAATATTAAAGTGAGAAAACTCAAAAGTGACTTGACAGTTGAATCACTCGGAACTTATTACTAACGCGTTAGTAACTGGTTAGAAACTAGTAGCGCCGTCTGTTATGTTCCATTGAATAACATTGGTAGTGACTCTACGGAGACTAGTTAGTGATTTGCGTTAGTATTTAGTTTCAAATGAGTAGCCCCGTGTGTAGAAGGCCAAACTTTTAGTAATTTTCAAGTACATTATTTTGGGCCGTTGAACTTAAATCATTGAAACATGAAAATACATTGCTTTTATTTTATGCGGTTTCTCATCAGTTCGCGTTCGTCTACGACTTCGATAAAGACAGTTTTCTTCGATTACGTGTGACTTGTTGTTATGTATAAAGTCATTAATGAAAATTAATTTTCGTCGGAAAACATTCGCTTTAGTAAACAATTACAATTAAATAAGTTTAATAAACTAACGGAAAACATTTCGCAAATGATTTTCTATGTTATGTTTTAAATAATTACTAAACCGATAAATAATTTATTTCACGATTTATTATTATTCACGTTTTAGAGAAAACGATTCGTGTACGTTTAGTTTTAATCACTTTGATCACATTTGGATAGAAAAAATGTACAATAAATAGTAGTTAGAGTTTTGCACATGTTCTGAGAGGTTAATGTTGTGATTTCAACATTGGACGAACGCATACGACGCGTCGCTAATAATGTTTTCGAACGAATTCCGAAAGCTGTCCGACGGATCCGCGAAAACGACTAACTAAATGTTAGCGAGAAATAAATCCAGAACGCATTGCAATGGATACGAGAGCTGCCAATATGGGCCTGGCACATGGTTTGTTCCACGTGAATGCACTTGATTTGATCGGTCGGACGTTCACTTTAGCCATGCTCCGGGATATAGAACACTCGTATTGAAATAATACGTCCATCGATAAAATAATGTACCGCGATCCGTCCATGATCGACGCGAGACTGGTTTAAACGAACCGTGACATTCACGAAACACAATTTACGACAAATAAAACGTTTGAAGGTTATCATACGGAAAATAATGTCACGAACAATTTTGTTATTGCATTAATAATAACGTATTTCAATGAGATCTGTCAATTTTGCTATCACATGTATTCGTATTATTTACGTTATTTTTTCTAAATGTTATTAGATCACTAAAGTGACAACGACAAGTTGCATTAAGTTTTTGAACAATCGACTGTGCTACACGAAATTAAAAAAAAATATTTGCCATGTGAAATGCGTCTTGACTTATGTGCGTATAACCACGAATCAAAACAGAAATAAAATGAAATAATAAAAAAACTAAGAAATACAGACAATTTTTTTAACGTTACATTTATTTACCATTATTTCTCCTTATAACCAATACAAATAACATGATATTAATATTGTTTAACACTTATTTACTTGTATACTTTGTTGCTTGACAGTAATGTTTTCTTGAACTATTTATTTATATTTATTTTGTATTTCATTATAAATTATATTAACTTTTATTTATATCGACTTATGATAATGATTAAATACAATTGATCATAATATTATATTTTTAATTTATACAACATTTAAATGCATAAAAAATTAACATTTTACATAAGAATAATGTTCCAGTATTTATCTGTCTAAGCTTGAGGTTAAGTATATCAATAATAATTAAACAAATATTAAAGGTTCCGTGGCAGCACATTGACAAGTTTTACTAACTTGTTGAGTCGTTAACCCGTCCATGTCTTGTCAATAGAACTCTTTGGAACTGCCTTAGCCGATGATCCATCGACAAACGTTCTAATTTACGTATTTTAATTTCAACAATAATTTATGGGCAATTTCGTTAATGCTTACTCGTTCGTTTTCCATTAATTACGAACTGCTATGTCGCTGTTCTATAGAGCTCATTAATTTAAAATATTTTGCACGATCCATTTTTATTTTGATATCCCCTACAATAATGTTAAAAACTTTTTCGAGTGTTCTTTTTACGATTTTATCTTGATTAATATCTGCATTCCGAACTATTATCTTTGTACTGGTATATAATTATATCTATAAATAGTGAAAATGTTTAATTTGCATTTTTTAATTTAATTTTGTACTTACTTTTTAATGTTTTTCTCGTTCTACGTTAAAATGATCATAGAAATCCCCATATTTGAAATTCTAAATGTTTTATTATTTTTGCGATTGGTGTTTTGTGTTATGACATCTTAAAGGTCATATTATGCATTCTAAAATGGCGGATTTATTATACGTTGTATTAATACTGTACTTTTATAATTGCATTGGTGAAATATTTTTTAGATTGTTCATCGAAATAAAATTTGATAATTCCAAAATGTGTATCGTAAAATTAATGAGGCTCTCGTTATGTTAATGGTATCCTGGTTAAATACGATGTAGAAAATGCCGTTTGTGCACAATATGGTAATATAGGTAAGCTAACACAATGTTAATTGCATTTTATGTCAAAAACCATGTAAAGAGGTGTGTCGACAAATGATTTTCCATCATAAAAATCTGTTGTAAATGAGGCACGTAAAATATATTAATTATAATCTGAGTTAAGGATTAAATTCATCAAATCGTAGTGACATTTTTTTTTTGCTAATATAAACGAAAATGTTGTAATAACTATTAACCTATATTCATTAAAAATACACGTTACACGGACATTTTTATTATATATAATTTCATAACTCTGAATATTTGAACAAAGTGAACAACTAAAACGAATGTAGAGAAAAATATAATATACTTCGATGCACATCAAGCGTGATATTTCCATTACACTAATAATATATATAAAAAAAAAAAAAAAAAAATGAGATTATAGGCTAATAATTAATGATTTATAATCGTTAAGCATGAGTTAATTGCAGAAACCAAACATCCACATTTACGATTTGTTATTTTTTTAAACCTAGACAAATTACGATCATTTTACGATCATGTTTTCGTCTATTTACTTGATTGACAACCTAATTTAGTTTTAAAAACTGTTTTATTTTACGTATCAAAAATATGGACATGTTGCACGTTTAAAACCAATCAACCTATCGTTTTAATTAAGATCATAGCTAAAATGAAAGCAGAGGTTTTAGCCTGACATTACGTTTAAGTCATTGTAACATAAAATAAATATTTTAATTTTACTTTATTATTAATACACTTCATAATAAAAATTTTTGATAATTTATTGATGATCAAAATAAATGAGGAAAACCCTTTCTTTGAGTTTTTTAAACGTTTAATAATTTGAAACTTTGAAAATAATTTTGTAACTTTATACCATATGTTTAATTTTTGAAAATAGGAATTTAAAATGTACGTACATTTTGTAATTTTTTTTTTTTTTTATGATTTACCAAGAAAAATTTTCATAAATTTGTCTTGCATTTTAATAATTTTTATACGTGACCATAGAGATACCTCTAGGAAATCCTCGCTTCCTCTAATAAAATCTTTTAATCAAATAACCTTTAGAAAAATGTATACATCAAGGTAAAACATTATATTTTTAAATTTTAAATTATCTAATCACCCAAAAAGTATACAATATTACTCTATTTTTATGTGACAAAAATGCTTTTAAGTAGTATATACGATTTCTTGTTTCATTTAATTTTGGAGATCCTTGTATAAGAAATATTTCAACATATCATAAATAACGAATTCAAATTTATTACATTTTATTTTTGGATCGTTTTTTTAAGTAGAAAGGAGAAAAGAAGACACCTAATAGTTTAAGGGATAACAGCTAATAAAAAAAAAAACATATTTATGGGTAGTATTTTCCATATCCAATCTGTGTACATTTTTAAGGTAGATTGAGTATCACGAGAATAGGCCAAAAGTCATTATAGAGATGAGGGTGTACTCATCTTTTAACATCTTTTTTTTTTTTTTTAAGTTCTTCATACAATAATTATTCAATCCCTTTTATTTTTACATACTTTAAAGGTTTTTTAGATTATATTCAATATATTATTTTATTTTTATCATATAAAATTAAATATATTTTATTAATTTTTACAAAATTTGAACACTATTTTATTGTGTTTTTATTTAATACGAACAAAAACGAAGAAATAACCCATATAAAATGGCACTTTAGCTTAAGCGGGAAAAAAATGGTTTTGATTAACAACGCGTAAAAAGTTTGTGTTAACGTTTAAAATTATAAATTAAGAAATGGAATTGAACATAAATAATGAAAAAGTTTAAAATATCGATAGTATTTTTCTTGACAAATCACCACTGAAGATCAGGTGTCTAAGAACCCATTGAGTAATATATTGACTGCAGACATTTCATAATAACATAAAGTAAAAAAACTGTTTGTGCACAATAATTATATTGAAAACTAAAACTGTAATGAACTTGATCTTATAAAAATGACAAAACTTTTTATTAATTAAAATGAGTTTTAAATTATAATTTAATTAAATAAATATTAAAGTAATAACATTGCTGCAGTGTAATTATTTAATTAGTATTGATTGTTTAAGTATACAATAAAAATAAGCTACAGCACATGTTTCGTTCGATTAGCGAATTTTAAATGAATATTATATCATATGTGAAAATCATACTGTTAATGTGGTACGTCTATAATCTAATAATGGTATTTATTAATTATCATTATCAAAGATAATTATAATTAATTGGATATTGGGAAATTATAAAAACTTTAATTTTTGTCAAATACTACTTAAATTAAACAGACACGAGCAACTTGAGACTCGTTGACCACCTCAACAGAATAATATTTAACATTTTAATAAGATCTCCATGGAGCTCCGTCCTTATTTCGTTACGGTTTCGTCAATTCAATTTCGACTTCATACCATCGCGTCATACATACGTGATAGATTGTACGCATGCACATATTGTGAATCGTTAATTGGAGTTGTGCGAAAAAAAAAAAAAATTAAAATAAATTAAAATGGACTGTACAATAACTACAAAAAATAATAGCTAATAATTACGTCTTATTATATTATTATAATATATAGGTGTAATAATGTGGCCCTCGAGAGTTTCAAATTTTGAAAATAACTACTCTTTAGTGACTTCCAGTGGCCTATACCTGATATATATATATATATATATATATATATATATATATATACATACATTTTGTATAATGTTCTAAACCTGATGGGCGAAAAAAAAGTACCTGCGGAGACCTATAGCCCACAACGATAAATTTCATCTCGATCAATGTCAAAATGTTTGAGAGTGTAATCCTCCGGTCAGACCTCCGTCCGTTACACACACGTACAGGCACATATGTAAGCATACTCAAACTCACACATAGATGCACATAAGTCCATATACGCCTCATTATATGCACGGAAAGTGTTCGATTTTTTTTTTGCATCATTTCGCAATATGAGCTATTCGCATTGGCTTAAGAAATAGCCGAAGGCGGTGTTCGTTGCGAACGACAGGTCGTTTTATGAATGACCAGCACTATGAAATGATTGCCGAGATTCCTCGTAAACCACTGTGATGGCCGATCGCCGATTCGCTGGATGTAACAAAACTCGGAAACGTGCACGTCAGTCGTTCTTATCCACTTACCTATCCTATCCGTACACGCCCAAAAATGTTGTGACTCACCCTCCGTATTGCCGATGTGGATACGGGTGCGAATCCTCCGAAACACTGAGACTGCAAGTGCGTTTCTTTCGTTCGGCAATTTTTGTTTCGACGTCTTGTACATTTCACCCCGTCGAACGGGAAGTACATTATACCGTAGGATATAGTATACTTTTGGAATAACCCAAAATCCGTGCATTACAATGCGTGTCAAACCATGATACCATCACATGATACCATCACGATATGACGTTAAATGTTTAATAATATATCGTGTATTTTACAATAAGCATATTCTGCATGAGAGCCGAAACCCAACGAGATAGTTGCACCAAATTCAACTGCGCCTGTTTCCCACATAACATAAAAGTCCGACCTTCATCCATAAAAATCCAAATTTTATTTTTATATTTTTTATTTATAAATCGACGTGATTCGGCTTTTTGTAAACGGTACCGTTCAAATAGAACAGTGTGAAACCTAATCAAGATACTTTGTACAAAAGTATCTTTATATTATTATTTCAATAAAATCCAAATGGATTCCAAGTTTACATGGACACTTTACTCGCTTTGCATATAAATGGTTACTCGTTCTTATCTTACTATTGTCCCGGCCGTTTTGCCGATACGTCTATTTGTAAAGAAGTCGTGTTTTCGAGTCGGCCGACCATATTTCAGTACATCACGATATTCGTCGTTACCATGAAAACTGTTACGGAAAAAAAAACACCGTTCAAACGTTATCCAAACAAGACTAAATTTTGCATAGAGACCACTCTATCAGTCAATCTGGAAAAAGGCATTTGCATTAGAATTCAGTAAATAAGAAATGAGCCGGACAGGATACAAAATCCACTCCGTTCCGGCATATCTATGTTTGTTTACATTTTTTATAATGCGGCCTAAGTTCACGAACTAAATATTTAATATTTTTTCGCAGTTCATTTTATTTTCAAACATATGCATAGGAAATATGTTCACGTATATTTTCTAAATAGTTTCTGGTTAATTTTTCCCGGGAAGTGCAGGGAAACTGCTGACATAGATAATCATCATATTATGTACATATATACATAGATTCCGACTAGTGACGCATAGCAAAATCTCAGTAAATATTACAAAATATTATAGAATGATGTTAAAAATTGATGTTCGTCCGTTAAAGGGACTTAGATGAGTAATTTTGTGATCACTATGTTATTATTTTATAACTACAAATTACAGACGAAAAAGGACGAAAGAATCCGATAAAATATGCAATTTACTTTTGGTTTTCAATCCCATTGCTTTTATGTTTACGAGATATAAAAAATAAAAATAAAATATATTTGCCACTCAATTTTTTCGAAATTTTTCAAAACATAATAAATAATAAAGTATAATATATCTACTGTTAGACTTTTCATTAAATCTCAATTCTAGATTTTATGTGAAACTTTCTTATGATTGTATGAACCGATTTGAAATATATTAATAGTGTGACATTTTAAAAACTCGGTGAACAAATATCATCTAGTATATCAATTGTTCTTTAAATATTTCATGTATAGGCGCCTACGTACATATTTATGTTTATAGCTTATAGTCAACTTTATAATCGGCTTAAATATTACACATTAAATCTTGATAAATTGTCTCTAAATCTGTACGAGTAATGTATGTTCTATTTTATTTCCTCTCGTATATATTATACTTTATTATTTTCACAAGAGAAATTCATGTTTACAATAGTTACTTTGACTTCAGAAGCAATAATATAAATTTTATATTTTTATAATAAAAAATCAACGATATTATACTATATTTCAAATAATATAATTTTTTAGTTGCTAATCAGTTATATCATTATAATGTAATTTGATGGATATATAATTCCAATGTACTGGGTTAAAAAATATAAAAATATAATTTCAAATATTTTTTTATATATTTTAATTAAATTTTTTTTAAATATTCACAATAAAAAACATATAATGCTAGTGTTAATATTAAGAAATAAAATTAATTTAAGGCTAAAAATATAGTTCCTTCGATTTGTGATAAATCTAGTGTACTGGCAATGTAAATATTTCTATATTTCTGTAATTGTTTACTTTTTTACTTTTTTTTTTTGACGTGGTATAAAAATTGTTGAAACAAATTTCAATTCGTCACAACTTTTGACTTTTGTTTAGTATCAATTTTTCAATATTTGTTTGATATTATTATTTATATTACTACATATATTATTATATATATTATACATATATTATTATAAACCATGAGGTATTTTGTTTCAATTAAATACACCCAAGGACATAGGCGCAAATAAAGGGCACAAAAGGGTCTTTAGCACCTCAGAGTTTAAATTTAGAACTGTGTATTTTTTTTAGGCCAATCTACAATAATTACAAAGAAATATCGTCAATTTTATTATAAGCAATTACCGCACCCTCAAAATTTGGGCTCTAGTTGCGCCTATGATCAAAGGCATGAAAATAAATAACATAGATAAATAGATTTTAAACAAATATCATTTTAATTAAACATTTACATTATGTATAATCTTTTTTAAAGTTTAAATACAAGTTAATTCTTATTTATCTGTGACTTTCATAATTTGTCCCCGCAGAAAACATATTTTTGTAATAATTAAAATATTACATTTCATTACAGTGTTATTGTATACAAAAGGTAAGTTTTTTCATGATTTGTAAATATCTATATTTAATTTAGATCGTACTGAGAAAATTCTTATTTAATATATAAATAACGTTCTTTCGTCATATATATTTAAGGAATGGTACATAAATATTATGTGACGCAGTTATATTTTGAAAGTTGATTACATCATTTAAAGGATAAATGATTCGATACGATGTAATGATTTGATTGGTTTCTTATAACACCTATTCCGACGAAGATTATAATGGTGTACAAGTTATAGTAGTACAGCATAAAAAGAAGGTACGATCCTTTAGTTAATCAATATTGAAAAAGGATGATGCAGCATTATCTAACCGAGTTTTTCGTAATAATAATACGCGGCCTAGCGTGGCGATAATTTCGATTTTACCTGTTGGGACATTGTGCTCAACATCGTACCGATTGAAAATATTTTTTATTTGTATGAAGTTCTCTATACAAATTATTATGCAATGAAGAGATTGTGAGTACCTGCATATTAAAAATATTTTTCATCCGGATAATGTAGAGCAACACGTGGTGTCATCCGCTGTTGCCCATCCGTCTGTACTCTTAAAATCACCATTTTGTTCCCTCAGTGCTCGTCTGAAAGTGTATAAAAATATTTGTTAACACCCTTACGGCAGCACGATAAGATCGAGAGGTGTATACGTAGAGAGACACGAAGAGTTTACGAAACTCGTATTGAAACGATATTCATTTTTACTGGTCTTTCGAATTTTTACGCGAATCAGTGATAGCGTGGAATCGGATGGATAAACGTAGACGTACGAGGCAAATCATCTCAAGATTCATTCGGTTTCGTGCAGTGTCACCAATTTCGAGTCGGATAACTCGAGACGATGACGGAGAACCTAATCGTTTTAGTGATAGGTCAATTGTAATATTTTAATAGATTTTTTTTTCTGCCCCCGGGAGCGCGAATATCTACTGCACTAAAGAGTTGTTATGCATCTCTTGACGGCATCATAAAACGTTTCTTCGGCGCCTCGCTCCGCACGTCACTTTAACATCTTTTTTTACTCATATTTTTATTATTATTATTATTATTATTTGTATATAATGTTTTGAGTTTAAAACCATGTGAGTTATGAAATGTCCCAATTTCTCGTCGTAGCGTTATTTATTTTGTTAGTTCGTCCGTCAGATATGCATCAGTATAATCACCTGTATAGAATCATAGGGCATGTATTCGAGGCAAACGACGAGTTCCATACATTCTCTCTTTCACACATTTTTCCTAATTACACTAAAAGGAGTGGCTATTAAATAACGAGACTTGAATTAGTGATAAGGTACGAGAAGATATAAAAAACAATGTTGGTATATTTATAATCAATAAATATTACTGCATCAAAAATTACCAGTTTTAAAGGGTGTTCGTTTTATAAATCACGTGCGCACATTGTTATTATTCTGGACGAAAAAACAGTAGTAACAGTACTTATGTTTCGCATGAAAATTAATATGTTTGTTTAGTTTGCTGATTGCGGGTTATAGGTTTTTAATTTGCTCTTCAACAAAATCTATTTATTTTTGATTATTTTTTGACTTTTTGGCAATCATGAATTATGACATGAACATAGAATTCATAAATCAACATAACTGAGTGGAAGTTATATAATTTTTTTCAAATGTTGAAGGTTTTTTAATGATAAAGTATTTCAATTGAAAAAGAACCAAATAAAACGAAAACAAATTCGTGTCTATAACTGAAGGTTGAGGTTAATTGAAATTTGATTTAATATTGGGATTGTTTACTGCTTTCATTACAACACCATATATAAATGATCTTTATGTTATATTCATAATGTTTATTTTTTTTTAAATTTTGCAAACATTTAAAATGTTATAAAATAATTCATCCTATTTAAAAAAATTAAATTTGTTGTAAGATTTAAACAATTAATTCAGGACGAGTGTTACAAGTTAGTCAATTACATTAAATTGTATGTGCAATATTTAAAATTAAAATTGTTCGATAGAAAAGCTGTTTTTACCTTTTCATCCTTCCCAAGAAAAGAAGTATATAAAACAAGCCTTTTTTTACATATCATTATCATGGAGAACCTAAAATAGCTGAATTTTGTACGGCTTATATCTCAGGTGTCTCCACAAAACACACCAAATCGTTTTCTGTAGAAATTCTCTAGACGAACTGATTTCTGCGAACTTCTTATAACACTTTGTTGAATTTGTTCAACATTTTCATTCGAAGTGTTTGATCGACCTGATGACTTCCCTTTAAATAAGCTACAAGTTTCTTAGAAGGTTTTATGTAATTTTCGAATACTTTGGACTATTAGAGGTTCAATATTAAGCTTTCATCGAAAATCACGCAGCATGG
This sequence comes from Sipha flava, assembly GCF_003268045.1. Lineage (NCBI taxonomy): Eukaryota > Metazoa > Arthropoda > Insecta > Hemiptera > Aphididae > Sipha > Sipha flava. The sequence continues at coordinate 2,040,625 of NW_020272972.1, read as the reverse complement.
TTATAACAAATTCGCACTTAATGAAACGGAGCAAACACAACAGTTTTTGTTGATCGGTCGACATTTTGATAATAATTAATTAAATCTCGTTACTTGGCTATGGTGCACTTTACCGTAAATTATTGGTAATCGATAAGAACTCGATAACTCTACCATTCAGATGGTTTGTATTTCGTTTGCCACAAACTATAGAAACAATATTTATAGTTTACTTTAATCGGATGAATCATTTTGAAACACATCACTTTAGATTAAATATTACAAGTTCGTCAAGTAGTAGAGTTTAAAAGATTTTGTTCTTTATGCATAACCATTAAAAGTCATTAAATTTTACTCTAACTTTAATGAATACATCACATTGATGTAATTTATTTTATTCTTTTGATAATATAAATAATGTCTTAAGCCAACCATTATTTCAATACTTAAACTTTTGTAGAGTTCAATTGGATTGTTCTGACTTTTAACTTAGTATAACTGAAAAACTTCAAATTTTCGATCAAATTATACTCTCATACCCATCCTTCCATTCTTAACTATACACTTTATTTACAAGTCTAAGTAATATTTTCCCTTGATATAACATTTTGTGGGTGGATTGAGCTATTACTTCATAACAATTCAAACAAATAAAAAATAAAAGTAATTTTTGTCTCTTTCAAAAAAAAAAAACATTTTTTACTTCCTGGTATAAAACAAATTGTATATCGTTCAAGGATAAGAAAAGGTAAATTCAGATTAAATGATTTTAAAATTAAACGTTTTTACTGTGCATTCATCATAATAGCCAATTATTACTATTTATTGTTTTTTTGTCTTACCTAAATGTTTAAAGTGATGATGGATAGTTTATTTTATACCGAATGAAATCAATTCTATATTACGTTAAATATTATTCAAATCAAATAAAATAAAAGCGTATAAACTTATGATATAACATTAAAATACTTACGTTCATCTGCATAATTCATTGAACAGGTTGCAGGTTAACGTAAACAAAGTTATTAAATTATATATGAAAGGCGTGCAACCACAACCACAGTAAAAATGAATGAACGACTCGCGTAGCAGCAAACATTTTGTAATACCGTTGTTGTTAAGTAGCAAAATGGGTAAGGTTATTTGATTTGAATTAATTTCGATTTTAAATCAACCCATTTATTATATTTTAAGTTGTTAACTTTTTATACGAATCATCAACATATACGTACTGTGATATTTTCAAACATTAACTTTGGAAAGCGAATTTACGTTTCGGACCGACGTACACAGTTGCGGTTTACGCATGTAAATAGCAAACAGCATATTAAATCCGGTCGGACGATACATGACCGTTCGTTTGGTGTGCCACACAGTTATAATAGAGGCGCGCGTAATAATAACAGCGCAAAGCAGCAGGTGTGTGCGGTCAGTAAGAGTATAATATAAACTCGTTGCACCAGGGGACTCGTGGCGCGAATATAGGTTAAATTTATACGTGGACAGGGTGATGGATTATAAAAATTTGAAAATCCGATGGTTAATAGTACTCGCAGTGACATAGATTGAACACGTTTTAATTTTTCGTTTTCTTTTTTCTTCGTGCGTTCTATTACAGGAAAATGTTTTGTGAAACATAAATATTAACGTTGATATACATTTTTTTCTTTACCATTAACGAATTTTCCTGAATTTATTAAGTTAAACTTAGTTTTAAATATTTACATTTTTTAACTGCAATATATATGCCAGGGTGCAACTATAGAAACATTTTTTTTTAGGTTTTTAAAAATTCACAAATTTAAATAAACGGAAAAAGAGAAAATTAAAATAATAATAATACAGTATTAGGAAAAAATAATTATAATAAAAATAACCATAATATTATAATAAAGGATTTGTCTAGAACCTCACGGGGACGAGCACGTCTGAATCTACTTTGAATGAGAATTAAACGCAAGTGCCAATTACTTAGCACAGCTAACTGAAATAGTTCAATGTTGTTTCTTATTTGTCTCTCATGTATGTTTTGAAGACTGTATACAATGTGATATTTCAAACAAACCAAGGAATAGATTTGAATATTATCCATAAGTTTTGTATTATAAATAAATTGTTACCGCAGCTTGTTTATATTGCATGCGAGTCCAATTTCTGAATGCCAACGTGCGAGTAAATGAGTGTAAGTATATATATTTTTATTTTTTTTTGCTCGTCAACAGTTTTTTTCTAATTATTATTATTAATATTAATGGAAATTTATTTTTATACATACTAATACGCTATTTTTTTTAAAAAGCTTTACTACACAACCAACACGTTATTGACGTATAGGATCACCACTATATATTTTATACTTTTCACGAATACATACATATTATTAAATCTGTTATACATACTGGTACACTGGAGGGTTCAAGGGTAGCAGCTGCTATGACTGATTTTTTTAGTGGTTGAGTAAATCCCTGGTCCCGAAATATCTGCAACATAATTTTACTACGTATAATAATATTAAAAATAAACTATAAAATAACATAGCCATTAGCCTATTAGCTTATATAGAGGTAACTGTCAAATTACTATTGAGTATTTTATCATCCATAATAATATTATCATCACAAAAAGTTGAAGATATTTATCAATAACAATAGCATATTAGGAAATGTTTTTACATGTTGATTTATATTTGTTTATAAACAATGACGTGACAAAAGACTTTATTTGAGGCACGTGCTTCAATTCAAAAGCCTGATGGGTGTCCCGGGTCTGGAAAGTTTAATGTTTCAAGCTGTAAAAAGGATTTCAAAATTGATTTTGTAGAAGCAATAAAGAAACTTGGAAGATCATCCAATTATTGATAGTACATTTTCCTACAGAGTTTTTAAATTCACAAACATTCTGGTGTGTCTCCTCATAAAATATCACTGAAGATGGGACTTCCTAACATATTATGAGAATTTTAAATTCTCCTAGGTTATGTTATTTTTTACGAAAAATTAATTAAATAACAATGGAAGTTGAAATGTTGATCAAAAGTGCTAAGGATGAAAAAATATTTTTACTAAAATTACTTTTATACCACAACAATTTTTCAGTTTAGTTTAAAAGAGTTCGGTTTCTAATTAAAGTTTGTTTTACAATGATAATAAACAAAGCACAAGGATGAATTTTAATTTATTGTGGTGTCGATATGGTAAATAGCTGTTCCTCAGATGGACAATCGTATGTAGCATTTTCCAGAGTTGGAAGATCTGACCATTTTTACGTTTGTACACCAAAAAATAAGACATTGATTATGGTTTATCAAGAGGTTTTGACTTAATTAATTTTTAAACAAAAGCTGCGTGCGGAAAATTCCCAAAACAATTGTTAGATATTGGTGATGGGAAAATTACTACAGATGAAATGGGATGCATACAATTACCGAGCGATTTCTGCACAGTCATTTTTATTTTTTATTTTTATTTATTATATAATCATTATAAATTAACAATATAAAGATATGAACTTATGTACTTTTTATGATGATCAATCCCCTTTAAGCTAAGCTTATGTTAGGGATTGAGAGTATACAGTTTTAAAATAATTTAACAACAATTTTTAAATTATGTACATTAAAATATTAATATAAAACAAATACAGTCGAAAAAATAAAACTAATAAAAAAAACAAAACAAGTTGTTATCTATACACAAATTATTGAATATTATTACTTAATACTTAACATACAATAAAAATGAGGCAATAATTATAAAAAACGTATTAAAAATTTAGACTAATTCTGAAAATAACCAGTTATAAATAATATTTTTAACATTACCTTGATGTAATTGAATTTTTTTTTGCTTCATAAGGCATTAAATTAAAATAGGTAGGCCCCAGATAGTCAACAAATGATTGACCAAAAGATTTTTTTGAATTTTTTACAAGAATGTTATAGACTCTATTTTCTCCTTTGTTTTTAAAAAATGGGTTACTGTTTTTTTTTTATTAGACGTTTAAAAATGTACATAATTACAATTTTTTTATAAAGTGATCGAATAGGTAATACGACCAAATCTAAGTAATTTTGTCTAGTTGATCCTTCCAGAGTACATTTATTTAAACAAATTCATACTATATTATTTTGATTGACTTGCAAATGTCTTCAAATGCCATCTCCCAGTCCACCCCATACTAATAGACCATATTGATATGTTGATTGATACAAGGCAAAATATATCATACGTATAGTTTTTTTTTTGGTATCAAGTTTTTGAGTTTATTAAATTTGTAAGTTATTGCGTGTAGCTTCCCTACAACATTATGTGAATGAAAATTCCATCTTAGGTTGTTATCAAAAATAATCCCTAAGTACCTTATTCTTGAGACTACTTTAATACGTTTGCAAGTGTATACGTTGCATATTTCACTATTAGTGCAGCTATGTTATTGCGTTTACTTTTGTGAGAGTTTTATTTATGGAACAAGTTATGAATATAGTTTTATCATTACTTAATATTAGATTTTTTTCACTAAGGTATTTATGAACTTCGTTTATACCAATTGTGGCTTTAGAATGAACTCCTTCCCACGATTTGTTCATGAAAAGTAGACACGTATCATCAGCATATGAGACTACCCGACTATCCAAATTAAGATCACATACCGAGTTTATGTATAAAATAAATAAAATAGGACCCAGAACACTGCCTTGAGGAACACCATATTCAGTATAATTATCTTGGCTTGTAACATTATTTATTTAGACTCTTTGTTTTCTATTTGTTAGATAACTACGAAACTAAATTAGACTGCGATCATTTATTCCAAGACTAGGTAATATTTGTAGAATAGTTTTGTGATTTACCGTATTAAAGGCTTTAGCTATATCCAAAAAAAATAACTATTACTTTGTGTCCATTATCTAGTTCATTATATATAAATTGTGTTGTACTATAAAGGGCATCATCAATACCTAAGCCAGGCCTAAAGCCAAATTGGTTCTTGGATAACAGTTGATTTTTCTCCAAAAAAGTAATTAGCCTAGCTTTAATTAGTTTCTTTAGAATCTTGGAAAACTTATATTAGGAATATTGGCCTATAATTATTTATATTTTTACAATCCCCACCCTTTAAAAGAGGCTTAACTACCGCAACCTTAAAATAATCAGAAAAATACTTTGTTGTATACTTAAGTTATAAATATAAGCTAGTGGATTGACTATCAAATCAATAATACTTTTTAATATTTTAATTATTACTCTGTCAAAGCCGTAGTGTCATCTTTAAAGTTATTGACAATTTTTAGAATATCTGAGTTCTCAATCTTTTCAATAAATAAATTGTCGAAAGAAAAATTGTAAAAAACATTTGAAAATTCTTTGTTTAGCACATTACCGAAGCTCTCAGCTAGTTGTTTTTCTATGTTAATAAAAAATTTATTAAAAATATCTGATACTAATTTCGGTTCTTTATTTGCATTATATATCTTATCATTATTTATTATAGTTTCAAATTTATCTTTACCTTTAGTAATAGACTCGGTTACTTCATTTATAAGTTGCCGTGTCAATTTTTGATTATAGGAGACACTTTTAAATCTCTTTTCATAGAATTTTTCTTTTGATAGTCTTAGAATATTTGTGTAATTATTTTTATATTTTTTATAGTGTAATGCCAATTTTAAGTTATATGAATTTTTTTTTACATTTTAATGAGAGAGCTTGCTTGTGACATGTGGAACATAATAAGGCAGCTGACATCTACTCTTTTAAACGTTTGTTTTTGGAATTTATTACTGTATAAGAAGTAGATTTATCAATTGCAGTATTTATAATTTTTTGAAATGCATTACAACACTCATTAACACTGGTTTCTTTGTATATTTCAGACCACTTTTTTTCATACAAAAACCTATTAATTTTATCATGATCAATTACAGGAAAAATATTGTTTTTAGTTTTGTGAACATTATTAATAGAACAACAGGTTGAAAATGGTCAGTGATATCAGTCTGCTGTACAGCAGTATTAACTGTACGAATTAGGTGGTCATTACTTTTAATAAATATGGGATCAATACAAGAGTGGTTACGACTTATGGACAGTCTAGTGTTAATGTTAATGAAGGAAGCAAAACCATTTTCTGATAATGAATCCAGATATTGGTTATTAATTGAATTATTACCTAATATGTTAATGTTTATATCCCCAATGAGTATCGTATAACCACCTTTGTATTTATATTCATTTAGAACTTTTCTTAATATACTTATAAAGTTACTGATGTCAGTCGAAAATGATCTATAAACGCATAGAATATTAATTGGTATACAGAGATTTATCAAGGTGAGTTTCACAAAATTAGTTTCAACAAAATCATATTCATATAATTCTACATTAAAAATATCTTTAACAAAAATAAAAAGACCATCGTTTTGATTCCTATTTATGGATGAATAAAATAAATTATAACCGTCAATATTGTTGTTACAGTGAATGGATGCATCATGTCAGGTTTCAGTCAACACAATTATATCTAATTTTTTACTATCTATCTCATTTTCTAAGAATAGAATTAATTTATCAAAATTTGAGTTAACACTTCTTATATTACAACATAAAATATTTACATAATTGTTATTTAGATTATTTTTCATATTAAAAAATTCTGAGAAAGAATTAAAATAATTAGTTTTATAGCTTGGATAACCGCTTATATTGATATAGTTTTCCATATAAATTAAGGATCATAATACAGTTAAAGGTATCTAAAGAATAAAAGTGATAAATTAAGTAAGTTTGGATAAAGTATGGATATTCATTCTTTTTTATGAACAACTTAGAGTCCTTAAACCAAACAACTTTATAGTACACATCACGAGCAAAAACTTTAGCTTTGAAGAATAGATTTATATTAAATTGTGTTAAACTATCATTTATATAAATCTTATTATCACTCCAATTAGTATTTACAGATTTACCTGCTGATTTCATCTTCCTTACACTGTCCATCATTGATTTTTTGCTCTAGTATGTTTGTATTTCTGCCATTATTTTCTTGGGTTTATTTTCAATTTTCGAAAAAATACGAAAAGCTTTTAGTATATTTACTTTTATTCCAACCGACTCAGCGATTTTCTCCACTGTTTTTACGCAGTCTTCATTATTTACCTCCGGAACGCCAACAATTTCAACGAAATTTTTTATTACTTTTTGTTCTAATACATTCAAACGTTTATCTAGAACTGAAACTTCGCAAGATGCTCTCATTGACCAGATATTTTCCAATGAACACAGACAATACACAAATCATGAGTGGCTGGTAGAATGAGAAATTTTAGCAGCAAAAAATGTGGATGTCAACGAATTGAATCTCAAGATACAACATTTGTTACCAGGAGACTTGGTGTCATACAAATCTATTGATACAGTTTGCGGTGCTACTGTAGCTGTAAATTATCTAACAGAGTTATTAAACTTGTTGGATTTACCAGGCATGCCACCGCATAATTTACAACTGAAGATTGGATCTTCAGTTATATTGATTCGTAATTTGAAACCACCACGGTTGTGCAATGGCACGTGATTAGTCATTAAAAAATTAATGAAAAATGTTTTCAAAGCCATCATTTTCAATTTCAAATTCCGAGGTGAAAATATATTATTACCGCAATTCCCTATTATACCCACAGATATGCCAATATAATTCAAACGCTTTCAATTTCCAATTAAATTGACATTTGCAATGACTATCAATAAGTCTCAAGGCCAAACGATATATATCTGTGGCTTAGATTTAAGCACATCATGTTTTCCACACGGACAATTATACGTGGCGTGCTCTCGAACCATCTAGTTTGTGTTAGCGAAAGATAGGATAACAAAAAGTATTGTATACTCTGTTGCATTAAGGTATTGTTATTGCTTTTACTAATATTATCATAATTAGCGGTATATATATTTTTAAAGGATTAATTTTAATAAATTATTAAAAAAATAAGTGTTTGATGTTTTTTCATTTTTATATTCCGTTACCGTTCGCAGCATTCTATATTTCTTCCAATTATGCACCACATATACACTTATATTAAATTAGTTATTTTTTTCTAAGAAATTATTCTCTAGAAATAATTTATATGAAAAAACAATGTTTGTCGGGTCAGCTATTTTCTATTAACGATTCGTGCACGTGGCCTAAAATTAAATTCTAATATGATCGACTTTGAAATCGTCCGCGGTCAACCAGTCGATCGCGATCGACCGTTTGGCCGCCTCTGAACTTTAAAACTTTAGGCTTACTTGAAAATATATTTTAATATCACCCCTCCCCAATAAACAATCCTGAGTAAAGTATTTTGCATTTTTATATTAGAACAAAATAAAATAAAAACTCATCAATATTCTATTTTTCCATTTTTTAATTTTTTTAACTCTATCTTGTAATGTTGAATGGGATGCATTGTAGTTGGTTGATGCTTTGGTATAACTATTTCTATCATCAATAACTGATTTAATAGCTAATAACATTGAACTATCGTCCCATGATTGACGATTTGTTTTACGCGCATATAGTTACGAACCATCTTTAATAAAAGTTATCAAGTAAATTACTCGTATATAGTAATTATATAGTCTCGTATAAAACGCTGGGACGATTCCGCATAGCATACGGTTTTGCCTCACAGTAGATGGCTTCAAATTATCAGCAATTGACTAAAAAGTATAAGCAAAATTCATCCAAATTATATCGTTAAATAATCTGTACTAACTTTTTCGTAATTTGATGTAGTTTTTTTCACATCAAACAAGTATAGAAGTTTTTAATAACAATATGTGAAAAATAAACAGTGATTATACATATTTTGTGAAAACAAGATTTTGAGCCGGAATTTATTATAAATGAGGTTAATAGTTATCGATAACAATAACAATAACGGTCATGGACAAATAAACATCAATCATTTTTTTTCCATCTTGACTGATTGTTCAAAAAACCTTATCATACGGTTATGTCTCTCGTACGGACTTACCCCGCTTTCACCTATACATATATATATGCAAATGTACATGTTTAGTATTTACAATATCGCGTATATTCGTGCGCTACAAAACACATAGTTGTACCGTGATTGGTTGTTTTCGACTCGAGACAAGTGCGCTGCGGGATGTGATTACGTATGTTGTATTTCATCAGGATCAACGTGGGTAAAAAGCAGCAATAGATCTACAATAGTGAAAGCTGTTGGAGAGCGCGTCCGATGTAGATCGCAAAACATTAACGGCATGATGGTGAGCGGAAATTAAATAACGATAAATGAAAATAATTAAACGAGACGTGTCCTGGGGGCAGGTTGTACGAGGAACACACCGAATCGAGGACGACAGAAATTATGATTTTATCGGAGCGTCTACGACGCGACGTTGTCGGAATCGTGGACCAACACCCCGCGCAAACAGAATCCGGTGCGTGTCGGACGTGGTCGCGACCGTTCCAGGTGTTCCTCTCCTGCGATGGACGTGTGTCGCGTTTACGGTGCACCCCGCGGACCGGTGGTCGATCAGAAAATATAGACGTCGACAGCCGTTCCTGATATGACGGCTGCCGCGTCGGGCAATGTTAGTTTTTCTGTGAACCGCTTGTCAACGGTATTGCCGTTTAGCTTATAACGGTCCGACGTAATCACCAATGGCGGGCGTATAGCAATACGTCAAAAGCCGAACGGATTCGGTGTCGGCCGTCATGACGGCTTTTGGTGACTTAATCACCGAAAAATCGTACGTCGAGTTCGTGGGAGGTCGCGGTGAAAAGCAGGACATGTTTTGCCGGCACGTATGCGTGCGTCGTCACACGAATAAAACCGCCGCACGAAGCGATGACCCGCCCTGGGACGGAAAAGCGGATCTTATACATTAGGTTTTATTGCATAATATATTCGCATAATGCGTTTAGGCGGTTTAAAATGTAGGAGAGGTATACCTCGCGGTGCAGATAAAATAAAACGAGAGAAACGTGATCCTCACGAAAGTCTCGAGCACGCGTCGGCTCTCATAAAATTCCTAGCGGAACGGTGACGTGACGGTCGGTCCGACGTGAACGAAAGCGCTCGCTTTCGTGTGCGTCAGGGTTTAAAATTGTACAAAGTCATTCATGGCGGTGAAAACCCTCGGAGAGTTATGAAATCCAGACAAGAAGAAGACAATGCAATAACCGTGAGCGAATATAAAACGCGCAATGGGCCACGTCGAACACAACCAGTATCGTTTTGATTGACACGAAATATGTGAACGAAAATCGAATTTGTCAACACAAAAGTCAAACGGCATTATAATCTTATTTATAAATATTTTCATGTAAATATTCATATCATACAATGTGCCTATACAATCTTTCAACTTTAACCTTTGATAAAATCTTTCCACGATCGAATGTGGAAACAAATTATATTAACATGTATGGCGGACTAATAAGAAAAGACGTGTTAAGAACGACTACATAATATCAGTTATATCGGAATACGGACGATTTTGACACATCGGTTATAGTTTATTTCAATTTTCCGTTGCGGTTCCGTAGAACTTAAACAAACATCAATCGTATATCATATTATATTATACATCAAAGTGTCAGGACATATTTTTGGTTTTTTGTTTACATGGTTTTCGAACACCAAACTACTCTGCGTGTTTCGTAGAGATTCGATTTTGTAATCGCTCGAGTGGAATAATAATAATAATACCTTTTCTGAACGAAAAGCAAATGATTTTTGAATAAAAATTCAACGTTATACCGTTTTTATTTTTTTTATTTTTATAAATAACGAGAACGTGTAAGATTTTAATATTTTAGTATTCAGTCTTACCATGTTATATTTATTTACACATTTCAAAATCATAAAATCGAGTGAATTTTTGAAGGAACAAGCTCTTGTAACCGAAAGTAATGTTGATTTTTCCAATCTCATTTATCATGCACCGTTAATTTTCACGTGATTATAACGTTTTAATCAATAAAATTACTAACGCTTATTTAATTTATTATAATGACTCTTAATATCTTAATTTACATGATAATATTAAAAAAAACTAAAACGTGTTCAATCGCGTTACACCTGGCAAAGCACCAAAAGCTATTTCTACCAGTGTATTAAATTATCATTTTATAATAATGCACGACGATCTTCAATTCGTTTAGTGAAAAACTTTGTTTTCAGAAAGTTTTGTCAAGATAAACAATAACTGGTGTGATGTTCAGTTGAACGTTGGCTACTTACTTGAAACCCGTGCAACCGAAATAAAAATCTCGACTTCGGAGTTCACAAAGCGTATCTCTACTGCCTCTACTTATTAGTACATTCTACAGCCGTTTCAATAATATTTAGATCAGTGCCTCTCGAACTCTTTTGTCATAGGGTTTTCTAAATTTAATGTAAAACTGTCTAGGCTTTCTTAATCGAAATCAATAAATATTTTTTTCTTAATTATATACTAAAATTACATGTACTATTTCACACGGATTAATTATTAATGTATATAGTAAGTCAATGTGTTTTATATACTTTTGGAACAACCTTATTATGTGTAGTATTAGACTTAAAAACATTTATAAATATAAATGAATTAAGGCTAGAAAAAATTCTTTACATAATTTTTTTTTCGGCCACCAGTTTGAAAAACACGGATTCAGATGGTACAAATTTGCACCTTAATTTTCACGGCAAAAGCATTCAATCGATGTTCGTTGTGCGACGGCATGATCGCAACTATGATAAATTAATAACCTTACGCGTGCGTTCATAATGAAATAAAAGCTGTTATTGTTTAACACTTACCGTGGTGTCTACTGCGCGGTTCGTTGTTCTTAGCACCGAAAACAGGCACGCGATAAAGATGAATGGGAAAACGAACACCGCAAACGTTATGCGACCGCAGTGATAACGTAACACAATAAAGGTCCGCTCAAACCAGTGGCGGCGCGAAATATTTTACTTTATGAGTCCTGTTAGGATTTTTCCCACCCACCCACCCACCCACCTAAAAAGAAATTTAAGGGTAGCTTGTAAAAAGAGCTACCCCTCTCTCAAATACATATTTACGAATACCCACTCGATATCCAATGGTCAATACCCACCCACATACCAACCCACTGACTTGAGTCCAGGGACTCAAAAATCTGCCGTCACGCCGCCACTGGCTCAAACCGAAGCGATAGCGGCAGCGAAATTTAATGTCTATACGATCTAATACGAGCGCACTGTCGTGAAATTAGTACCGCGACAAAAATATTACCGCAAGATTGAGGGCGATATTTTTATTATTCACTCCAGGCACTATATCTTTCGCTTACCGCTGCGATAATCAGTTGTAAATTCCCAACTACGAGTTATCCACATTTTATTATTAATACATTAATATCTATAGAAAGCTTATCATTATCATTGTATGATATATTTTGACTTTATATTCAAACACATATCTATTCATCGTACACCTTGCAGTTGAATCTAACGTCGTGGTGTTTGTATGATTCTCTTGTTTAAAATTTATTATTTATAATAAAAATGACCAATAAAGTTGAACAGTCAATAGCTATTGTTAAAGAATATCACATCATATATAATATGACACTTCCAGAATTCAAGGATACGAGAAAAAAAGATTATATTCTTAATTTGTCGTTGTGTACTTTAAAATATTAATATTAATAAATAAAAATATAATAATAACTAAAATACATGTTCGCGTATGGGTGTCACAATGTCGACTAGTAATTTTCGGCGAAACATTTTGCTCTCCGCTTAGGTTAGATCAGCGGTATTTAAAAAGCGATAAATTCCGCTGCCGTTACCGCTACCGCTACCGCTTCGGTTTGAGCGGACCTTTATGCGGAAATAGAGAATATAAAGCGTAATAATTCAAGACGTGACATCACATCGAACTATTTAGGATGCTCAAGTAAGATATTTCACAAGAGAAAACGATTTATAATTCAATGTCGTCAAGAAACATCCCGTAGGAACAATAATGATGTGCGATAAGCCGTTACACGTTAATATTAAACACATTCAATATATTTTATTGATCACAATATATTACCAATAATTTCAAACGGTTTGCCATCACTAGTTTTGCCACGAACTACGGCAATACGGATTTGTCGGAACGACATATAGTTATCAACATTGATCGCCAATGTAATATCAAATAAACTGATAAGTTATTTAAAATACAGTAAACCACAAAAACGTATAGGGCGAATAATAAATATAAATATTGCTATCCGTGTATTGGTTATAATGGCGATAAAATCAAATTAATTTTGATAACTTTTAATTTATCAAGGTAAACGAGGTAGTTGAAATGTGAAACTAATAAATGCACTAGAATTGTAAAATAAAGAATATATTAATATATAATAATATTAATTTCAACACAACTACGATATTTTAAGTTATATTAAAAAAAAAAAAAAAAATTAAAAAATTAAAATTAATAATGAATTATATATTAAATTTGAAATGTTCACTAACGACATATATTTATGAGTCATATATTCATATACCAGTTCAAGATGTGAAATAATATTTTGATGTGTAATGTTAAAAATAAAAGCCAATGTATTAACTACAAAATTTAAAATTTGAAAGTTGAACAAAAAACTGCATTAACAATATTAGGATTGAAACTGTAATGGTATTATTGTTTTATTATTATTATTAATTGTATTATATATTTTAACGGGATTGAATTATTATTTTGTTTTTCGAAATTTGTATTATTATTATTATAATTTTATCGACTTTATGTTTTATTAGAAATGGAAAATATAATATCATGGGTAAAACTTGATTCAACCACTCAAACTTTGTTTAAATATCAATATTAACGATATAAATGTTTTATTAATTAATATAAATATTTATTATCAACTGATTTGTATTGAAAGAATACATTTAAAACTAAATAATTTTGAAAATATAATATTTTTTTCTCCGTAGCCCGTTATTAAAATTAAAATGCTCACATATTATTTACTAAAATTCATAAGACATGTAATATTTATATTTGTTTGCACTAATTTATGATTGTGTTTTATTTGTGTTTTGCTGCTTAGTTTCGGAAAAAGAAATCAGACAATGGTGAGTATACATTTTTTATTATATGTTTTCATTTATTATGTACATTTTTTTTTTTTTTTGATTTCGACCACGTAAAATAATTTTCATCTTTATCATTTCCCGAACAAAAAATAAACACAGTAATACACAGATGAGTGTTCAAAGAAAAATATAGCATAAAGGAAAATGTTGAAAATAATAACATAAATCATTTTTGGAATTCCTTACGCTGAAAGTTATCTGCTAGGCTTTTGACAGATCATATTCGCTGGCGTGTCGTTAAGGCAAAACATTACGGTGGACGAAACACGCAGGATTAGCCCTTTCCCGAGGAAACTCATTCTAACTGGTGATTTTGTTGTTATTTATGCGTATGATATAATGCAGGGGAATATGTATGCACATTTTTTTTTAAGTAACACAATTCGTTTAAGTTAACTCGATCGAGATCGATAGATCAATTAATTTCCACGGAAGTGTTCAATTGATTAATGTTTAATGTTCAAATTAATGTTTTTAGCGCAATCAAAATATGTTTATCATGATTTCGTGTGAAATAAAATAATATTGGAAAAATAAATAAAACTTTTATCAGGCATCATCAAATTTATACGGATAAAATTGTTTTGTTTTTATTATTATCAGCAGATAATGTCTAAAAGCATTTCAACATTTGACTCATATAGGCGTATATTATAGAAATTCGAAATTGTATACAAACAAGTAAATGTTTAAATTAATACCGTCCAAATATGTTTTGTTTCGAATTAGTTGTCGACCACTACGCTATTATGAGCATTTAGTTTTATACATAACTTGCTTTGATCGATTTTGTACATTATATGCAAAATGTCACACGAAAATACATTAATTTTGATATTTATCGTATTGATCGTTTAAACATGTGATTCATAAATTACTATCGATATTATCGGAGTGACGTATATCATATAAACATCACATATATTGTATACATCAGAAATCATCATTTCTTTGAGTGTTCTCGAATTAAATATACCATCTAAAGCGTAATGATCCTTATTACCCATTTGGATTCCATTCAGGGAATCTTGGTTCCCAAATCATTCGATCATAGTGCTATATTTGAGACGTGCGTATGTGCACATTGATTACGTGTGTCGGCATACGTTGGACGATCATCGGTAATGAATAACCGCTGTTAAAAACAAATCACAACAGGCAGCCCGTTACAGTTTAACATGAGTAAAAAAAAGGGCTTTTTTATACTTAAATAATGTGTTTTATTTTCTTCAAATTAATTTCTAAAAAAATTTACAAAGTCAAAATTGGAAAAAAAAAGTATAATTTGCATTATATTCATATAAAACTCTAGAGAAAATTTGTTTAACACTATTCATTATGATTTTATAAATGATGGAGTTGCTTTCAGGGTTTTTCCAAATGTATTTCGGTTGACTTTTTTTTTTTTTTTTTATAATTTTATTATTATTGTTTTAATTTTTTCTCGACCTGTCATGTTTATGTACAGTATTAGTCCAATATGACACGAGCATTGTGGTTTTCGACCAAAACATTTTTTTCCATGCGAATATTTCGGACGAATGACTATGAAATGCACAAACATCTAATGGAAACATAGAGGTTCATAAAATGTCTAAATGCACGTATAACACCATAGTATTTCATAATCTTTTTTTTTTCTATTTTTTAACTACGCCTGTATGCGTATTAGTGAAGTTTAATTATACTTCTTGCTGGTTAGTTTACAGCACGTGTTCGGAATAATGCGTACGCGAGCACACAAAACACTAATAGAACCATGAGTTTTCGAGGATCATGATTAAGTAGAGATTCCCATTCTGAATTTCCGTGATTTCACTTGACCCGTTGAACGCATTTATAGCTTAGGTTCTGTCATAATTCCATTGGAGGTTAATTGGGTACTGGTTAGATCGTATATACCGCAACGTAAGAATTTGAGCTCAGCAGCGATACTGCGATATTTTCAGCTCACTTCCACCCCTTGAACCCTCTTAATCGAGGTATTGAGTTGAACACAACAAATATAATATGCATGATATACATTTTAATCATAAAAATTATATCTAAATAAAAATAACAATAATAATTGATAAATCATAAGTTAATATAGTTTTTCACAATTCGTTTTAATAAATGTTTAAGTTGAATCTACCTGACCATATTAATTAATTATTTATTAAGAAATGTTACAAAATATTATTATAATAACAATTAGTCATATTCTAAAGATATTTTGACCTTTGGCAATCGTCGAGTATGGCAGTGGAGTGATTTTACATTGCACTAATATTCCTAGTTGTGTTTTATAAATATGTCAATTTTAGCTCGTTTCAAAATTTTGTTTTATTTTTCGTAAAACATTTCAAACTTTTGAGTATGCAAAACCGATTACACATATTTCTGTAACACAAATTAATACAACGCGAAACACTTAACAAAATTAAGTTATTTATTTAATTTATATTTATTTATATTAAATAATTTATTAAAAAAAAAATAAATAAAAAAATCAATGGTATCGTAAAATAAATATTTGAATTACGTGGATGACATTTCAATATTTCACCCTTGTATTGAACATTTTACTGTAACGTAGTTTCAAGTTTTGGGTTTGATTGGTGATTTGACGATCGATCGGTTTTACTGTTCTATTGAGTTTAATGCCCATAGGGAATTCTAATTTCAACAATTTCAAATAATTTGCACATATCAAATAATGGTGAAGTAGATAATTTGGTCTTGTTCTTCTAATGCAATTATATCTTAATTACATTATAATTATATGAAATATACAAACACATTTAGTAAACACACTGTGTTTCAAATGTATTACAATGTATTTGACTCAAGTGCTTTTTAATCAAGTACTTATATACCTACCGTTATACGGCGGGCAATAACGGACTAATATCTAACTTTTCAGTCATACTATTAAATGTTATTCTATTCAATTAAATAGCCTATACGAAATTGTATTTGGATCTAAAACTAACTTTTAAAACAAAAAGTATCAAATTCCATTCAAAACGATCCTATTAAATATGAAAGTTTATATTTCGATGTACATGATTAATGTGAGATTAAAGATTATAATATTAACCACGAACTCATCAACTTATTAGTTATTAATTATTATAAACTAAACTTTAGTTCCTCTGAACATCTTAAATATTGATAAACAATAAACAACTGATGTGCTATTAGTTTTTATGAATCAATATTTTGTAGATAATTAAAATTGTCTTTTAATAAAAGTAAAAACTTAAAACATATAATGGCAAATTTTATGTCCTATTGCATTAGAATTACATAAATTATATTATCAAATGGTAAAAACTATGTCAATCAAACGAGTATTTTTTTGATAAAAAAAAAAAAAAAAATCTATTCTAGTATACGAGTACAACTACTACAGAGTACACGTTATGAATCAAAATCATACACTTTGATCAAGTTTGACTTTAAAAACTTAAAAATTGAATATTTCGAGTTTTCTTGAACAGCACTGCTAAAATTTCTAACATTTAACGAATAATTAATAGTGTTGGTAGTGATCGCCTTTCACTGATAAATTTATATAAATTGTAGTGAAATTGAATGAAATAAGGAATGCAATCACGCGGGAGAACAAAAATATAGGCCAACTCAAATTTGGTTGGAATTAGTTGTAAGTGTGGCCCATCCTTATACAATACTTAGTATTTCAAGCGTCTTCAGATATAAGTAACGATTGCACATCATCTAGAACTTTGGAGATTACAAATTAACGTGTGGACATTATCAAAAATGTATTATTCCTATCAACTAGTCCTGATAACCAATCAAATGAAAGTATTTAAAAATCGAAAATCAGCTGGACAGAATGATTTTATTTTGTGATTTTACAAGTTCAAATGAAAATATTACAAAATATGGGATTAATTCCTGAACTATACGTACTGCAGTTCGGTACGTGTATTAAATCCATCTTGAACAATGGTATACAATGGTAACAATTAAAAATAAATGTCAAACAAATTTTTTGTTAGTAAGTACTAGTACAAAGTAGAACTGTATATTTTCAAGCACATAATTCATTTTTTTCAACGTAAAAGGTCGAATTTTTATATGAACAGGTCACAATGGTTTAAATTATGTTTTCTGAATACATTACATACCTGCAAATAAAGTTTTCAACACGTTTTGTAAGAGCTGCACAGTTAGGCATTTCGTTTAACAGTCGATTCGTTTTATTACGTAAAAGACAACAGTTATGCGTGCCAATTAATTTAAATTTGAATTCGTTGCATTTAATACATATATGATTATTTCATATTTACCATAATATATATTTAAGCTTAATATTCATATCCATGGTTTAAACTAATTTAAAGATATTTTATAATTAATTATTTGATAAATGTAAAAAAAAAAAAAATCAATATCCATAAATTAATTAAATTATAACATTTCTTGATTTAATAACGATTTTTGCTCAACTGCAAGATAAAATAAACATTAGCAATTTTACTAAAACTTGTATTTTATAATAATAAATGTTTTTATAATATCATAATTATTATGTTATAAGTGCGAAACCGTATGAAAACGCATTCAATTGACATTTTTCATCTCATGCAATATGAAAAATAATGCAATTGTCGATTATTCGTGTACGTACACCAGAAAAAAATGCTATTAGTAGTATTGACATACATATTTTTTAGATGATTAAAAAATCTAGTATTTATTACGCTAACAATATTTTATCTTGATAATACAAATGTTGTTATATTAATAAACATATTGTCATATACTGCAGTAGTTTACATTTTTAAGCAGACAATAAACTGTAAATTTGGTACATTTTATTATATTCTCTCAACACTTTGTATTAATCATTTTCAATATACATACTTAGTTTGATTATTATTTCGTCATTCCGACAGTGAAATATACTTGAATGATAAAAGCATAAAATCGTATTATTATAAAAATGTTTAAGTTAAAAAATTAGTTTGTTCAATACAAAAAACATTTTATTAACTTTATAAATCAATATAATTTAGTAAATATTTATAATTGTCTTTCACCAATTTAAACCTATTATGAGTGTTGGTGCATACGGTGTGTTTCTGATAGTAAGAGACGTTCTCTTTCACCAAATTAATGAATATAAAAATTCAAATATCAAATTTCTAATAAATGGACTGTATGATAATAAATGTAAAATAAATAAGTAGCCTAAATGGCATAATAAATAAATAATCAACGTTGGTCCTACAACGGCACAAGTAATAATGATAATATAAATGATTAATAAACAATGTTGACCCTCCAGCGGCAAAACTAATTATATTACAATATATAAATAATAAAATGGGTGACCCACACGGCACACACACTAAATATGATATAGATAATAAATAAATGCTCTAACCTAGGTCTGTCGACCTATACTAAACTGATACGACGAATAATAATTTAGTCGACCAATAATCACGTACAACTGCGACCAGTGCCGTCACTAGGGTGAAGCGAACGAGTCATTTGCCTTGGGCACCTGAAGCTGGAGGGACGCAAAAATATTAAATAATTTATTTTAAGAAATGTTATTTCTTGTTTTGCTAGAAACCTAATCACAATTTTTCAGATTTTTCCAAATAGTATTATACATATTAAAAGCTGCGAGTGTGACAACTTTACAACCTACGGGGCACATTGCTTCAGTTTTGCCTCAGGATAAAAAATGGCTATGTATATACATACTATATGAATCGTATGCCGACAGTTGTTGACCAAGTCCCCATCACAGCGCATCATAAACGACGATGAAAAACCACGTCGTTCGCAAACGCCGCCGAGAAGTAACCGATGTGGAACTATGTTAACTTAAAGTACGAGAGTAACTTTAAGTAACTGAACGCCGCTTACCAGACAGCAGATAAAATACAACACAAAGAAAAACGTGGTTTTGGACAAGATGGCTGTAAACGGGAACGAGAATGAAATTCAATAAAACTAATTCTGATGTGTACACATGGGGACGAACACGAACAGAGAGAGAGACACATTCGCCACGAAAGCTATGGCCGCCTAGATACCATTATTACGATAAAAATGTCTCGGTGCAACCACATTAAAACTGAAAACAAAGGAACTCGAGAAAACTTGTGGCATCAAGAACATAACCTTTAAGATTTTAAGACTTATCTTTAAGACTTATCTTTAAGACTTATTTGTTATAGATAGAAATTGAAAACGCGGAATAGCGAACGTTTCGCGTGACGATAACAGCGCGATCACGCAGTCGGTTAATCGCGCATGGTTTTAGGTTAACCTCCGCGCCAACTATAACCGCAGCCGTGCGATGCACCGCTGTGCATCACAGGTGAATTATAATACAAAACAGATAAAAACATGAAACAAGTAACTAAACGCACGGCTCAAACAATGACAGTTGTTGTTGAATATATTATTTACGTTTTCTTATTACACGGTTTATAGTGTTTTATACAAAATTTACTATTCATGCGTAAAGTAATTAATAAATGTACGTGTTGGACGTTGGATAAAATGTTGTACCTAATTAAAATTTGTTGTGCTAAATTTAAATTAGCTTGTTAATCATTTATAGGGCTCCGGAAGTTATTGCAATAAAAAAACGTTGAAAATTGATTGCATTATTGCAGCAAAAAATACCCAAAGTTGCACTTAAAAATTACGCTTACAATTTGTTTTTATTAATGGTTTTTAGTTATAATATTTTACTCTTAAGAATTACGAATTTTGTAGTATGATTATAGCCTTATTTATTTAGTTAAAAATAGATACTGTTTAAAATAAAATATAACAAACTTATAAATCAAACTAGTTTTGTTCGGTTTTTCAGGAACTTGTAAGCAATTTTATAAAATTTAAAAATAATTAATTTTATTATATAATAAAAATTTGGATACCTTCAAAAATGATTGCACTGCACGATAAAGGATTTCTTCAGGTTCTCAAATTCGAAAGATCTCCTATTTGAAGGTAATAAGTTCTTGTATATGGAAAAACTACTGCTTTCGTCAGGAATTAAATTTTTTGTATATTTTTCCAGAAATAAACGGAAATCCTTGTTGTTAACTTTGTTTAGAGGAATATTAGCAGATAATAATGTTTGACAAAGATCTTTGGAAAATGTAGATTTTTTTTTAACACAGTGTAAGTTGTTACTGTACTTTTGAAATTGTAGCGTTTTGATGACGATTTATGGCTCGACTGTGTTTATCAGTTTTTAAATGATGTGTAACTATGTATCTTCGATCTGCAGATACTCGAACTTCATATAACATGCAAAAAAGAGCTAACCCATCACTCGAAAATACATTTTCCCCAAACTCATTGACGTATTTCGATAACATCAGGGCCGTATTTAGGAATTTGACACCAGAGGGTAACAATTAAAAACGCTTCATTATACCAAATACAAATTTCTGCGAGTTGATAAAGATCTTTCTGAATAACAATTCGTTGCTGGTGTACACAAAAACATTCTAAATTCAGTATCAACATAAGGATAAATTGTTTATAAATCTTTGAATCTATCGACAGTACTCGATCGTTACCGAGTATGTGTGTGTATGTGTGTGTCGTGATGCCGTGATTTATATTTTTTTGAGGTACACTTTTTATTTTGTAAAGAAATTTCACTTCAAAAATATTAGATCATTAAATATTGAAAATATAAAAATTAGCCACCCTCTCATATTTAGCCGCCCGGGGTAACAGAACCCTGTAGCTCCCTCCTAAATACGGCCCTGGATAATACATTAGACACTGATTGCTTATTTTTCGACATTTTTGACGTCAATACGAAATAATAAGACACAAACCTATAAAACGACGAAACACGTTACGACACTAAACGACTGAACACTGAAGAAGTGAAGACTGAAGTAAAATTCTATAATAAACTTAAAGCTACAATAGTACAATCTAAAAATCTCGATAAACCGTCATATTTACCCCAATATTTCTGGATTAGTTTCTGGAAAATAATATAGGTATTAATAATAACTGCGACATTATCGCATTTCCGGTCGGTAGTGGCGGTCTACCTAAATCCCGAAATAACGCGTAGGTTAGTACTTTTAACATACCTAATACCTTTAAAAAAAAATTAAATTATCTTATTCACAAATTACAAGTATATAAAAATATACAATTAATGAGAAAAATCAACAAAATTATATTCAAATAAAAAAAATGGTCAAAATTGCAATCAAATTGAAAAAATGGCTAAAATTGCAAAAAGTTGCACTAAAAACTTTTAGATATTAATCCGTACTCACATGAGATGAATTTAAAACCTACTTAGCAACAAATCCAAGCAATGGAAAAAAAAGTTACAAATGCAACGACATCCGAGTCCTAATCATTAATATTACCCAATCGTTAAACAGGCATAGGTATACAATTGAACAGATGGTCAACTCGTTGTTTCGGTTTTGTTGGTTAGTTGATTTGTATTAATTACTTTATTACGTTAGTATATTAATATTAAATAAAAATAATTGATTAAATGCAATTATTATATTTGTATAAGTAATTTAAATACTTTTTTAAAATTAGCATAATTTAGAAATTTTTCGCAGAATCCACGCGTTTCTCAGCGCACGTTTCTCAACACTAACATAACTTCATTAAAATTATGTCATCGTTAATATTTAAATAAGAAATTCACATAGATGTTTGAAGATTAATAGGTAAAATATAAAAATATTCTATGAAAGTCTGAGAAATTGGAAAATCAAATTACTCGTTGACTCTTATTAGGAGTATAATCTATAGGTACTGAATTTCCACAAAAACGGAGAAAAAAAAATTAAAAATAAGACGAGAACGTTGTCTAATAATAATTCAGCCTCACACTTTACTTTTTAAGGTCAATCGTTTAACTTTCGATTTAGTGTCCTAAAAAGTTCAAGATATCTTGTTATATCTAAACACCGGTTTGATTGATAATTCTTAGAATAATATTTATTACATTCTTACAGCAAATATTATAAAGTAAGTCAATTGTAGTTAACATTTTTTATACCCACATAAGTATTTTTAAGCATTTTAAAATGTATTTGTGTATAAATATATTGCACTTGAATAATAAAAATAAACTATAGGTAATTAAAAACTGTATAAAAATGTATAAATAAAAAACAATAAAAATAGTTATTCTAAAAGACAATATTATTACATAATTAAACTAGATTTACTTTATGTAAATATTTGTTTATCCAATAAGATTTTTAAGGGTAGGTATTATGTAAACAAAAAAATTAATTTTGATGTTATTCCGAATATAATTTAAGTAAATACATCTTGTTCACACTTATTTTTATATAAAATAATTTAATATACCTAACCTACATCGTTTTATATTTTTTTAGTAAGCATTATAAAAATCATACTATACTAAGAACAATTTATCTGTATTTAAAACTTATGAATTTACTAAATTTGATAAATCCCACACAAATCTAAATTAATACATTTTAGATTTAGATAATTATATCTAAGAATTAAACATTTTATTAATTTTATTGTTATATTTTTATATTATGTTATGGTGCGTAATATTTTATTTACTTATTTCAATATGCTGTATCTATATACATAATTAATATTTAAATGTAGTTTACATACATTCATTTTGTATTTAAATATACATATATGATATTTATGTTATATTTATGTTGATTAATAAATAGTGTCTACATGCAAGCTACTGTATGGTTTAAATTATATTATATTAATTTCCTTAATTATTAAAAATAAATAAAGATGTTTAAATGGATAAGTGTAGTTAAAAATTGATAATAAAATTTTTTAAGTTATGTACCATATCGTATACCAAGAAATATTGATAAAAAATAATAATAATATGTATTATACTTGTAAAAATACTCATTTGTATAATTTAGTAGAGTGCCCAATTATAAAATTGAATTGTATTATATGTGTATGAATATTCATAACATTAAGTTAATATAATATAAAACTATTATCTATTCTAATTTATAAGTCTTTATATTATATAATTTATGTAAAAATAATTATGCTTTAATATATATTTAAATATCTATCTACATTATTTTACCAATATTATTTATTTTTATTTATGTTTAATTAGGTTTGAAAATATTTTCTAAATACTCGAAAAAAAATTGAATAAATGTATTAATTTCTATGAATATCTACCTATAACTAAATTTATTTGTAATTTGTATATCATTTTTTTTTAATGCAACAATAATGATTTCAGTTGATATGATCAAAACTTTTTACTTGTATTAATATGATATTTTGTTAGATTGAAACAAATTATTCTATCAATAAAAAATATATTTTATTGAAATGATAAAATTAATAGAATCGACAGCAAATTTCTTATGTTTTGTTTATAAAAAATATAATTGTATTAATAAAATATTTTATTATATTGATCACATATTTTGTGAAAATAATTTTACCCATAACGATATGATACTCGTATTATCAAATTAATAAACCAAGTTTAATTAAAATTATAAGATGTTTGTCATTTTTGAAATAATTATGAATTGACATTTTAATTTTGTTAGTTGGACAAATCTGTTTATATGCTGAATTGTGACAAATAATTTGTTAATCGAATTCATATTTTTATCAATGTTACTAAGGTTATTTTCAGTGTAAAATACTCATGGTCAGGTTTGGGGTAGTATAACAATATACAGAAATGAAAAGTTTAAGAAATTGTTGTCACGCGAAAAACGTATTAGAAATTCAAGCTGAAAAGGAAAACAGAATTTCTAGTTACTAAAGCGAAAAAAACAGTATTTTTATATTTTGGAATGCCATGGCATTTTGTAACTTTATCGTAATCTCCATTGCGAATTTCGATTGATTACTTTGACTCAAAAACGCCATAATTAATAAATGAAAAAAGAATATTTCCATAGTAAAAATAATTAAAACATTATTTTAAACATTATTTAAACGGCTGATGGTTCTTATCTAAGAAACAAAGAACGTTTTAATTATTTAATCAGCTAAGCGTACTGGTTTTTATAATAAACATTTAGGGCAGTGGTGTAGAGCTCTAAAAAGTACTATTGTCAAATATATTTTTCAAAAGTACTATTCAATAAAAATATTCAAATCAAACCCATGGGGGCCTCTCCCCATATTTGAAATATAATAATAATATGCTATTACATCATATGAGTAGCTTTTTGCATTTTTAGCTATAATAGTGCTGATTGCAGGAAATAATATTCGTAGCCACTGTTAGTCCCAAGATGGTCCTAATGACCATTAGATGATAGGCCTTTAGGATTACCCATCCCATTTAAGCTAGTTTTTTAACAACACTTGTGTTAGAGGGGGTTAGGGGTTAGGTGCCACTGATCTAGGTTCGTGATCAAGTGTTTTTCAAAAAATTGACTTTTCACGTTTTCCATATCCGTAAAATCAATGGTGCTCACACGTCGATGACCGACGAACATATTTTAATTTGGTATATTACATATCCGTGATTGATCAATATTGATGTTCATGTGATCGTAATAACAGACGGCTGTAGAATTTTATATCAGGAAGAAATATAAAAACATATTAATAACAATATTATAATATGATTATATGACCGGTCGTTACTAGGGTTCGTGCGAGAATCGTATAGTTATGTTGATTTGAACAAAAATCTACGTTCTATGCTATTATTATGGTAACATTATTATGTGATATCGGTGTTTTAGTAAGATGATGAATCATCATTGATGATACATAACGTGCTCGATATGACACGGCACATAACTCTTCTAATCTTTTTGATGATTTTTATACGAAACAATAGTGATAAATGGCAATATTATTACTATTACGTTGATTGCGATTCGTTCTAATTCATTTCGTGTGTTTGCAGGCACAAAGGTTTTCTAAAAGATTGCCCGAACGGACTGCTCACGGAACAAGTAAGTTCATCCATTACGTTTATACACATCTTAAATACAATTATCACCGATCCCTTTGTAACCGCATAAAATAAATTCGAAAGTCGACACGTACACTACAGCATAATATCGATTCGTTCTATACTTTCAAGTTATATTGTTTATATCCGATTTAACAATAAAAAAAAAACTATGACTTTTTATAAAAAAAAAAAAATTAACGAAGATATTTGATAGTTATCAAAGCATATTATAATTTCTACTTTAATATCAAAATATAGAAACGTACTATGAACTGTTTTATATTTTAATTTTGTTATTTATTAATAGTAATAAAAATAAAAAGTCATTCGTTAAACACTAGTACTATGTGTTATAATCTTTTCATGTGAAAATTAAGTTAAATTAATCTTATTTAGAATTTTTAGAATTATGGCAACAATGATAGTTTTTTGTCCAATTTAATATCAAGGATTGTACTGATATTCTGAGTTATAAATTAATATACCATCATGTGGTTTTACCGAATAATTGATTTTATAATATTCTTATTGATTTACAGGGCTTTATAAAGATATACAGACAGTTTTTCCCACAAGGTGATCCAACAAAATTTGCGTCACTGGTATTCAGAGTATTCGACGAGAACAAGGTAAAAATCGACTTTAATATCTTATTCTTAATGAAATTTATAGTCATGGGTACAAATGTACAAATATGTATTTTTACTGTTAAAGTACAACAATATATTGATATAAATATTGTAGTATAACAATGTTTCATTTACGATTCTTTAAACGTAGTATATAATATTCTATATAGAAATACATTTTTATGTCAAGGAATTGTATTTTCATAGTAAACATATACAAAATACATGTATATAAACTATTATAAAGGTTTAATTTTAAACACATATTAAAATTTATTTTTATATCATCAATGATTGATGATCTTTGGTAGATTTTAACAATATATTTCAACAAATAATATGATATTGATTTTAACCTCAGGTTTTCTTTTATAATGAAGAAAATTTGAAATATTTATGCTTACAAATAAAAGTTCTCTACGGTATTTCGTTTTTATTTAACCGAATCTAAATATTTTTTTCAAAATTTAGATTTAAGCTTGTTTATATGTTTATTATTTTTTAATAAAAAAATAATCTTTTCGTTAGAAATTCGTGACCAACATATTCATTTACGCTCTCGTATTCTCTGGCACTGTATTTGTGTTGCTTGCTGCATATCTACTCTTGCGTTTATTCAACCAAATGATAAATACAACACCAACGTAGTTAATAATATTAAAAAAATATATATGTGTACAACATTTTAAATCTTAAATAAATACAGGTATAAAGGGGGTTTTTGAAATAGAAATATTATAAAAGTTAATATTATTTTTTACGGCGATACTCCATGCACCATTTATTCGACTCATATTATAGTGACGCATCTCATTTTATGTCTATATAAATCTTGTTGAATTATTATCCAATTTTTTTTTTAGAATTCGTCCAATCATATTAACTCTGCCTGGTCCAGTTATCCATTATGCGTTGTATAAGCTTATGAACTTTCCTATGGTTTCAATACATTGAATATAGCTTTCTATGTATAATTATATATATCTTTGGATTTCAAAATATTAGTACCTAGCTTAAAAAAGAACATTTTTTATATCATATGATTAAATAATTGTTAAATAAATATGAAATTTGTGAAAGTTAATAACAAAACAATTCATTAGATATGGTTATTTTTTGATATTCGACCATGTATAGCTGAGGGTTTAGTGTTTTACAATAAAATAATTAGGTTTATAGTATAATGTTACACTTATTAATCATAGTTTGAACGAAGCATTGAAAAGTGATAATATAGTATTTACTATACGTAAAACCCTTTATACGTGTACATACAGAACTTAAATATATTATATATCGTCACCAATTATTCACATTTATGTAGGTAGTATGCCACAATAAGTTTAACGCAATCATAGAATAATTTTTTTAAATTGTAAGTAATAATGTGCTTTATAATTCACGAAGAAGATTTATGTGAGCATATTATTTTTTATATCAAGTTGTAATATTATTTTATTTTAAGTATTTTTTATATCTGTTGTCGATAACATTGAAATTTATATTTATGTGGTACAAATAAAGACTTAAATCTAAATCATACATTTATTTTGTTTTATGATGTGTATCAAAAATGATTGATTAAAGTACATTGAAATATATTTCTTACAACTTTTTACCAACATAAAAATTATTTCTATTAATGGCCGATTTTTCTTTTTTCAACTTTAAACGCAATGTTCATTAAACATGTTTACGGAATTTGATTTTCATAATCTCACTCGCATCGGGGAATAAAAAATTAAAAAAACATAAAATCTATTGAGAACCACTAAAGAACATTTTGATTGATAATAAATGTTAATAGGTTTGTTATTTTAAATAATAAATGTCAATTGTATAGATGTTATTTAACTGTATCATTGAAAAGAATGTCTTGATTATTATGCTATGTAGATAAACCATTTCATCCTTAACAATAGGCATTAATCGAAATCCTTTATTTATTTTGTTTATTTTATTTATTCTTACATTTATTATTTTGTTTCATATATTTTATACTTTCTCTATATGGTTTATTTTTCTTCAAAATAAATGAGTTGTATAAAAATTTAATTTTAGACTTCAAACAGTTTCGGTGGAGTTTTTTTTAAACGTATTTGTTCGTTCAATGCTGCATAATATTACCGCATTTTCAAGTAAACGAGCTATTTTCAGTCGTCGACTTAAATTAAGAATTTACCAAAAAATTTACTATTCTAGATTCAAGTTGTTTTTAAATATTTATTAACTACTATTATAAGTATTTATTTCATTTATTTCTAATCAAACAATATTTAAATTCCACAACTTTATTTTGCTGGATATTATTCAATTCGACAGTCATTTAACAAACATTAGGTCATTTTCGACGAATCTTCATTCTCGCTGGCTCCTCTCCTGAACTACTGTAAAGTACATATGTATACTCCACCATGACACGAAGTCTAGTCTAGAATCGCATGGCCGGATATCCGGTCGTTTAAAGCAAATACATTTGACATTTGGCGAAACAACTGTCCGAATAATCTGAGTCCAGATCAGTCTGCTATGGTGCAAAAATCGTGATCGTGGCACTGAATATTTACACCAAGGCCCTTTCCTATGTAGCAACACCACTGCCTTACACACAGTTGTTCAATTCAGTTTCGTCTGTTGACAGAATCGTGAATTACCAAAATTGTTTGAAATTTTTGGTTATTAACGATATTGTCGGCAAAAATGATAAACAATTTTTGTAGCATCGATTCAGAGGGAAAAAATTATGAAACATGACGCAGATATTGCTTACAAGTTGAGCCATTATCGTTTTCTTTTGTCACACTCGAAGATTTATTTTTGTTGGAACGCAATCGTATTTTTTTTATTTTTTTTTTAACCTTAGTTTTCGTTTCTAAATCTAACACAAATATTTTCAACTTTTCTCCACCCAATAATATTACGTTCATATTTCTTTACTGTTTATTTTACAATATTTATTTGGTTTTATTTTTATAAAATTTGATGTCAAACATTACTTTTTTTCTTTTTCTTTCTATTGCATTACGTTACGTCGATACGAATTAAAAAGCGAACGCGTCAAATGTATAAATGTTATTGAGAGGCAAAAATACAATATTTTATTTCCAAACTTTAATACTATAACTTGATGATTATGCGTTTACAGTGAAATCTATCGAAGAAGACTTCTGAATAAAATGAAAATCCGTTTTGGTCGGAAATTGTCTGTTATCCCGTTAGAAATTTGAGGGTTTTATAACTTTTCAAATCAGCCGGAAGCCAGTCTTTACCGGAAAATGTTCCTGGTCTCTTGTGCGATTTCGTTTTAGACAAATTCGTTGTAATATTGTACTGTTATGGCCAGTTACACCATTGTAAGATATGAAGTATAAAAATGTAATTTTTTTATTGTTTATTAGATATTACATTTAATGCGCCTATACACATACAAGTGTTGCACTACTGGAAAAATAATCGAGTGTTCTCGTTTGTGACCCAAAAGAGAAATATAATCATCTTAAATATATCAGTTACTTAATGGACAAGAAATGTGCGTGTTTCGCAGGCGGTACTCTGTATAAAAAGGATATTGCAATCATCTGACGGGGAATTCGATAAGTGAACATGAAATGTAACGTAAAATATTTCCACTCAGTACTCGGAGGTTATAGTTCACATCATCTGAGTATAACATGCCAAGTGGAAAGACGGTTCTCAAATGTTCCGCAACGATGGTTAAATAATAAAATATATTTGATTGGTTATGATGCGGTAGTACAAGTCGGAAACTAATGTGGCCAAGGATGCGTAATATGTATATCCCCACGTAATACATGGCTCGGGAATATATTCAATTTTAAGTTTTAAACACACGCGTTTTAATGGTATTGATTCTTAGATAAATGCTCGAGTGTAATACAATATTTAATACGACGTTTCAGTTCGTAAGTATAGGACCAGAAGGCTCACATCTAAATGCATGAAAATGTAATTGTTCAAATACCATTATATCAGTTTCCGTATTGTTCTGTATAAGCGTTATTCGACAATGTTAATATGTCTAAAAAACCATTTTCTTGTTCGCAAACATGATTTTTACTGAAACAAATATAAAACTAATGTACATAAAACACACTAAGGAATTTCTAACCAGAAAGCTTATACATCCACGGGGAATCTCAATAATATCTTTAAAATTACTCCTACAAACATAGTACGATTGGTAATAATAGTATTCATTTTTCTCAACTTCATCAGATTATTTCACTGCAATGGAATAATGGAATAAACAGATTCAAAACATTAAACGCAACGTTTTGGTCAAGCTTTAGCTTAATTCTTATAGACGACATGTCGAGTTAACACGCCAAAAGTTTAACTTGTACCTAAACATTTTTAGATTTCATAGACGCCATATTGTTTCATTGCCATGTAATACGTTATATCCAATGTTCTCGCTGTTGTGTGTGCGAATAATGAATCGATAAAACGTTGTAATTATACAGCGCATAAAATAAAATAAATATAGCTGAAAAAATCTACGTAACAGAAAATATAATCTTATTGTGTTTATCATTTTAAAAAAAAAAAATGCCTAAATTAAGCATACATAAATATGAGCATACTTGAGAAATCACGACCTACTTACAACACTCCTCTCGTCGAAACAATTTCATCGATCTGCTGATAAAATGCATGGTCTTACACTTGTAATTTTTAATAATAAAATTATAATCAATTGCGCTGTTTTTGAAATATCTTACGCGAATGTGGCCGCAAGTTACAAAACATAGTTTAAGAGTTATAATAATTATATTCTTCTTGCATTTATTATTTATCACAACAAAAAAATTTATAAATTGCTATAAAAATAAAATATGATTTCGTTGGTTAGTTACTCCTAATTAATTTATTATTCGTATGAATAAAATGTACACAGATTAAATTCAATGTATTAAAATTATTAATTTAATCTTCATAATTATGATTGTGAATTGGCTTTTACCGGTTTGATATAATTTATTTTAATCTGACACTTAAGTCTGCACATCCTATAGAATGTGTGAATAATATAATCTTATAATTATAACACGACTTTCCCCAGTATAATACAATATTAATATAATTATAATATCGTAAGTCAAAAATGTGTGTTTTTTTTTTTTTTTTATTATCAATTTTGAAAATCAATCTTATATTATATGAATATTATTGTTTACATGAAATTAAAATTATCTGATTCAAGCATAAACACGCTGAAGCTCAGTCAAATACAATAATATATTACCAAAAGTTCGACAAGTTTCACGTCGATCGATTGTGATAAGTTATTTTTGAAACGACGTATACAAAAACATAAATTTATAGTTATCAATTCTTTGTGATTTCGTAGAAGTGTACATTATACGTGAATATAATTAGTTTAATATATTTGATTAAAACCGTATTTTATATTCATAAGCCCAAAGCTTTTGTTGATTTTCTACTTCAATTATTTCACGATACTAATGAAACACATTGTTTTGCAGACCTTAAAAGCAGACCTTAAAACGAAAAACGAAGTTTGTTTTCTAGCTATTCGAGACATCAAGATAATTTAACTTGATTTGAATGTTAAATAATTAATTATATTTTATTAAAGTTTCATAATTAAACTCCTCTCAAAGTACCTGATTTATAACAATGATACAATGATAATTCTAGCACAGCACTCTGGTTTTTTATGCGTGAACAGTAATTATTTGCTGTCAAAATTGAAAATTGTTATAAAACAATTGCGGCGCTACGGGGAGAACGGTATTTTGCATTTGGCGTTATGCATTTAAAATTGTGCAACGTTAACGGATTTCGATCACGTCCGAAACCAAGCATAAACTAGCTTCCCTCTTTTCTGATGTATTTATTACACGCAAACGTGTGATTTAAAAATCTTACCTCGTTCTCTACGCACCTCTGCGTTTCGCTCATAGGTAGCTTATTGTTAATATTATTATTTTTTTCTGGTGCAAATTACCCGTGAACATCTGTGGCTCCTCTCACATTTTCCAAATGATAATAGCGTACAACTCGAGTGATTCGAATAACCCCCTGCGAAATAGTATTTCGAAGCGACAACAAGAGAATCTAAAATTTACGCGCGAACAGTCGCTGGAAATCGGCATATCCGATATTTCTATGTATGGTCGATATTACTTACAATGTACAACACGTGTTTTAAATCAATCGACCACTTCCGAAATCGTATTCAATATTTACAAATCGTCGCGTATGTTTGGCCAATCTTTACTGATACTGACTATGACATTGTAAACTGTCCACTAACTCGGAACAAATAACTTGTTACATGAACAGCGCGATAACGGGTTGAACATCATGCGTCACAACGGTTCATTGATTTGAATAGTATTGGCGTTTTCCGGTTTTTCGATTTCAGTTTCAATCGAAAACGAACCCAAACCGATTTAAAAATAACATTTTAAATCAAATAATTACCACTGCGCCGAAGAACAACGAGGGTTTGAAATGTACTCTACGCACGTTTTTTCATTTCATATAAGTCGTAGTATACATGTACTGTCTCGACCATCAATGAGGATGAAAACACGAAAACACGCGAGTATTGTCACCGGGATTTCTTATTTCCGTCGATTACCATTGTTCCGTGTGTTGTTTGTACTTCGAGGCTGTCGTCAGCAATCGCTTATTATTTTTCTGTTTTTTTTTTTCGTATTCCTCCGTTTATCGCCCCATCGTCCGAAAATCACAAACATCGGTGATGGAATGTGACGTAGTTTTGTTTCCATAACGTTCGCCATCGTATGGAAGATGATCATTTTCCGTTTACGGCGACGCATTACATCATCAAACTGATGGAACGACGAAATAAGAATTTCATGCCATTACGTGATTACATGGTTATAATTTAAGAATATTATAGTTTTCATATTCTTTTTTAGGTTTTATAAAAATACAAAATAATAATCGGTACATCGTTGGATCGTTGTCAGTGCTGCAATCTTAATAGTTTAAAAATCGTAATTCTCATTTCGATGTCAGTTTTTAATTTATATACGTTGTTTTATTTCCACGTTTCAACATGATTACTGATATGGTATTGTATTTTAATTTGACGGCAAGTACAATAGATCTTTTTCATCGATTTTCTGTTCAATTATTTTTTAACGCACAAATCAAAACATGCGAGCAAACGAAATATTTGATACATTAACGGCAATAAATTAAAATGCTTAAAGTGCGTGTACACAACGTTAATTTTCATATGAAATATAAATACAAAAAAATTTTTTATTTTTTTTTTTGATTTTACAGTCGTTTTTGATTGAGTGATTGAAATGGACCAAGTAAACACAAACCGTCTTTCCCAACGAAATACATTTATCCGATAAGTTTGGATGCTATACACGTCGTATTTACATTTAGACCGAGTGACCTTAGAATTAAGATGGTTACAGAAAACGTAGAAAATGCTGTGCAGTTCGATTCCACTTTTATGTTAAATATTCGATCAGTAAAGCAGTACAGCTAACTGCTAAGTCAATCAGCAATATGTACGCATATTATCTATTTTCGAACTTATTTTTTCATTAATTCTAAAAACAATACGTTAACCTTGCTGTGTTTGTTTCTGCGTTCGGGATTTTAATTAAACCCAGGCAGCCCGCAGGCAAAAGATAGTAAACCAAGTCGGAGAACTAACGGATAGGATCTTATTGACATGAAATCCTTAACGTCACGGAACATCATTTAAAATTAAAGCCGTCCACTCCATTTCTAAGTTCTTGTCGTTCCAGGATCCGTATACAATTATTTGGTGATCCGTATAAACGATCATTCACTTGTGTTTTCAATTTCTGGACAGAGTCCTTTGATGAGAGAATAGAAAATTAAAAAGACCTTTCGGTGAAATAATACTTACGATGTGAGGAGAGTCCAAGAATGCCATATATTTTACCACTATTTATTACGAATTTCCTTAAATTATTTAATGCATGATTAGATATCTTATCACTATATGGCAATTAATTAAAATATTATTACTACCCGCACTTCATGTATTTTTTACAAGATCTACGAAATCTAATTTAATTTAAGAAAATGTCTAGGGCCAAGACTGGACTCCAGATTTGAATGCAAAGTTATGTATTTTTATTCAAAAAGTTGTGGAAAATATATATAAAATTAAAAAGTTTGATTTATTTATGAGAATGTCAGTTTAAAATGTTATTTATACAGCCCATTTTTTAGCCAAATTTTTATTTTCAATGCGTTTTATGTATTCAAGAGGATTTTAATACAATTATTAATTAAATTAGGCTACGAATATTAATTCTAATAAACTTCGTTTGTCCAGTGAAGATACATTTAAAACTAAAGTACCTACTATTACTGAAACAATAGTGCTAATATCGTTTTAGTAAATCGTTTAATTAACAGATTTAAATGTTTGAAACAACAGTAGGTATATGAGAAACAATGTTTTTAATACAAATTATTTGATACGATGGAGCTACTAATATTTTAATTTCATTTAAAAATGAGCTAAAAATGTTTAGAATTTTTTAGAAATTAAGTAATGTACTCTCCGCTGCTTTTCCAGATATAGTAAATATATAATAATAAATATATCCGATAACTAACGCTATATAATTTCTCTTTTCGTAGAGTAACAAAAAAAAAAAAAAAAAAAAAATCTTAAAATCTCGAACAACTACTTATATTTTTCGCAAAGAAGAGACAACTGGTGGGCTATTACTGTTATAATCTATTCGGTTAACATTCACTCAAAATGTTTACACCACATGACATAAATAACACTCAAAATCAAATAATCAATCAATCTTTGAATTCTGTTTTATTCGTATAGTTTCCAACTAAACACACTAGTCCCCGAAACTATTTGTCCCGGATAAATTGATTTTATTATAACAAAAATGTCGCAACAAAAAAGCCCCTGGTTATGATCGCATTACAAAGTTTACCAAAAAATATAATCCTATTATGATTTTACATTTATAACGCAATACTGCACCTATCCTATTACACACAAACCTGGAAATTCTCAGAAATAATATTAATCCTGTAACTTAATAAATCCCCTGAAAATGTAACCTCTACTGCTCTAAAAGTTCACTTCCAATTTTATCTAACGCATTCATAAATATATCAATAAAAATTCTTCTCCCCTTGGTTACCAAAGCAAAAATTATTCCAGACACCCAATTCGGTTTCAGATATATTCATTCGACCATTACCCTTATATTATTCATATTTGAATAAAGTGGCGGACAATCAGAATAAATAAATCAAAGTCCTTATACATGTCATTCACGTTAAAAAAATTATTGTATCCACAAGTTACAGCGAACAATTTTAATATATGTCTGCTTCGAAGTAAAATACCTAGATATTATTTAAATAAAAAAATTAACCTGGAATCTACAGCTGAAAAATAAACGTTAAGTTTTAAATACCCAACTAAGGCTCTTCTTATCTCATCTAAAACGAACATTTATAACAAACTAAGATTTTAAAATTCTATATTTAAGCCATTATAGATATAGAGCATCTAATGATAGGGAGCTGCAAAATCCTCCAATATAAAAACAATTCAATACTTCCAATCCATCTGTCTTAGCCTGATTCACTCTGCGCCTGCACCATATACAACAAACAATAACTTTCACAAAGATTTCAAAGTTCAAATCGTTAATAAAATCTCCGAACAATATTACACCAGATATAATAGTAAAATCTGATTAAACACATTAATCCTCTAATCATTAATCTATGAACGAAATCACGAAAACCAACGACGAAGACTAATAAGAAGATGGTGTGTGGACATTCTGCTTTAGTAGCTCACATTGATTAAAACTGCTAATCAAACCTACTTATTATTTTGACATTTTGTTCTTGTTTTAGATATACTTTAAAACAATGAAATTTTTTTAAAAAATACGGTTTTTTTAATTTTTTTTTTTTTTAATGCAATGTAATTAATGTTAGTTGATTCTACTGTTACAGATTATTCAAATATTACGGTCAAAACGTATTGTTATTTACTAGCTATATTTTAACTGATTAACAATCCGTATAATTTCTTTATATGAAATCCTATTTTTTATTGGTTACAATAACTTGAACATTTTTTTGTTGTCTTTATTGATTTTATGTGTTTTTATGAAATCGTATAGCCACCATCTCCAAGTAGAAACTTTGGCTATAGCACAATTGATCTGATCACAATTGTATTATTATTATTTTTATTATATGTGCGTACATCTAGGTTTATACTTTGTATAACTCACGTATTTTTTATATATTTATTTCACACTTGAATATCACATGGTGCATATACACTACCAGGGATGTAATTTTTCACCGTCGAGAAAACGATCAATGGGAAGACATGTGAGAAATGCGTCCTCTTTTGTACAGTAGTAATAACATGAAATGTTGACGAACTCACCTCTTCTTAATCCACTCAGGCAAAACCTTATAAACCGACATACGCTTCTACCAATTTATTCTACAGATATTTCACTCGGAAAATATACTATTTTTTATAAAAATAATATACAAGCTACGTGTCATACATAGTAAGATTTCTTATTATAATAATAATAATTTTTTTTTACTAATGTGTTGGATTTTTCAGAAAATAAATATTTATATATTAAAAGTATATCTTTACACCCGAAAGGTTTATTCTTATTATAAAAATGATTTTATTTACTAGAATAATAATTCAATTTTGTTTTTTTTATTTCAGCGAGATCGTTATATTTTAATTTAATATAATATAAGTATCAACGCCTGTTATTATTTTTTGGACAAACGAATCATATTATTAAATTCAATAACAATTGACTACATATTAATAGAAGCATCTAATCGCATGACAATAAAT
The DNA here is from genome assembly GCF_003268045.1 of Sipha flava. NCBI lineage: Eukaryota > Metazoa > Arthropoda > Insecta > Hemiptera > Aphididae > Sipha > Sipha flava. Next base: position 2,003,006 of record NW_020272972.1, on the reverse strand, counting down.
TATTTAGTATTTTCCAAAAAACGATAAGGCAAAATTAATAAGTTTAAACGTTGTTTTAATATAATTATTATAATTACTTTGTATTAGAATTTTAGCCTGTTGCTTCTATTTTTTACATAGTCGCACGCTATTACATAACGTATGCTATTATTTTTTTTTTCATATAAATACACTATTTTGCATAGTTTTAAAAACCAAATTTCAATATTTTTTTAAAAATATCAACTAATTTATTGATTTTATTATTTTATTTGTTATCATCTAATTTTTACTTTATATTTGATCGTTATATTATATTATTATTTTCTTATGTCGTATTTATCATATTTGTTAAAAAAAAAAAAAAAATGAAATATATGTGTTATAATATAATTATTACATTTGATATAGTTTGTTCATTGATGACATGCCATCAACATGCCGTGGTAAATATATTTCGTGTTCTCTGAAAACCCCGCTGAAAACTTGTTATATTTTAACATTGTTACAACTTAAAGTTATTATGACATGATAAGTTGAAAAGTTAATATTCATTTAACTAGAGTGCATTACACGTGGACCAGCAATTTATCATGCCGTTGACATATAGGCCTGGAATATTGGGGGTTTCAATCAATAAACTTTTTGCCCTTAATACGTTATATTTCAAAAAAAAAAAAAAAAAAAAAAATAAAAAATAAAAAATAAAAAGAACTATTTCTGTGTTCACTTTGCTTTTTTAATAGTAACCTTAAAATAAACATTTTTACTTATTATACAGCGTAATACGATTCTTTGATAATAAAAATAATAATCCTATTACTTTAAGTACGAGTATAAATTATGGTAAAGGTAATAATACTTTGGGAATATTGAGTGTAGAACACAACTGCAATAAACGATAAATTAATTGAAGATTAGTGACTAGTAGAAAACACATTTATGTGGGTTGTAAAATATTCTTGTGGTAGTGGTTAAGTATTTGTTATGTGTCTTTATACTTGACATATCGCCCTTACGAGAACAGATTTTAAATGTAGCATTAAGAATTATTAGCAGAGGTCTGTATACTCGAATTTTCTGGACAATGACGTCATGGATACTGGAGCCAGAAGTTTAATTGTTACTTAAACTTGAGTTGGAATGAAATGGTAACTGTCAAAATCTAGGTACTGGCTACGATGATATCATATTTCTGATGGTCTCTTCGTGCTGAAGTAGTATGAGAGCTGAAGTGAGAAAACCTCACTTCAGTCTCGTGTCTGAACTAGATCAATGCATGACATGGCATGAGTATAGGTTCAAAGATCTCGGTGTATACTATTCTGCTGGGTCGGACTTGGTTTTCCGGAAACGAAAGCCCATAATTTACTGAGAGAGATTTATATTGAAAAATATTATCATCGTCAACAATGTTGGCTTTGTGGTATCGAAACGAATACCTACTATTTCAAATGATCGAAAGTCTAGTGTCGTAATAATTAAATGTCATAAAATTATTTCTCATAAATGTCATGTGTAATAAACAAATCTAAAAGATTTCTAAATCGAAATTATTTTTGTATATAGTGGAAATTATTATTCAATCACATAAACAATTTAACTAAAAATTTCATTTAATCTTTGATTTAACCATCTATTATTCTTTATCATCTTAATTACACTTCATTTTAGCTGATACTTATAGTACAGTAGACAAATTAATTTTTAATATTAATAATTATTAGTTTTTACTTAGGAAAAACATCCAGTCAAAAACGTTACCCAAAAACATTTTTTAAAAAAAAAAAATTACTGTAGTCAGAAGATAAATATTTTGTTGGTGTTCGTTGGATCAGGGCCCAATGCTTCATAGAGGTTATCACACTAATCGGTTAATAAGGTTGGCTCTGATATATCTGTAGTTTCGACTATATCAAATTATATGTTTGACTGTTATTGTTTCTCTGCATGCAGGACATTGGCCAGGTTCAGTTTTGGTCGTTAGATGTCGATGGGTCAACCATGTGTGGCCTATTGGTAATCTATAAAGTTGGCCGTGGTAAGTTTGGTAGTATGGTGGTTTTTATTTCGTTCAAAATTGAGTGAAAATGTGACCACTTGTGTTCCCATTGGTTTAGGATTAAATCATCGAAATAAAATGTAATATCTGGGACAGGGGTTGCATAGAGTTGATGTGCGTCAAGGGATAAGATAGAAAGTTTAGCAATAGTGTGTCCTGATTTATTTCCATGGATACCAGTATGACCTGGAATTCATATCATGATGATGGTTTGGGCATTAAATTATAGCGACAATATCTGATTTTGGATTTTTCTAAATACGCTTTTGAGTTGGTAATAGTTACTAATACTGTTTGGAATACAGAGGAAATCACTAAAAATAATGGCTTTGGAAATGTTAATTTCATCGATGATTTCGAGTGTGCGTGAGATCGCAAGGACTTCTTCAGTGAAGACTGAACAGAAATCAGGAATCTTTAGCGTTACTTTAACTTCATCGTATATCACCGCAGCTCCTTCTCCGGCATTAGTTTGGATCCAAATTCAAAAAACGAAAATTTATCAACATAACATTTATGAGAAACAATTTTATAACATTTGATTTTTATAACTTCTGATTTTATGACAATCGACATTATGACATTTGATTTTCGAACACTTGATCTAGAATCGTCGGAATGAGCCAGATAAAAACTGATAAGGTTGAAAATAGTTGCAGATAAAGTATAAAGATCTACGTAGATCTTGAGTAAAACAGGATGAAAAAATCAAAAGATAATTAATGTTAAGTCACGAAAGAAGATTTTAGAGATAACGAATAAACGCGTACATGGTGTAATTTTTCGATCATATAAGCCCGCATGTTTGCTACTAAAATATATGTATGAAATATCTTATTACTTATTAATATCTTACCTGTCTACTAACATAGTATTTCAATTTGAATACAAATAATTATAAAAAAATCTCATAAACCAGATTTTATCTTTTAAATTTTAATTACCTACATACTTATATCAACAATATTTCAGTTGAATTAACATTTAATTGCTAAAACATAGAGTGTTATAAAAATATACAATGGCAACATGTCAAAATCGTGCGGTACATGTGTATAATGTGTATTGTATATTCATCAAACTACGTTTTATACTACTTGTCGGCTATTATTTTCACTAAACCCCGATCTTGGGGTGATCATATTAAGTGGGCTCCAATTATTTCAATATTGATCTCAAATTTGGCAATAAAATGACTCTTAAACATATACTGTAGATCATGAATTATTTAGTTATTATAGACGGTAATTTGTCAGCTGTCAAAAAGCATATTAATCTATCTTGCTAGATTACAGTGCTGTTGTTAACAGTTATATATTACGTAAAAATATATATACGACATATATTTGTGAGTGTGGTGTGTGGGGGTGTGTTTGTGTGTGTGTGTGTGAGTGTGTTTAGTGCTACGTAGTTGATGTTTAATACGAGTATAAAAGTAGTACTGAGTAAACCATTTAGTCATGTAGTCTAGAGATTTCGTGATTAATTTTGTTTGTCATTTCATTTATTTTGCATTTATCATTGAACAGTAAGTTGATACTTTTCAATTATTATTATGTCAATATTAAAATGTATACTTCCTCGATCTAATATTAAATTAAAATTTACCAGGACCAAGTTCGTTTTCAGTTATTCCTCAAGTACTTATGGGTAATTAACTCATTGTGTTGAATTTAGTAGTTTCCTTTTAAGAATTTGTTTATTTATACATTAATTTACGAGTATTAACCATTTACTAATTTTTAATTATTATTTTTTATTATTTTATTATACAATTTGAACTTAAATTAACTTAATCTATTTCAAAATATCATCTTTCTACGCAGACACACTAACTCTAACGAATTGTTAACAACTTTAATATATTTCATACCCTTTATTGATGTGGCCTAGGGATTTTCTATCGCATTAGTTTTTATATCTTCAGTTATGGCAAAATGTTGAGCTTTGAGATCAAGTTTTAATTTTGGAAGTAGCCAGAAGTCACACTGTGCAATATTTGGTGTATATGAGGTTTGTGGAATTGTGGACATTTTTTTTATCTGCTAAACATTTCAGAACGTCAAAAAATGAGTGACACTGTGCATTATCGTGATGCGAAAACCAACCATTTTTCTGGTCTTTTTCGATTAATCGAACTTCTTGAACGTTTTAAAACTTCAATATAAAAACCGGGATTGACTACTGGTATTTTTCCATTTAGTAAGAATTACAAGTGACTTTAAGTTTTACCAAGCTTAAAACAAAATATAATCTAAGCCCGTTGTTCGAATTGTGATATTTTAAAAAACGCGCTAACTCTGTTTCGTATGCATAGGATTACGACAAACGCGAGACTAATGTAGTTTTAAAGACTAAACCTATAGATAGAGAATTAAGCCTAATTTCATGTTCCAACAATCAGATATTTAATAAGAAAAATATTATTTTTCTATAAATAAATTCCGAAAACTTTTCTTTCTACTACGTTAATATATAATTTATTAAAATATAAAACTTTAATTATTGATCATGTTACATTTTAAACTGGTGGCCAAAGTACATAACCAAGGTTTTAGTATATATTATATAAATGTTATTATTTATTTTTGCTCGACACTATCATATTCAAAAACCAATAACATGTTTCTAATCTGGATCATTTAGTGAATTATCTTAGAGAACGGCTCGCGCGTTTATTCTCTCATTTAAATGTGACGATAGATGGTCAGATAAGTTTTAATTACATAATTTTTTTTATTAACTATACTTTATTTACAGTTTATATTAATGTGCTTTCAGAGTCTAGTCTTAACCATCAACTTTTAATGTAAAAACTCATTATTTTATGTGTACATATTTTTTTTTTATTTCATCATTTTATTGTCAGATTCATTAAAAAGATTACTATAGCTTATTTTTAAAATACATTGAACAATGTTCTAATACTGTTTGTTTTGTGTATTATCTTGATTTTTAATTTATTATATTATTCACATTGATTTTGCTTCTATTAACCTATGTTTAACGAACTGTATAGTTATCCATTAATTGTTAAGTAACCGATTTTAAATAAATTATAAAATTATTTATTTTTATATCAAATCAATTTTGTTTTAATTTTGAGTACAACCAATAGTGTACTGTTTTATGTTTATGGTTTTTGATGCCTTATACCATATATGACTATGTAATTTAACTTTAAATAATTAAGATCATTTAAATATTTTCCAATTTTAAAATCATGTAATTTCAATTATATTTTTAATAATTTAGCTACTTATAGATGTATTGGTTATTATTAGTATTATTACTAGTATTTTTCATTAAATATTCATTATTTTTACCAAAATCTTTCAAATAAATTAATGATGAATATTATATTTCGAGATTCCCAAATATTGGTTGTGGTAAAATAATCAGTCAGCGATTGATTGATAACAAAAAAAAAAACAATTTATGAAAAATAAATTATAAATATTAAAAAATAAAATTCGTATTGAACTGGGGAACGAATCAAATATCATAATTAAATATAAATCATATATTGTATTATGTACCAACATTGTGTGTCAATCATTAAAAAAATGATATGCTATTATATTAAAAAGTTAGGTTAGTTAATTTTATGAGCGACTAATTCATTGTGAATGTTCAGTGTTGAGTAAAAACAAGTGGTGGTTACATAAATGTCTGAACTGCTTAAAATTCCGCTCCAATCACAAGAATTTAAAACCTAAGATAACCAATAAAAATCTGTTTGGTTAAAATCAAAATAACCAGCAAATTAATCAGATTCTATACAACACGTAGAAATATTGAAGGTAATTTACAGTGTAGGGCGATATAAAATGTCTAATGGTACTTATCAAGCTTCATGAAAACGCGAACCTTTGGAATATTAGAAAATACTAAATCTAGTGATGAGCCCGATAAGGCTCAGGGAGTGCTTGTATTATTTTAACGCGCGGCAACGCTGCAGCACCGCGACAAAGACACTGTATTCAATGGACACGTCAAATAACGCAATTACGACGTTGGAATGCATTCAACGAATACTGAGTTTACTTTTCTTAATTGTTGCAGTTTTTACTTATATAATTTTCGTCAATTCCATCAAAAAGATACTAGGCAAGTGTTTTGCACTTATTACCGTATATATGGAATATTGACATTTTTTTATCAAACATTATGATGCATTTATAGAAATAAATTAGAATTAATAAGGTAAATAAATTGAAATTCGTGGCTCATTTAATTATTATTGTTATTATTATTATTTTTTTTTTTTTTTTTTTGTAATACAAACCGAATAATCAAAATTCTGACATTATGAATACGACATATACACATTATAAATGTTTGCATGATTATTATGAAACAATAAAAACATTTATTTTGACCGTCGTTTTATACTGATCTAACATTATTATAAGTATGCTTATGTGTAAAAATACGGCTGTTATAAACTGCGGCAAAATTAATCATTTTCTAAGAGTCTATGTGTAAACTGCGGCAAGAAAACATTTAACATTATACAATCTGCGATAGAACCGATAAGATACATAACGCAAGCTGCATACATTTATTTTATACACCTACAATATACCTATACTATATAGTAAATATTATGTACCTAGTTATACCTATATACGTATATCGTTTAATCAATTATGTTACGTTACGGCTTGTGAGTTCCCATTTTTGATTCATATTCAAATTTGAATTTAACATTTTTTGACTCTATTAATGGTTCACAATTTTTGCTAAACATCGTTGTAAATTCTATCACTTTGAACGAAATATTAAACTTTTAACTACTCCTACTGACATCTACGAGTATCACTAGTAAGTAGGTACTAACTAGTATAATAAAAAGTAAAGAAACCGATATTTAATGTATTTTGTTAAAACTTAAAAATACATTTGGATTTACCTTACCATTTTGTATGTAAAACGCAACATAACATAATTAAACGATATACGTACATAGGAGGTGGTAAACATTGGAAAATATTAAATACTATATAGTATTTAATATCGTAAGTATATAAGTATTTCTTGCCACAATTTACATATCGGCTTTTGGAAAAAGGCTCATTTGCCGCAGTTTACCATCACCCGAAAATACCCCTTTGTTCTTTTTTTTTTTTTAGTTTAGTTTATATTACTTATATAATTTTTATATTACAGCAGTATTCCTATAATCAGCACAATCTCAATAGTTAGAATCGCAAACCTAATAGTTTTATGGTGTTCTACTGTGTTATTTGAAATTACAATTAAATTATATTTTAATTTATATTTAAGTTATTATATTTTCATAAATCAAATTCCTGGCAAAGACTTTTGAGATGTAAGATAAATAATTCAAAATTGGATAATAATAATTAATTAAATTTTTTTTTAAATATTTCATAGCCCTAGTACTCATAAATATATTTATAAATGTTTAAGTATCTAAAAACATTTTTATATAATTAAATTGATTCACCATGTTCTATTATTGAATATTTAAAAATGCATAACATTTTATTACTTTGAGTGATCTCACTGCGGCGGATAATATCGATTATTCGTTATGGAAATCCACAAGACTTATGAAGAGGTCCCATGTACAGATACCACCCCTCCGTAAGGAACACAGTATCTGGGCACGCAATGAACAAGAAAAAGTCGAAATATATGCTCGGCATCTTGAACATATATTTATGCCAAACACTATTGACCCTGAGCTCGACATTTTGCAATGCCAACCACTTAATGTAGCATGTGAAAAAATCAAACATTTTTCGCAGTTAGAAATTGCTAAAGAAATAAATAACAACTTAAACTCAAAAAAATCACCAGACTATGATGGAATTAGTCCAAAAATACTGAAAGAACTTCCAAAGAAGGCTATCATTCATCTTACACATTTATACAATACAATTTTGCGCATGGAATACATTCCAGAACAATGGAAACGGGCACAAGTTATCATGTTGCTCAAACCAGGATAACCACACAAAAATGTCGCATTATACTGACCGATATCACTCCTTCCAAGTTTATCTAAACTTTTAGAGAAACTTCTACTTAAACGCCTAAAACCGATTATAGAGGAAAAAAATCTTATACCAGAACATCAGTTTGGATTCCGCAACTAACATTCAACAATCGATCAAGTACATCGAGTTAATAATGTGATTAGTAATGCTCTTGAAAAAAAAAAGTACTACTGTGGAGTATTCCTTGAAATGGCCTAGGCTTTTGACAAAGTCTGACACAAAGGATTCTTCATCAAACTGCGTGATTAGCTGTCATATACTTGGTGTGCATTTCTTGAATCATACTTGACCCGTCAATTTTGAGTCATACACGAAGAAGCGATAATCGAATGGAAAGTAATAGTTGGAGAATTTGAAGATTTGATCAACATCAGTTTAAATACGGGCCCTTTACTATTAAACTTAAATTGTAGGGCCTTGTTTACAACATTTTGGGAGATGACCGGGTACACCTCTCTCTCTCTCTCTCCCCCCATGATCATGACTATGGTAACCTATTTTTTTAATAGGTGTGGAGTTTATTGCTCATTCGATTTCAATTAAGATCTGTATCTTTCTAAATTAGTTTGATCATTATGGTTTATATTCCAAGAGTTGAAGTCAAGGGGAAATTTACATACGTATACATATATCAATACATGTCTACTATTTGTTGTATTTATAGTATATTTCCTTTGTAGATCTTTATTGCGTAAACGTCGATTCGCATTGATCAAAATTATTAACAAAACAAAAAACGATATAAACAACAACAACAACACAACAATAATAGACTTGTTATTTTTATTATGTTGACATTTCAATTTTGGGTTAGGCTGTATTCCCAAATCCAATAAGAATAACTTTGGTTTTATTAACTTACAACCCATTCTCGTTGGTGTTTTATACATTTATATATATATATATATATATATATATATGAGTATCATAGAATAAATTGGCATCAGTGGAAATTATATTGGGTGGTTCAAATATATGCATACACTTTAAATATTACAAAAAAATAAAAACAAAACATTATACTTGCAAGGTTGTAATATTTTAATACGTTATTCTTCGACAGATGGAGGGCGAAAACCATAATTTTTATAATATATTAGTAGAAATTTTAAATAAATTGTAGTTAAATATATTTAATGCTATGCCGTCAATAATTATTTAACTATCTGATTAGTGTGCATAATATATCTGTATAAATAGTATATATTATATACGTTACGTATAGTCTAAATAAGACTGTACGCTACAGTAACTTTTTTCATAAGACAACGAACATGAATGTATTTATTTTATACAAATATAATTTAATCGTATAAACTATCAATGATTTATATTTAAAAATGTGACGTTTATTAGCTCTAATAATTATTACTGTTTTTTAAAATTATATAAGGTTAAATTAGATAAAAAGTTACTATTAAGTATATTTCTATCACATTAAATACGTGTATTTTTAAATCATGTTCATTTAGTAATAAACGAATAAAAATAGGTACATTTTTTTATTATTAATTATTTAAATTTTAATACGTTGATTAATTTTTTGTTTATCATGTTGAATTTTGATACTGGAATTTTTCAACTGATTAATCATCAATAATATAAAATAAAATAAATAAAATATGTTTATGTACTTATTTTACGTCTTAATTAACTGAATAAAAAAGATTATTTTAAATAAAATAAATCATAATAATTTATTTTTTATTTAGAGAAAATTAACCATTTTACAAATGTAACTTTTAAATGATGAAACTTATTAAAATTAACTGTTTTTGAACTAAATCAATTTAATTGTATTTTAAATAGTTATCTATTATTTTATCTAGATATGTTTTGATTATCTATGTACAACACTGAAAATCACATTATATTTATCATTATACAGGCATATGTGTATAATTTGTAGATATTTTAGACACTCGTATTGTACGACTTAGTACTTTAGCAAAAGAGGTACTTATTTTTGATATTATTATATTTAGTTTTTTTAATCTCGTAATTTATGCTTCATATTATCAGACCAAAATAAATAAGATTCTACAAGAAAAATACAATTAGTACAAATTATATTTATTTAAATATATTTTTTTTAAATGTTTGATGACATAACGATATGTTATTATAACCGAAAAAAAACAAAAATTATTTACGAACAAGAATTTGATTCTGATTTGTGTTCTTTAGAGTTTGTATCAATAGTTTTTAAGAAGTTGGAGTACTATAATTTGATAATGGTTCTGATTCCGAAACTGGTTCTTTTCGGTTCGGTATCAGTCCCTGATAAAAATCAATGATATGATGACCTGTATTTACAGTTATCTTTGAGGTGTAAAATTGAAATTTAAAAGCTCCAAACTAATTCTATGATTTTCAATCTTTGATGCAAAAGTTTTGAAAACGAATTAGCAGTTGGTCGGATGAATATTATTTACATTTAATTATATTAACGTAAACGGTATGAGTACATATTATGCTCGTATAAAAGTAAACCTGTGTTCTGAGGGGATGAACAATTATGCCCGACGCAGGTACTCTTTGTGTCCTGTTTCAAGCATAATTTGCGTTCATAAAACGGTATAACTAAACTCGTAAATTATGTCGAGTATGTTACAACAGCGTTAATGTATAAACGTATATACGTATAATTGGTACAAAACATTCACACTTATAGGCCACATAGAAGGCAAGATGAGAACGGTTAAATGTATTATATATAAATGTAATGATATGAATCCAAAGTAATGGGTAGAGGACGATTTTCTTTAAATCGTGTTTCGTATTAAAACTACTCTGCGCATCTGTTATAAACTGTTTCAGTTCAAAAACAAATAAAAATATTCTACATCCGCGAATATAGATCTAAAATTGTATAAATGTATTGAATAATTATATTTTTGAGACGGAAACACCTAATTCGGAAGAAGACATCGTCTAGATGGTGCTAAACTCTGCCGCCACCATCCATATCATTAGTTTTATTCATTTGTTCTCTGGCCTCCCAAAAAATATAATATTTTCAACTGTACATCTTCCCATATTCTTATTACGACGTTTATCGTTTTTTGATAAAAATACGAAAATGCGTGAATTGAAATGTCCCTATCTCTCTCTCACTCTATCTCTCTCTCGTGTCGTACTCGAGGGAATTATGTTCATCGCAACAGCCACTCGACGAAATTTCACAAAACATCATGTAAAAAGAGTGTTGTCCCCTCAGCCTGCACTCGTCGCGATGTAGGTACTCACAAGTCGTTAGTTTACATCTGGCGTTGCAAGACCACAATTGTGTTCGATACAATACTTAACAATGTATCGTATAGTCAGTGGTAAAACTAGAGGGGCGAAGACGCGGATTCATTCCCGGGCGTAACATTTTAGATGGTGTAAATTTTGTATTATAAGATGTATTATTGATTACTAGATTGATACTTTTAACTTTGTTACTGATAATGTGTTTAAAAATCAGTAAGTATGATTGTATCCTATCAGAAAACAATTATAGGACAGTGTATTTGATTCTTGGTCTATGATAGGGCATAATTTTATAATTTTCCCCGGGTGTATGCGTTTATGCGTAAATTGGTAAATATGTATGTATACAAATATTCAGTGCTCGACAAATTAAAAGCCCCAATACCGTAAGATTATCTGTGATTCTCAATAATTGTAAGTGAATGCGTGTTTGTGTGTTTATTTTTTACATGCAATCGATAATACCAAAAAATGGTTGTGGATAACGCAGACAACCATTTTAGATCAGATATTTATCATGAAAATTAAGGAAAATAAAAAGGGTTTACGGAATTTATTTCTCGAATAAATATCAATTTACTTGATTAAAAAAGGAAATTTTTAACAAAAATGATCTTATTGACGTATGAAAATTATGAGAGGTTCTTAGAAAAAAACAGTTAAGTCACAGACTGCTGTGGAATTTCGTTCTTAAATAAAATGATCTTGATCGCGAGAAAAACAATAGAACTAACAGTAGCTAAAATCAATTAAATAAGACTCAAATCATAAACTTTAAACAAGCAAGTTCATTTGAATGGTTTTAAAACGAATTCCTAGATGTTATTTTGAAAGTGAAAGTTCGAGTAAATATTTAGAAATTATTATCACCAAAGCGCTACGTACACATATATTCTACGAAATATTAAAAGTAAAGTTCGTGATACTGGTATATGATGTGACGAAAATGACAAAAAACATAAATATTGTTTTCAACGAAGCAAAAAAGAATTCCGTAGAAAACATTTTTTTATAATTTGATTCTAATAATAATATTTATAAAATTTAGAAATAGAAAAAAAACAATATTTAGAGTTTTAAATTCATAATTTTATTTTAATGTATGCCACGGCATTGTTTTTAATTATTAAAGCCTTTCAACGTATAAACAGTGATTATCGTTCCGACGGTGTAAACTACTCGTACATAGAGCACGGTAATGAGTTGTAGTAACTTCCGACCCTTACATTAAACCGCCTTGCACCGTTGTTAGAGTATTCGTTAAACCACGGCGCACCGTAACATAGTCGACTATTTCCAAATGCCAGAATTTTTACTTTTAAATATTATTGACACCGCCTCACTAGACTAGTTCCTGGTACTGGTAGGATTGGTGGTTTCCAAATCACATCATATTTAAAACGAGCAAACCGTATTGTGGTATTTATGTACGCAGTTAACCAAACGAAACTTAGGTTTGGGTTATGTTAAATTACACAGTTATGTGTTCGATTATTAAATAAACCATAAAGTATCATAAACTAAGTTTCTATGTGTTTCTAAGTGTATAGTGTGTATTGCATGTATGTATGTATAAGTTTAATTTTGTTTGTATAAATTATAAATTACATTCGTTTTTCGTGCCGAAAGTAATGAACAGTTTTCGTAATATGGTTAATACCAAAATAATTCATAGTGACTTAAAAATTACTTCATCAATATGCATAACTAGATTTTTTTCCCTTGATTCTAAAAACGTCAAAAAGTATAATGACATCGAAAAAACTTCATCAAACTGTTAACTTTAACAAACTTGGGATTATAATTAATTGACAATTTAAGTTTTTATGTATTTAAAATACTTGAGATAGTAATATTATGTGATTTTTTCCAACAATGTGTCCTTAACACTATGGCAATATATTTGATTTTTTAATAGCTTCTATATTAATTACATTTTAAACATGTCTTAAAATTTGTAAAACTTATCAAGGTAATAAAATAATAGACATTTCAATTTGATCGGTGAATGTTTTATGTAATTACTTTCGTGTATAAAACTAATGAGTTGATGTTTTAATCTACAAAAATGAATCAAAAATAAATAAATAAATGGAAAACTTTTTCTATGGATAAAAATTCTTAAAACCTGATATTTATAATAATGAATACATATTTAAAACGTAATGCTGTAATTCATTATATACACTTCATTACATCGAATCACTCGTGTACCAAAATAAAAACGAATTTACCTTATTTATATTAGTTTTCTTGATTTTCTAGAAGATATTTTCCTGAATTTTTTTAATTTCAATTTCATTTGTACTGCGTACGAGAGTTATTAAATAAATTACTTTTGCACGTACTTCCATTTATGTCTATATAATCTTTTTGATCATGATTCAACAAGACTTTTTTATTAACGGGTTTCATTTTTTTTTTCCGGCCGCCAAAACATTGTCGTTGTAATTTTCATATATTCAAACAAAGCCAAACAGGCCACCGACGCAGATGTACAATTTATGTGGACACACAGTTCAATTGAATAGGTTACACGTCTATTTTAACTGGAATGCAATCGGGTCATTAGAGTAATGAAATTTAATAAAATAAAATGATTGACGTATTTTATTGACGAGTATTTCATTAAAACGTTTAAACGCGAATGTTATTATTCATCAAATCAAATTTTTAAGTGTTTTATTTCATGACATTCATAAACAATATGATTTGTGATTTTACACGTTTTATAAACACAATAATTGCTTAATACAATATAACATTAATGACACTAATTTGGAACCTCCATCATCAATATTATTTAATCAATATCTGTCTTTACTTAAGCTAAACGCAAAAGCATTCCGAATGAATGTCAAATGACCATTTCGTCACCATCGTTATAAGAATTTAACGAATTATATATTTACCGTCTATATAATATTAGCATCGCGACTTGAGACGTTTAGCGTTAAGAATTATTTGTTCTTATTGCCTTAACTCATTATCTCATAAGTATATTATTTAAACTTAATTCTGTTTCATACACAAAAATAAAATGATTCTTTTTTTTTCTCCCATAAGATTGAGGGATCGGTAAGATGAAATAAGATAATACATTTTTAACAGATACTACTGTATATATTGCATCGTTATACGATTAACCATCAATTGAGGCGTTGACATGGAAAAGGTATTAAGTCGAAAAAAATCAATTTTTCGTTTTTTCGTTGAAAACGGATTAAATACATATGTCAATGGCGTGGTAAAAGAACTAAATCAAATTTCTTTATATATATTAGGAATTACGTTGAATACAAGATGACGCTAGTCGTGAGTCATTGTGCTTTGGCTTGGAAACGGTATTAAACCATCTCAATATTGTTTTTTTTTTTTTTTGATACGAACATTGTTATCAACTATCGTTTAATATGATTTATCACAATTCAATTAGAAATTAAAATAGAAAAGAAGGTTCAAAAAATACTAAAAACAGTTTTTTTCCTTTTCCTATAAGATTTGGTTTTTATGGCTTAGTACCTTTTCCATGCCAACGCCTCAATTAACATCATTTTAATAATTTTTTTGAAAATCATCATTAGTTTTGGTTAATTGTGAATACAAAATTGTATGTACATAGTTCTAAACATTTTTATTTTACATGTGAAAATCATGCATACTCATTTGAATAACATTTTTAAAAGCAATATATATATATATATATTTATTAATTTTTGCGTACACGCTAATTACCTGCCTGTTTATTCCTTCAATCGATGGATATCTTGCAGAATATTTACATAAACAAATTCGACATTTTTGCTTATTAACATACCCTGGGAGGTGGAAGTAAGCCCCATCACTGAAGATTATCCTGCTAATGAAGTCTGCGTGTGGTTGGCTCAAAATCCATTGTGCAAATAATTATCTTGCCATGATCTGTTGGCTTCAATTCCTGTGTCAATTGGATCTTAAACGGATGCAGATGAAGCTCGTTTT
Source organism: Sipha flava (assembly GCF_003268045.1). Lineage (NCBI taxonomy): Eukaryota > Metazoa > Arthropoda > Insecta > Hemiptera > Aphididae > Sipha > Sipha flava. The sequence continues at coordinate 1,987,700 of NW_020272972.1, read as the reverse complement.
TCAAAATTCGATAAACAGAACTTCGTGACATATCCAGTTGCTATGAATGACGGCGAACAGACTTATGCGGACTCACTTTAACACTGTCTTGCACTAGCAAAGTTTGCTAGAGATCGAATGTTCCTCTGATGGGTGGCTTTCTATCCGCAATTGAGCCAGTTTCCTCGAATTTATCTATAAATAAATGAATTTATATATAAAAATTTTATATTTTGGACATTTTTGTTTTACATTTTATTTTTACACAAATATACCGGACTCTCATTATATATATTGAAAATAAAATAAATTTAATTTAATTGAGTTCAATTAATTTTCACAGAATACTTATATCACTGTTTTCTATACTTGGTATAGTTTTCAACTGAACTATATAACACTGAACTCTTCGTGTTTTTTTTTACTTTTTTCGAAAATGTTGACAAAATAAATTTAGTTTAACAAAAAGCCGTGAAAATTGAAGTTCCTCATAGAAATCACTAAGTAAGTAATAGTAATAAAAAGTTTTACAATCGTTTGAATATTAAATTTTAACAAAACAATAAAATCATGAAAAATCCATTACATTTTTTTAATTTGAAATTCATAAAACTTTCATTTTTTTTTTTACATAAATCTTGTAAATTATATACAAGATTATTCATAAGATTTTCTTGGTACTCAATATAGGAAATGTTGCTGGAAAGTCGCAAAAATGTTTTACAAACATTACAGAATGAAATTTTCAGAAAATCAGATATTTCCAAGAATTGACATTACATAATAATAGTTATTTAATCAAAAACATTTCAGAATCGAAATATTTTTATGAAATTTTTGCTGTTTATTTGAAATTTGAAATTTTCTCAAATTTTAGATGTTTTTTTTTATTTTATTTTTTTAAAATTTAGAACATTAAACGTTTAATGTAGCTTATTGAAAAATATGGTTTTCTACTATATTAACCATCATAAGAAATGTGAGCTCATAAACCTCTTTTACTCAAAGTTATTTTATCGAAAGCAACGGTACGTTCGTTTCAAGCTTAAAGAACGAAAACCCCAATATTCTTCACCCATCCCTGTATCTCACCTTACCGTGAAATCTCATCTTACCAAGGAATTTCGCCTTCTATTTCTTTGATGTTGTATAAATATCCTTTGGTATAGTTTAAGTGGTTACTGTCAACGATTGCCTGTAACAATTACCAAACTACGTTTTCCAGTAACCACTACTAACCATTATGATACTACATACATACACAAAAGCATTTTATAATAAGCTAAATTTAAATATCATATCATACATTCCTCCTTTGAAAAATGTCAACTAAACTATTATATTAATAATTTTATTTTCATCCAGTTTTCTTTTTACTATATGTAAAATCCAAGTACCATAAACGAAAAAATATAAACAGCAATTTATTAAAAATATTATTATGTTATACAAAGTACAAAATAAAATAATATTTCAAAGATAAAATGGCAGTCACTTTCGATGTCCGTCTCAATGAGTAAGCCATTTAACCAATTAATTTGGATTATTATTTTGAATTTTATACTTGTGAAAAATCTTTCTATTTAGAAAACTGTAATGATTGAATTCTACGGTTGAAAAATTTGCATTATGGCGAAAGTTTAAAAAACAGAATTAACGACTTTAGCAATTAACTTGCAGTGTGCTAGTTAATTTAACTTTATAAATGGATTACATTACATCTTCTTATGAAAAATAAAGTAAAATACAAATATTATGATTTTAGAATTTAATCTAAACTTTAACAGTAAAAAAACAAAATCTGATTGAAACAACTTGGTTCTAGAGAACCATGTGAAATTCCGGATATAAGTAGAAAGTTATTTATACTGTTTCTTATACGTATATTATATGATATATAATATATAATATTATTATTTATCCAAGTACGCGTAGAACACTGTTAAAAAGGAAGTATATATGTTTTGATTTTTTTTGTCATTACTCATTATTATGTAACCAGACATACGTAAGAAATATATGTGCAACATTAATATATTTTATTATTTATTTATACAAAAAAATTATATAATTAATAAATAATTTTTAGTCCGTGCATTTATAGATATTTGAATATGAACTGTAAAAATTTTAATTTAAATTATGTATATCTAATAATAAAATTTATGTACACAATATTATCCTTATTATACGACTGTAATATAGTAAACGTAGGTATATCGATGGATGAAAAATTTTTTAAATATATATCATGAATTTAAAAAATATTTTTTTACATTTTATATTAGCTTAACTCGGGTTTCATTCCTAATATTGTTTTTCAGGATGGCTCCATAGAGTTTGAAGAATTCATCAAAGCCCTATCAGTGACGTCCAGAGGAAACTTAGATGAAAAACTTCACTGTAAGTATTTAGTTGTTTTTAATTTCTTGCTTACTATTTTTTCCCCATTCTCTTTCCCGTGATATTTTAATGCAATACCATACTAAGTAATCAAATTTAAAATATAATACCAAAGTTTCTGTATTTTTATTAATTGATACCTTTAGTTGTAAACATAAAATTTCATGCGAAAAATCTGTATCTATGTTTTCTATATTATATCACGTTTCAGTTTCAAGTAATTCGAATTTCGATGAGATAAAAAAAAAAAATTTGTTCTAAAAATTATGAGCCTTCCCTTCATTACCATATTATTGTAATTTGTGTTGGTATTTTTTGTCAATGCGAAATTAATTGATAATTATTTTTATTTAAATGTGGTTAAAAACTGTATTCCAGAGACGTAATAGATATTTTTGTTTACACAAATATAATAAAATTAATGTTTCTAATTTCTATAAATCAAATATTTTTTGATCCGTGTTGTATCTAAGCTAATATCAACATTGGACTTACATATGTATTAAGTTTAAAAATATTTAACCGATTTGTTACTCCAAGTTTGTACAAATTATATTTATTCGTAATTTAATACGTAGATTAACACAAATAAATTATCCTTTTCATGATCACTCCATTAAAAGTAGGCCTTTGAAGCGGCATTCGAAAAATAATTGTCCGCACTGCGGTGCACTGAATTTTCGGCAGATACTTAAAGATCGAAAAATAAACCAATTTAAAGTGAAAATTATTTGCTAACATTAAATTTAAAATACTACCTCACGTCTTACATGCAGTACAGCACACTTTTTCTCCCTCTTCCCTTTCTATGTACTATGTAACACCAACTGTTACCGTGGTGTTTACTCAAACGAACTATTGAAAATATATAGTCGCTAAAAAATGTTGCGTGAATATTCACATTTATTTAACAATTATTATTACCTTTTATTTTAATTTAGTTTAATTTATACACATGTGTATAAAACAAGCATGTGTATATAACTGTGAAATCGGCCCGTATCTAACGTTATGTATAAATTAACACATTTTATCTCAATCCATAGGATTAAAAATAAAATTGGTTAGAGTAGATGGAGGGACGGAGGGAAAATAAGCTCAACTAATTATTAATGAATTAACATAAATACGGATTCTCCAATTCCAAGCTAAAAACTAGAATTTTATATTTTGAAATAAGAAATTTGTAATTTAAGATTTTGAAATCAGAATTTTATATGTTTCCATATAATATGGTTTAAATTGTTTAACTTACATTTTGTAACAATTTTGTTAATCATTTTAGTTGTTTTTAAATTAAATTAAATTTTCATTTAAAATGTAAAAGTATAACCATAGACGCATTCTCAATATTTTATTCATAAGTTTTATATTGTTGTTTATGTCATTAACATCATACACACCGATGCTGATTGCTTTTTTTTTTTGTTTTTCAATATTTTTTTTTTGTGACATTTTTACTAGTTATAATCATATTTAATATATAGGTATATACTATCTGCCTCATGAATTAGCTTTTTTTTTTTATTTGTCATCTCACGTTTACTGTGTGTTCGACCTCCATTTACCAAACCACCTAGCGGTCTACAACAAGAGTTAATAATATCGAAAAATAATCATCATTTTTTATGTAAAAACATAAGCGTCATTAGTGAGATAAAACCGATAAATTATATTAGATAATTATTTCATTAGAAAGTGACGTGTAGGACGAATTACGTAAACCAATTTTCGAAAACCATGTGAGAATATTACCAAGTAAGATTTGAACAAATAAATAAATAATAAAATATGTGTACATCGTAATTTATATGAACTAATAAATTATAAAAAAAAAGTATTAAGTCAAATTAAAGTCATTCGAGAAAGTATAAAATAGTTGTAGAGACTATTGGGATTAGCATACCAATGTATTTTATTTTAATACAGGCCGCAGCCCAAAATACAGAATATAATTTTAATATAATAGAAGTACAATACAAAACGGTTAGTAGATATAACAATTTAAATAAAAAGGGGGAAATAAGACAAAAAAAAAAAAGAATTATAAATTTAACTTAAAAACTAAAAAACGGTTCCTCATTGGCAATACGCATCATCCTATTTAGTGATTTTTTACGGGAATAATTTTTCATACACAGTGGAATAATGAAAGGATAGGAAGAGTGGACCTGGACAGAGGAAATTTTAAATTTGATCTCAGATAGAAGTTCAGAACAGTCGATCGACCCATTGATGAGTTTGACTCGGAAGACCTTGTTAATGGTAAATCGTCTATCGACCAAAGGCTGTAAATCTCACTGCATCATAATGTAGTTTAGAAAATACCGGACGTACGATAAATTTTCGATCAAAAGACATATTTATTAAATAAAATTGTGTACCACTCGAAAAATTAAAATTTTTTAATAATAACCATGAAAGACGCATAAATATACATACCTGAAACAATTACAAACTATCAAATATTAATAATAATAAAACGTTAAAAATTACAATAAATGCATTTAACGTTAAGTACGTAACATTTGAATAACCGAAATCGCAATGATTCCGCATCAAATTATTCTATTGTTTTCACAGTTCAACGTCGTACGCGTCGCTTTAAAACAATTAAGTTTCAATGGAAGTGAGTCAATTATTTTTACGACTACACATAATAGATCGGAACCGACTGTATCGTTTCTGAAAAATCTAGCACAGGTGTGACCAAATGTCGTCCGGTGGATGAATTTTAACCGGCCCGCAAGTAGAGAAGAAAATTACTTTTTTTTAAAAGATATTTGTGATGAACATTTACATTTTCCCAGCTTGAAAAAAGTTTTTGATGAAAAAGACGAGATTGATATCAGAAATTTTTCGACGTTTATGGCCAGTTTAAATACTGAATTCGAAAGACGTTTCGCAGATTTCAGAAAAAATCAAAACGTTGTACAATTATTGAACAGTAGTTTTACTCTGTAGCCTGATGGTGAATGGATTAACGAAGCAGTAAAAGTTTTCAAATACAAAAAAGCATATCTTCAAATGAAAATAATTGAATTCCAACCAGATGAAGTCCTAAAAAATGTGTAACATGAAAAGTATTCAAAAACTGAAATTGATTCTACACACGATGGATTTCGGTTGAAATATGTATCTGAGAATAAATACCCGACGCTGAAATTATCGATGGTGAAAATGTGTACAATGTTCGACTCCACATACGTCTGTGGGTCTGTTTTTTCAAAAATGAATTATATTAAAAACAAATTCCGATCCCGACTCACCAACGAACGAAACGATGATGAAGGTACCGATCACAAACAAGGCAATATCTGCCATTTTTCTCGTTCGAAATATTGATATAAAAATGTTGGATGCAATTATATTTTCATTGGTGTCAATAGTTAAGTGTACATTTTCTTTTGATATTTTTTATTTAGAAATAAAATAGTTTTGGCCAACCGGCGCGTCGTAATGAATTTAATGTGCTTCGAATTTTCATGGCCCGCGAACATTTTCCGAATCCTTAATGTGGCCCGCGGAAAGCACCTACCTATTAATCGGTGAACCCTTGCTGTCGGCGTTTGTTATTTTACTTTCAGCCTTCAATACATTTCCGCGGCGGATCGATCGCGTCCCAACGCCGTTCTACTATTCCGAGCATGTAAGCTACTTCACGCGTTCTACCGGTGGTCCGTACTCGAACGTTTCATCACCGACCCTAACCTTTGGGCGCACAGTCCACGTGCATTAAAGTGTTTAGCGAACCCGGAGCTCCATGGTGTCCGGTTAGGTCCGCGCGGTCGAAGTGATGGGGGACCCGAGACAGCGGCCTTTGACAAATGTATTTCAACGCCGGCAGTCCGCACCAGATAGAAATCGATTATTGATGACAACGGATTGCCGGTCTCGGGAAACAACATTATCAATACAACGGTACCTGTGGCCTACGTGTAAACGTTTACACAACGAGTTCGGTTCGACGAACATCGTGCGGGTGGTGATTTGTGATGTGTCTTACGCACCTCGCTTGAATAAGAAATGTACTAACGTGCGCGTATAATCATTTTTTAATCGTACGGCTGAATCGAGTTTTAAAAACGTATTGGCAATACGGACGGATTCATCTTGCATCCTAACGAATTGTGCCATCATCGTTGCAATGCACTTCAAAAACAATAAAAATAGGCCGTTTACAAAATGTAACGGAAAAAAAAAACAGACTAAAAAAAAAAAAAAAATAACAGGATACAAAGAGAACAATATCAATAGGTATGATTTTGTAAAACTATCCGCTTCGTTTCATAAAACATTGACTAACAATATTATTTTTAAAAAAAATAAAACATTTCTTTTTTAACAACTATTATTTTTAAATAATTGTATCGCGCACTTCATAATATTTCATTTGTTGTTGATTAACAAAACACTGAAATACGGTATAAATAAGGAAATGGTTAATACTCGTAGTTGAATATGTACATAAATAGTTAAGTAAAATATATAAATGAATGCGTAGTATGGAATATTATTGTACGTCCATTGTATGACCGGTTTCAAATTAAAAATTAATCGTCAGGCATATACAAAGTCAAGAAAAAAAAATAAAATAAACAGAATCCTGATTTTATTGACTTTGTACGTACCTGATGATGCACTTTTACTTCTAAACCGGTCGTACATTATACATAATATATTATTACCAAGGCTCGGAACTTTATGCGCTAAAAACTACTCAAATATGTGTATACATATGCGTTAAAAAACATCAGTATATGCGATTAATATGCATTTTATTTATTATTTCTATACATAAAATATTTATTATTATATATAATTATAAGTAGAGGTAGTGCGTAGAGGATGTAGAAAATCGAAACGAATGGAGGTTTAAGACAAGGATGACCAACCCCAAATAGTTGTGAGAAAGGCGAAAGAGAAGAACAGATAAATATATATAGTTATAAATAGAGCGTGGATTTATATTCTTTTAAAATAGTCAAAATATGATGCTTATATTATCTTAAAAATTTGAATATATGCTTTTATATCAAAATATATAATTTTATGCAAAAAAAAACTAATATAATAATGATTAATACAGTTATGAAAATAATAATATATAAGCATAATGTTTTTTTTTTTTTTTTTAACTTAATTTTTATGATACATCTGAATATAATCGATGCTTATCGATTGGTAATCATAGTTATACCGTAAATATATAATATTGCATCGTTTACATATTTATCATAAACAACTTGTTCGCTATTTGGACATCCAAATGATGGACGAATTCCATCTCTATAGTTTAGGTATTCATTTTGTGAAATGTTACCATATCTTGTTATTACTTGAAGTGGAAAAATCACGGTTCCATTTCGCGAAATGAATATAAACACTGTCCATTTTACGAAATGGACTATAACGCAATATGGATGCGACATATACATCCATTAGAAACATGTTTTACATAAAAATCCGCGCTTTAGTTATAAGTTATTAGGTTTATCTTAGCAATATAACCGTTGTCCGTTGATAGCAACACGCCCTTTGGGATACTATCTCTTCTTCTTTTTCTTCTTCTCCTTCGCCTTTCTCCTAACAATTTGGTGTCAGCTTTCCTTGTCCCAAACCACCACTCTAGATTTTCTAAATCTCCTACGCGCACGCCTACAGCCTTAATATCGTTCGCAATCATAATAATAGGTATCTAATTTTTTTAATTTTTTTATACGTATATAAAATTGCGATGTGAACTGAATTCATTGATAGTTATTTTGGTATTTCACCTAATACACATAACAATGATATTACAATCTCTATTGCACTGAGAAATCGTTATAGTGATCGCGGAAAAATTAATTTCTATCGAAATTTACCAAAGCATTATTATTGTACCATAATATAAAGTGGTCGTTATCAGTATTTATATATTTATAATCAAGATAGTTAAAGTTTGATGAAAAGTGTATGGATTGTATAACAAGAAGAAGCAATAATACACAATTATTCAGTGTTTAAATTTTTATTATTTTCCACATGTGCCCCCAATACATGTAAATTGTATTTTATTCAATAAATTACAAATATTTGTATATTTTTCAAATTTTTACTGCATATTATATCATATATGTACGCACATATTTGAGTAATTTTTAGTGCATAAATTTCCGAACCTTGCTTATAACGGAAATAAAGATATTTTCATATTTTACCGTGTTTGCCCTATCTATACCGTAACGATCCACGTCCAATAGAGACAAAGTGCTACTAACATTTGATGATAGTGATCGATGTTGAGCGGTCTGTTAGACGGTCAAAAAGTGATTTTTTTCAACTCGATTTTTTTTATGTTCTCGCGATGAAAAAAAAAAAAGTAGCTGTATCCACGCTGTTGCTATTTTTCTTGAAACTAGGAATAAAATTATCATTATGTAGGATTACCCATGTCAACGATGTGTAAGCTACAAATTAGAATTTGTCATGATTAAACAGATTTTATCGAATTCCAAATTTAAGCTTTAAATTATTAAAGTATTAACTCCGACGTGCAATACTATACGGTGAATTTCAAATACATAATGATGTTTCTAGGTTTATTCTGTGATTAGTTTTTAACTTTAACATTACCATAATTTCCCCTTTAGAGGTTCTGTTTATTCTAAGCGAAAAATACTTATGATGGGTATATTCAACCATGACATAAACTATCGAAAAATGAAATGATAACTTTTTCGATCGAAAATGTTTTATACTTACTTAAATAAAGCTCATTTGTTTTCAATCGAATCCAAAATCATCAGTTACTCTTGTTTGCGATTTCACAGCAAGGCGATTACACAATGTATATTTTTAATTTTTGTACATGAAACTACTTTAAGGTTGAACATGTTACTTTAATGTGAATTGGATCGTTACGTTTTTAAGTTACAGATATTCTATTGTGAAGTGTATAATAAGCCAATATTTCTAAACTGTTGTCCAAGTCCTTTTGAAGTTTAAATTGTCGGTCATATTTGTAAATGGTTCTGTAAAATGTATCGACTTTCACTTACTTCTTGCTACTGTCTTATAAAAACATTTTAAAACGTATTAGATCCTTTAATTCTCAGTAACGAAATCGAGTAACTGGATAAAGATGGTATGATTTAGTTAGAGCTCACCCATAAATGATACATTAATTATTTATTTATTCTACAAAAAATACGATAATATTCTGAAGTATTGGCATTCGTATTATTATCGCTGCTTTAATTGGTTTTTTAAATTGTTTAAAAATAAACTCAAAAGATACAATTTGTTATAAATCATAAAAACAATATTGCCTAATGAAATCCTAAATAAATTGTTAATTTATTTATATTCATGTGCAACTGTATACAATGTACATGTGTATATACTATACATGTGTACAATGAACAATATCAAATGTTATTATTCAACTTCAAATCATCTCTTTTAAAATTACAAATATATGAGTATAAAATGTTCGGAATAAACGAATTAAATTGAAACAGTATTATTTTAATTGGATATAGCTCGATGCTATTTTCTAGAGTTATTTGTACAAAATATTTGTGAATTCAATTGACTCTTTATTGGGACAACACAGATATTTTTTTAAGTGTTCACAAAATGTGTAGAGTTATTAATGGTATTATTTTAATCGTCAATATGGCAGTCATTCACAAAATAACGTGTGGTTATGTAAATAAAGTAAATTATTTGAAATACATTTAACTTTAAAATTGTTTAGAGTATATAGAGATATAAAAATATAAATTAAAATGTACGTGAAATATGTACTCGATTTAATAGTTGACTAATTTTGAACAATATTAAACTCATCTTGTCTATATTTAATCAAATTGTTTATTGATATTTTGAGGTAAACCTAGCTTTTAGATAATGCTACTAAAATTAGTAACATCAAAATTTCATTAATTGAATGTGTATAGGCATACAATTATTTATTGTTTATAATTTCTTCTTCTTTTTTCTTCTCTTTCGCCTTTCTCCCAACTATTTTGGATTAATTATTTCGAAAAAAAATTTTAAAATAACTTACTTGTTTAAATACGATTATCTGTTTACGTATTTACAGTGTACTCGCGAAGGCCGCTCACAAAATGGCACGACCGCGAATTATCGTAATTTTTTGGAATGGTATGGTACTGTCGAATGATGATTGTTTTGCGTTTATGTATTTTTAAGTATCAATTTGATTTGATTTTATTTAAATTCTCAAAACGCAAGCAATGAAATGCACGTGATTTTTAGTGTCATGAATGCAATCACAATCACAGTTATGATAAAATGTTTATTTTTTCTTTATTACCGTTTTTGATTGTTTTGAGTGTTGGGATTTTATTTAATAACTCTAAGCTTCGGTTAACTGTACAAACTGTAACCGCGATTACAATGTGATTTTAAAATGCTGCACCTGTAGCAAGAAAAAAAAATTAACAAACGCAATAAGGCAAACCCGATACGGGCCCGCATGCCACTACAAATGGAATTGCACTTTTACATATTTTGGGTTGTAATTTACCATACGAATCACTATGGGTTGGTGGAAAAACAAAATTATTTCATCGAACCGAATTTTATCCTCGATGCGCAGTATACACGAATCGGCACAAATACGATTTTCCACTTTTACAACACATTAGTACATAATTAATTCTGTACTTGCACAGAGTTTATTCCTATCCCAAGAATCGTATGATTTAATTTTTGCGTGGTTTTTGCTCTGCCTGTGGAGAAACTTTTAAAACGTTCTTCGCACGCCACCGTCCGAGTTGAATAATTTAATATCAAAAACACAAGGAATGGAGAGGCCAAATGTATGTGACATTTTGGATCGTCGTTGCGAATATATGTATATTTTGTACTGTTAGTATAACTCCTATGTGCATTTATATAAATGCGTGTGTGTAATTTAGTTTCACGGGAAGATATATTTTGTCCAAACTCTAGTATTTTCGATCGTACACGCACGCACGCACGCGCACACATCGACATTCTAACCGGGTAGATTCCTTTGGCAGATTTGCATATTCAAATCGCGCATTTAACCAGAGAACTGCATGTAAATATAAGAATACATTTTATGTCTATAAATGTGACTTAAACCAGCCGGAATTAACGCGGGACACGGATACGTAAATACTTGTATGTACGTATGTAATTTTGTATTTTGTATATATTATATACATATTTACATTGTGTACATTTATAAATACATCTACGAATATTTAGCGTATACTATAGTGTATATACACTAAGACAATGAAATGATATACGAGTACGTTGTATTATGTGTTACTACAACATATCATAATGTACACGGGTTTATGTAATGTACTAAAAACTCATATCGACGCGATATGAAAACTTTGCAAATCTATACCACTTATTTCTATAAGCTTATGTCTTAGTAGGTATAGGCATAATAAATGAAACTGATGATGTAGTAGTGCACTAGTGATGTAAATGGAAACTCAGAAAGATTTATTTTTATTTTTGTTCAAGAAATTTACTTAGACAATATATTGGAATTATATAAGCTGAATTAAAAGTTTTTTCTACTTTTCATTTAATTTTTCTCGAATGAAAACGTAATTATAAAAACAATTTATACTTCTCTTTTATTTTCTGATCAGAAATAATTTAGTTATTTTCATAATTGGTACGGATGGTGGTGATTGATAGAAATGTTCCATATATACTTTCAAATACTTCTTATTAAAGATAATATCTATGTTTTGAAAATAAAACTATGCAGTAGATAGTTAGTGAGTATTGAATAAATAAAAATACTAAACAAAATTATTAACTTTACTATTTAATATTTTTATGCAGGGACCGAAACCTTGACGAATTATATGGTTCCAATTCCTGTTGGGTTTCTAGAAAAAAAAATATTGGTTCCGCTTTTGATGACAATTCTAAAATAACTAAAATTTGGGTTTCGGTTTCTTTTTGGTTCTTAAAAAATGAAAAATTAGTTTCAAGTTTGGTATTATACTAATATGAGAAAAATTTGGTTCTGTTTCAATTCTTTTAAAAGTATTACTAATGTTAATTAGCGTCAATTATAGCGGTTAATACCAATTTTCAACCAGATATCCTACCATCACTTAGGAATAAAAGTGTACTCATCACCGTCACGACTACCCTGTTTCAAATATCGTTTCATGGTTTTTTATAGTTTAAACATTGATTTGTGAATTACCACTTGTTATATCATTATTCGGTATTTATATTTTGTAAATATACACTACTATATATTTTTAAGGTTAGAGAATTGCGATCGTAGATTTCAGTAGATAGTACATTGGAAGGTCTGTTCTACTTTCATAGGATTTTAATCTAATCACTTTACTTCATAGATATACAATAATTATAAGTATGTGCTTTACCTTATAATGATCTTTGAATATTAAAACATTTTAAAATAATTAATAATAATGCTAATAGTAATACTTAACGTTTAGTTATCACCAATTGCTATTGTCTCTATGTTATTTTAATTTCTTAATTGGTTTATGTAATCACTATCTGTAATTGTTGAACTGTAATAGTTAATAACTAAAGGTTCTAAAAATAAATGCTAACAGTAAAAAATTTTTTAATATTTATTGATGATTTAACCATAAAATAAATATATTAAAAATAATAATATTTAAGATAAGAAAACTTTTGAAATGTAAGGATTTTATGTAAATTATTTTAATATTGGTACTTATAAAAAGATCTGTAAATATTTGATGATGTCTACCTAATCATAAATTATACATCATAATGAATAACAATCGTCTTTGTAATGAATTGTGCACGAAATACCACTGATTTATTCACTACTTAATCGTTCGTTTTTTTTTTCGTTAAATTGTATTTCAATCGATACTATTTGATGGACAAGGGTAAAAAAAAAATTATTTGGTTACCATAGTTATACACTCACAGAGATGTACTTACCTTGGGTGACGTTCGATAATAACTTGTTTAAAAAAAAAATAGTGCGAAACCGACGTTGTTATTGTTTAGCTGAGTTATTCGGAACGATATGGGTATACTAAACGTCTAGTTTTACGTCAATTACTCGACTGACAACGTGGATTGGTAATTCACTGTTTTTTTAGTTTCTGAGTTAAATGTTAAAAAAATATTTTAAAATTATTAAAAAATTGTATTGTATGTACGGATATTATAATTTGCTTTTTTTTTTCGTAGTGCTTTTATACTATAAAATGTGTTCAGTGCTATAAATTACGAGTATATATCACTTAACGTATATCATTAAAGAAATAAGCAATACCGACATCGATTGCCGTTGTTAACAACACTCTACACCCGTATCTCGGTTGTCTTAGTTATAGCCGATTTGAGATAATGGAAACTACTAAAAGTACATCATTGTGTATATACAACATTTCTAACGCTGTTTCCTTATATTGATTATGTAAAAAATGTATTATAATTTTAAATAATATTTAAGTTTTCCCGTTCGGTTTGAATGGTGCAACAGTTAAACGGCAATGTTTTTTTTTTTTTTTTTTTTTTTTTTAATGTTTATACGAATATATTGTAATATAAGAAATATGCATTTAACAACGATAATCATATTTCACTTTGCTTTCGTTCTCGACACATTTTCGTTTCAGATTTTAAGGAGAGAGTCGAACTCAAAGACTTTTTTAAAGAAAATCAACAATCTATGTTATTTCACAATAAGATAATATGATAAAATAATTTAAAAACACACGGAAAATATCAAAGTAGGGAGGCCATCCAGTCATAGAACCTTCTGTAGCACGATTTAAACTAAAAAACTAACTAATTAACTAAAAACAATTAATCAACACACATATAGTTGTTAAATTACTCTCTACTTGACTACTAACATAATGTGAAATAGGTTTAACACTAAATCATATTATTGTTTAACGACTATTTTGTAATTCGTGGCGACCACGTTTATTAATTGCAATTGTATAATAATAACTGGTTTTACATTTTATAGTAGAATAAAATATTATCAACGAACAGCTGCTATCATATTATCGCAAGCGATGTGCGTATACTTACAAAACAATAAAATATGCGACAGCCGGATACTTAAACAATATTATATAATATTGCAGAATACAATTTTCGGATGTTTGCAATAAATTGTTATTGTTATAATTTGTTATTGTTTATCGTCTTTTAGTTTTTATCGTCAGTTTGTTGATATTGAACCGAGTGTCTAATATAACCGCAACTGAAGCTTCTGATTTTATTTTTTATTTTTTATTTTTACTCCAAATGACTTGTATATTAATTTTCGGTCCGTTGCGTTCATATTGATCTATGACTTTCAAAAATATGTAGCACAACATCGACGGTATAGAACTTTTTCTTATCAAACCATTAGTTTTTTAGATCTTAGTGTATGACCGTCCATCAACTGAGCAGCAATAATATTATATCACCACTTATTCCAGTCCTATTTCTGTTATGATGGTATTATGACGGTCAAGTGCAATTATTTTCTCTGGCTCGAACAAGTCATGACGAAATCAAAAAAAAATCAAATCGATAAAGAATGTATAGGCACAAAGATTAAATACGACCATGTGCATAACATGAGTAATTTTTTGTTATTTCTTTGGGGATATCGCCTTGTATATTGTCAGTTACCAATAACTTATTGTTTTATGTTTTACAAGAAATTGACTATGCTTGATTAATTTAAATATTTAATCAACTTCCAAAGAATTATTTGTAGTTCCATTACAATAAAATAACGTGCTTGCATTGTTATATAATACTATGAAAATCTCGTTTTTAACAACAGCGTACTTATTACAGAATAAAACCAACTAATAATTTATCTAATTTGAGTCTATTATTTATACGAATTCAACATTTTTGTTTGTATACTAAACCTAATTAACAATTTGTTATTGTAATGTAAAATATATTATATATTGTTTATATCATGATTAATTATTCAAATTTTATAACAAACAAATTTGCATATTTTAAAACAATTGGTGAGAATAACAAAATTAAAATTAAAATTGTATAGTTGACATTAAAACAAAAAAATTGTTTTGAGTTGTTTATTAATTTTAATATTGTTCATATTTTAAATTCTTTAAGTGTTGTTAATGTCTTAATTTTATCAAGTAAAAAATAAAACATTTTACATTTTAAAACATAACTGAAATATAATTTTGATATTATCATACGTAAAGAACTCATTTAATCTAAGTTGATTCAAATGATAATAGTATGACTGTAGGTACTAATAGTTATAAGATTTACATGCTTTCTCGTTGAAATTAACAACAAACTTTGAAATACAACCGAAATTTCCACTGCCGGATAAAACGATGAAGGACAAACCCTAAGTTTTGCTGTCTTGCAGGCTTTTTAGATTTATACGTTTTCAAGCAATTAACTTATAATTTAATTATAAACATGAGTAATGCAAGTTGAACTACGATTCTCTAAAATGTGTTTCATTTAATTATACAGAGTACACAGACTGTAAACGATAAATATTGATAAATATAAGTCACAAAACAAAAACAAAATCTATTGACAAAAATAAAAGTATCAAATTAAATATATTACAATGAATTATCTCGAATAGCACAGTGCACGCTGAAAATATCAGTATTGACACGATTTTTACTTGGGTTTGAATAGACCGCTGTTTCGTGGCGCGCGCAATGGCTTAAAACATGTTATGCTCTCCATTGCGTTTATTATAACCGAACTGCAGCAATCATCGCTGTGCTATTTTAAACGTGTATATTCGATTGCACAAAAAGAACAGAATACATTGTTAACGTACGTGAAGGCCCCGTGTCCAAAAATCCGTTATGGGCCACCGAGCTTTTTTCGTTATCGTATCCGTCATCCGGACGTGATGGTCATCGAATGAAATTTATTCGATTCAAAAAGTAATGGATAACTTATCCGTACAATATCCATCGGATAAGGCTTATCCCTACATTAAAAAACCGATGATCGTCAATGTTTTCTTATGTGTCGGATAACTCGAGTTTAACGACGGATAAATGTGATTGAAAAACCAGGCCCAAGACGACGTCCCGTATAGACAGTACTCAGGTCCCCTTTAATCATTAGAGATCTATTATTATTATTATTATTATTATTATTATTACTGTTATTACTATATATGTATTACTATATATATACTAAACTATATATACTGTTATTCGTCTCAATGGATACCACTAGATAGTACATCATACGCTGCTGATATTGTTTTTGCATTGTTATCACTTCCGTCATATATATTTATTTACTCACGTTTATTGGTTAAAAAAGTTTTTCATTTCATCACTGTCGTCTCGTGTTGAACGAGAATACAAATCGACTGGATTAAAATGAACGCGACTGAAATAACGTTATGGCGGTCACGAAACGTTCATATTTTCCCTCTGGCGAAAAAGTTTCTTTCCTTCGAAATGTTACTTGTTTCTTTACGAAAAATGTTTATAAACATGTACAGATTTTCCACAAGAATGATCATTTATAATGCATTGAAATTTATTAGTGAGGTCGCACAAATTTCAGCTGTATCTTATTTATTTCCAATTGATTTTACGTTTTAATTTTAAAATTTGCCAACAAAATAGCCGCGTATATATATAAAAACAATTTTTTCTCTGGATAACATCTATTTTTTACTTTGTATTTTTTTATTTTGTGAATTTTTGATTTCTAAAATTTATATTGATCTTAGAATTTATATAATGTATGTGGTGTCCAATACGATGTAAAACAGTTTCAACACTCATTCAAACATTTGCTGTAGAGGTGGATTTAAAGAGCACCACTGCGACGTTGTGATCGATTTCTTCCATTGGAATATTTTTTTTTATTCTTTTTTTTAACTCTGGGATTCGGCAACAATAGTTCAGTGGAAGGATACAAATCTTAAAATATTTTTTAAAGATGAATGGTCTTCGAGAAATTGTTAAAAAGTTGGACCATAAATAGCGAAAATATAGCCTCTTTATATGTAAAATACATAAATATTGATTTTTTTTAAGTCCCATATCTGATACTGCAATAAAATGATTCTATGGTGAAAATAGACGATAGAATTATTTCGTACAGATCTAATTGTTTAAATAGTTGTAAAAATATATATATTTACTTACCAACACTCAATCTAATATAATTTGTTTTTCATTCGGTTGATGTGCACCCGTGTTTTTACATTATTTATTGTTTCTATTTGAAATTCATATGTACTAGTATTCAAAATCTGAAAAAAAGATATCAAGTTTTAAAAAGAGAAAAAAATATAAGCTGCACCTAAAATGTATTCATAATTTAAATTTTACGATATGATAAAAATGTCTTCGAGTCTATAAAGAAAGTTCGATTTTATTTTATTTGGATAGCCATTATAAATATTTATTTTTGCGTCCTATTATTTATACTTTACGATTATTGTGATATATTGGTTTTATTTTTACAATAACGATTGTGTGCCCTTACTTTTTATAAGACCCTTCATTACCTATAGTCTGTGTGCAAATGATTTATTCGTATTGGAAATCATTAAACCACTACTTGGCATTACATTTGAATTTACATCTATTCGGACCACACGGATTTTATAATAAACACACGTTTAGTGCGCCAAATTGGTAAATATTACGGATTCGTATAGTTTACACGCTTGTATACCTATGATAGGTATATGTTATAAGGTGACATTAGAAAAACGCGGAAACTTCTGTACAATTATATTTTATAAAACAATGTTTGAAATATTCATTAAAAATAGAAACTTTTTAGTTTTGCTTATGCGTTTTTCGTTTACGATAAAGTATGATTAAAAATTGTTTTTAACTATGTTATTTTTAATAATTATGTTATATATTTTCATTTCGATCCAAACCGGTACCAAAGAAAAAAAAAAAAAATTAAACTTACAAAAGTAAACTTTCTGGTAAATTCAACATTTAATTTTTAATTTATCCTCGTTGTGCTGGAGCCGAGACTGGAACGCAAAATGTATTTTACATTACGCAACTTATACAGCCGCAAATATTTTAAATATACATGAACAAATACGAATGCATAATTCAAAGTAATTTCTTCTTATTAGGTACTATATTATTTGGCAGCAAACCCGGGAGACATGCGTTCGTTTAATCTTTTAATTTTTCAAAGGAACCATATCGTTATACGAATATGTGCTAGACACGTAAAACCCAACTACGTTTTAATGCCACGGCCTTGTTATATGTCATTTATCATGATAGTCAACAACACCTCCAATCTGTTATGGTGTAATTTAGTACGAATCATTATATTTATTTATAAGTATTTAGTAATTACGCTGTGTTTACTATAATTACTGTATAAAAACTTAAAACTGAACACGAATGAATTATAAAACAATCAAATAATTGTAACACGAAGGAAGTCACATGCAAATCACGAAAAAATCAGTAAGGAAAAGTTCCAGAATGTAAAACAACGCCATTGTCATCCGAACGTGTCGATCAAAGACAACGGGTAACCAATTGGCGAATTCTTCGAATTCGAAGAAGACAATTCAACTGAATCACTGTAAAGAAGAACAGATATTCTTTCTCTAACACCAAGAAGATGAATTCAAAAATCAACAAACATGTCACCACCAAGCATAATTTCCACGTGAATATGACTTATTTCAAGAACAAAAAAGAAAAAGAGAACTAGAAAATTATCATTACATACTTATGAAAACACACTTATGAGAACTATATTGGAATTATTAACGAAAACTATAGCTGATTGTATATTAATATTATAAATATATTATTATTAAATATATTAATATTATAAATATATAAATTAATAAAAAAATGAGAATTATATTGTTGTTATTAAACAAGATGATTATTATTACTATTGATGAATTTTATATGTTATATTAATTGGATGTATAATATTTTTGTGTTGAAATTTAATTATTTTTTATTTTTAAAAAATAAAAATATATCGACAAAAGAAAAAAAATATATATATAAGATAAAAATATTTTTATGAATACTGGCGGGGAAACTAATACGTCTCCGTTAAAATTAGCTACTTTAACGTAAAAAAGGAACCCTAATGAAAAAATTAAAGAAGTTGGTCTCAAAAAGAAAAAGAAAATTTAAACTATCGAGAAACAATTAAATTAATTAAAAAGTTATAGCTTCAAATATCAAATAAATAGTCGAAGTAGTAATAAAACTGAGCACACGTAATTAACCATCGAACCAAAACCCAATATAAAAATGGCTCAACCAGCACCTAAGTCACTCTAAGCTTAAAGAAAACATTTAAATTAATACCAAATTGTTCGGGAGAAGCCGATGTACATCAATTTATGAATGCATGCGATATTGCAGTAAATTCAGTGTGTTTGAGCCGGGTGTAACAAATGTTATGCCGTGCTCCCGGACACCGACTGCTGCGTTTATTACACACCACCGACCGACTATGTTTGTGAGATGTGTAATGCGGTGTATAGCTCGACTAGTAGTGTTTGGGTTCGCCTCACAAATACTAGTGAGCTATGTGATGGTATTGTGTGTAGGAGTGTGTATATATGTATGTGTTTTGTGTGTGCTTAAAATTATGGAAAATGGTAACTAAATTTATGAATTATGTGAAATTGGTATATAATTGTATATATTGCTGGTACAAATTGAATAAAAAATCACAAACAAATAGAAATAATTCACAGCAATGCAACAGTGAAATAGATAATTATGGCCCTTTTGGCCCAACCACAAAATAAATAATAAATAAATATATAGAACTCACAATTCGGTGGAGCGCAGACTGGCCAGCTGCAACAACCTAAATACCGTAATAATATAGAAATAAATTATAAATATAAGCCCTAACGGCGATTTGCGTTCGTAAATGGACAACAAAATTAGCGATTAGCGTAATACAAAATAATAATAATGAGTCTTTGTGGCGATTTATGTTTAAAAATAGAACTATAATAATACTTGGCGATTAGCGCACGTAAAACTATAAGTAAAATAATTATAAAATGATAATAAATGGTGAATAATCGGTGATTTGGGCCTACAATAAAATAATAAAATTAATAAAGTAACAATTACGACGATTAGCACACGTAAAAATAACAATAATGAATCACGATTAGCACACACACTAAAAAATTGTAAAAACAACATAATTCATTAACATTCCCGGACGGTGGTTGACACGAGAAGAAGAAAAAATATTAAATCACACACGGAAATTACAATAATACACACACAGATATCGGCCTTTTCAGTTACATAACACACGATAATAATTCGCAAACAATTATTAAAATAAACTTAAGATTACGTGCGCGTGTATGTGTTGATTGGCCGGTGGTGGTTCGCTCAGGTCGTCGACCGCCGAACGCTTATCTTAACTCAGTGGATAAGAAAAACGTAACAACTTTTAATATATTAAAAATACGATACATAACTACGAAATTATCGGGTAAAGCTTTAGATGTAATCAAAATATAAAGATACAACTAAATGAGTAAACATACAAAAAATGTTTAAGCGAGGCATTTGAATCGCAATATTTGGTGTCATCTTTACAATTAAAAATAAATTTAATTTAATTTAATTACGGTAAATCTGTAAACAATTAAACAGATAAAATAAAACAATTATATTATAAATTATTTAATATTTAAATGTTTAATAAAATAAAACATGAAGTTAATATCATTCTAATACGCAATAATTAACAGTGTACATGTACATTTTTGCTAACGAAATTATTACCTAAACATTAACTGATTAAAAATACCAATGACATTAATTAATTTTTAGAACTATTGAATTATAATTGTTATTTTCTACGATAATTTCGCAAACATTTTAAAGTTTCTGATCTTTCTACTAAAAATAAAGATAAAAATAAGCACATCAAATCATCATTATTAACATAACTGAATTGGGAAAATAGAAAATGTAATTTTATAACCGATGTGAGTAAACGTGGTATAATTTTATTATTGTATAAATATATTTGTAAATTTCTGTTTAAATTTAAAATTAATCTTCTCAACTTTTATTATCTTCATCATTTAAAAAAAAAATATTACTTCCATTAGTTTTAATATTATGTAGCTTAAAATAAGTTTATTCAAAAACATTATATATATATAGGTCAGGGGGTTAGAGGTTATATAAATATGTTTAAATATTATTATTTAAAATTATAATTTAGTATTGTTTTGAACCCTCATTTCCACACAGCCATAGACTTGGAAGTCTTTTGTTGGAAAATTAATAAACATCATGTATTGTTAATTTTGAGACGTAAAAATTGTTAAATTATTTAGAACAACGTAAAGAAAATAACTATGAAACATTTAGAAAGAATATAGAAACCAAATGAATTACGAATACAAATAGTAAAGCAACAATAGGAAATTTAATTATAAAAAAAAAAAAATATTAACAAATATAATAATTTAATAAATAACAAAAGTAATAATATTTAATAAATTATAAACAAAAAAAAAAAAAAAAATTATGGAACAAATTTTTAAAACTTAATAAATATAACAATCTTTTTTTTCTTCTTCTCTTTTTTCCTTAATATCCTTATATTTTAATATTGTGTAACCGTGTTGAACTCACCACCCAGCATTCTACAATGGTTACATTTTCAATCATACGACCACATCGGCATTTATTACTCAATACATATGATATTAAACTGTAGCAGCTTTCCCGAGAGATACAAGGCAATAAAAAAAAAAAAAAAGGATCCGTTAGAAGACGGAATGGTTACAATTTTATATGACATTATTTCAAGGGCGATACACTACGAAACATTCTTTACTGCGGCTCGAATTTCTAATTTATGTACTCAATTTTATCATTGCATTAAAAAGAATTTCGATAAATTTGAGTCATTTGAATTTCGAAAATCTCCCCCACCCTTGACTTGACGATATCGTTTTATTTTCACGCAGTGACCGATTCAAGCATTTTCTCCCGTCAATCTGCACACAATTAAGTCATAGTTATTTTTATTATGGCATGACTTATTATTACTTATTATTATAAGATAGTTTTTTTTAACGTTTCAAACGTGCTGTACTTTTCAAATATATTAAATAAATAAATATATTTTTTTTTTAATTAAAATAAACTCTTGGCAAAAATTGCCATATTTGGAGGTATTTTTAATATTAAATTAAAAAGAAAAAATAACAAAAAATACAATAACATAAAGTGCACAGTTATAAAATACACTGCTTGGATACTACAGATACATACAGTTAAATTGTAGTGTATCTTAATCAGGGCTTGCAAACGTTATAATAACGTTATGATAATCTTAACGTTATATTTGATAAAGAACAATTGAAATTTGTAAACGTTATTATAACGGAAAATGGATAAACATAAATAAATAAATAACACAAAACACGTTTAAATTTTGAATAACGATAAACTCAAAATTTGTATAACGTTTTGATTGTAAATAACTTAAAACAATTTTTTTTTTTCAAATGCGAGCCCTGATCTTAATGAGTAGACCGACTAATTTGATGAAATTAAATTTGATTGATATGGATATTGGCTTAGTGTTATATCTAGAGATCCCAGAAGTTATTTTTCAAATATATTATTTACGTTAGTTACTTCACCGTCACAGAATATGTATACGGGTTCATCTTGATCGAGAATGTATAAATTAGTACGTATCACAGTTTAGTACTAGATTTAGTTTTACAACTTTCGATCGAACCAAATATGAAGTGACGTAGCGTCATCTTGTTCGAGTATGAGCATTGATTATTATTTCGATTTTCTTTTAATTTGTAATGATGTTAAAAACAAAAAAACAAGAGTTATATAAAAATAAAAAATAAATATAAACACATATTTTAGATCACTTGTGCCTAATTCGTAACATACATTTATTCATGGTTAGAAATGGTATTTTAATAAATATCGCTTAAATCTTACATTTTATATGTTTATTTTTATAAATTAACGTTTGAAAATTTTCTAAAACAAATAATTTTATTAGTTGAAACATAAAATTAAAATACTATTAATAATAATATACTGAGAAACCTAAAATATTACAGATAATTTGTACATAATGCCTAACTCGTTATATTATATTATTACCTTATATAGTACTCACTGTTTTATAATTTAATATATAATATATACTTACTAATTTTATGTAACAACACACTCATAGTTTATTGTGTAAAATACATACAAGGTTAGGAAAGCTAATCAATTGTTTTTTTAAACTCGTTAAGTTACACTTAATTAATTAAATTCAATAAAAAAGCATAAAAATGTTTTATTTTTAAAATTGTATTAAGTATTAATATATAATTAACAATGTATTATTTTTTTTTAAATATTGAAATTTGACATGTGGTTATTAGCAATTATAATACCTACCTACTTATATTTAGTTGTTTTTTAATTCAGATTTTAACCGAACAGAATAATAGTATTTTGGATTTGATTTTTTTTCCACACTCAACACTATTTTAAATTCTAATTTTTTATTTTTTTGTTAAATATTTTAAAACAATATTTCGTAGAAATATATATTAAAAATAAAATGTGTAGTTTTAAGCATTTATTTCAATAAAACAATGCTTTATATTAAATACAAGTGATGATTGTAAATCATTTTATATATGATTATTATATCATAGTGTATTATGAAATCAATGCCATAGAAGTATGAACATATTTATTTTCATATTATTATTGATTTTATGAACTTAAGTAAAATACAAAATATAGTTCAATTTTTATTTGATAAAACATAAGGATGTTACGTAAATTATATAGTTATTTATAAAATTAAATCGTTAGCTGGAAAAAAATATAATATATATAACTGAAGAAAAAAAGGCACTTAACGTCTAAACTTAATTTTAACCATTAATTCGTAAGTTAATTAATTTAGTGTTCTTACCGTTTTTTCAGTTTTTCTACGGCTATCTTAAACTCAATTAAATCTATTATTTATGCATAAAAATAATTTAAAATGTAAATTACATTTTAAACAGGTGTTTCCATTTTTTCTGATTTCTCTTCACTATTTCAATCACGTTCTCGTGTACACATATGGAACAGCACACACTCGCGGTTGTAAAGCGAATTAGAAACACAGTTTGAGGTTTATTTAAGAAAAGTTAAGCTATGTACCATAAGTGTTAAATTTATTAACTACGGACGGTTTTGAAGAGAATATGTAAAATCATCAGATCTCAACCGTCACCTATAATATTTTTCCACCTAATTGAAAATCATAAACATGGGTATGTTTAATTTTTACATCATAAACCTTTACTACCGGTAGAGCACGTAATCTTTTTTTTTTTTATAATTACATCGGGTTGTACTATTGGTTTTTCCGTTCTGCATAAACTTTTTATGGTATTTTATGTATTATATTCCATCGAATACTCAATCACGTTGAAATATGCACCCACTGAAACTTCAATTTAATATAATTAATTAAAGAGCTCGATCGTTGTAAGCGCGGAAAACGAATCGTTATAACGTTATAGGTTATGGAGAAGATCCATATGCCGGGATCTATATTATAGAAAGCAAGATTTAAATAATCATTGCGTAAAAATATCGTGATCCTAAAATCCCGTCCGTAGGTGTAAGCATCAACTATACATCCGACGTGTAATATAGTTGAAATTGGAGCATTAACTGAATAAAGTGTAAAATTAAACTTTCTATACAGCGTGTGATTACTGATATGCTAATATCATGGGAAGTCGTAACTCTAATTACGAGGTATTTCGTTCTCCTAAAGAAGGTCGTAACCTTGCATCAAATGAAACTTTTAAAACCTAATGAACCCAATATTCTAATTTTCCCTAATATTTTCGCACACGCACACTAATCAGAAATCACCATAAAATAAAAATATATAGTGCACTGCATCGGCAGTGACATTTCTCATAAAAGCGTTGTGAGTAAAAATAATAGGTGCCTCAGTAATTAATAAAATGTATTATATTTTAATGTATTTCTCATTTAAATTGCATGTAAAATATTGTATGGTTTTCTTTTTTGAATTTATATTTTTTTTTCATATAAATAATGCAGTTTAAATTAATTATTTACTTGATTATGTACATTACAATTGTTGGCTATATAAGGTTAAGTATTTTGTTTAATTTAAAGAATTCTATTGTGTTACTTGCTGTATCTAGATTTGAACCGAAACTTGTTCCAATTGGATGGCTTATATTGAGTGTCTCTCTTTATTTTTCATACTTTCTGCATTCCTCGGAAATATGTTTGATTGTGAGATTTTATAAAAACACAATCATACGTAAATACATAATATAGGTACGAGTTGAAGTAGACTTATCTTCCCAAGGCTATTGACTACGCTCTTCTTAGAGTCTAATGTTTAAAAACTAGGATAAATCATTATTATTTACATAAAATATGTATTGATTTTACCATCATCATAATCTTCTAATAGAAACTTCTTCGAATAACTATTTAAAAACTAAATTAAACAAAAAATAAAATTATTTAATTAACTACGATCTTATTATTATTTTATTTCTTATATTATTTTTATCTTCTCTCTAGCTATATCTATCTTAAATGTTAATATTATTATCTAATTATGTATTGTTCTTATCATATATATTGTAATTTGAACATTGTCGGTTATTTTTATAAATAAATAAATAAATAAAATAAATTATAGAGAAAAATGGAAATAATTATTTTTCTAAATATAGCTAAATAATACGAATATTATTTTTATAATAGACCGAAAGAAAGTACTTTTTTTTTTGGCTTTTTTTAATATTTCTTATAATATTTGTTTATTATTAATTTTCATGTGGTTTTAAGTATTGTGAACATTATAGGCACAAGCATTGATTATAAATACTTATTGTTTTTACAATCAATAGTACGAGTGTTTATTAGTAATATACTAGTACTATAGTAATAATCACGATAAGTTCAGGGAAAGCTAATTTACTATCAAATGATCGATACAATACTATTTTATCAATTATTTTCAAGATTTATAACGTATGCATGCTATTTAGTAATTTGTTACTGATCTTTATTCAAATGGAAATACATTAGTCACCTGTTCCTGCACACGTACCTAATCAATCAAAATTGTAATAAAAGTTACAAACTTAATTTATCCTAATCAATTTTATGTAATTAGCAATGTTTCTAAATAGCTAAAAAACTTTAAGATATGCCATATGCCCATTTGGAAAATTATTACATTATACTTGTCGTGCATAAAATTAATAAAATTAGTACGTGAGTTTTCATTTCGATAATTAGTTTACAAAATAATGAAGTACTACTTTTATTATATTATTCAATATTTAATAATTATTTGTTATTCGCTCAAAATAATAGTAATAATAAAATAATAAATATTTTATGCGATGTACGGTATTATATAAATCAAATGATTTTATAAAATAATTTATTGTTATAAACTTAAGTAAAAAAAAAAAAATGACTTTTAAAATAACTTTCAATATTTAAATTATCATCCCGTTATTGAGTTTTCCAAGTAAACTTTTCTTTTTTTTTTTTATATCAACCCATAGTTTTGAAAGTTTTGATATGAATATATTTTGCCACATATTTTTTAGATTCTAAATAAAACTTTGAGAAAAAAATCAAGCTACATTAAAAATTGTTACTTTACCTGTAGATAATGCAACTTTAAAATATACATCGCCAGTCTGTTCATATTATATTTATCCTGCAGTAATTTGGTTTACTATATAATATATTTTTCAGAACAAATACGTTTAAATTTTAACCTTTGATTTTATTGCGTCTGTAACACACTACTTTTTATATCGATGTCTGTAGACAAGTTTTTCGAAAAATGTGTTCAACGTGATAAATGGCCTTTAATTCCAGCGGTTCCATTATATTAGAAAACGATTATGTTTCGATGTTAAGCTGCGATATAGAATGTAAGGAAAGTTTAGGTAAACGAGTTCCTGCTGCAGCTTACTACGCAAAATGGGAATACGTGCACGAAATAAATGATTTGATTTCCTTGGTGGACACAACACTGGAAAAACGTAATTTGCTGAAGAATGAACGAGCAAACAGCTGAAAACATGAATTATACAAACAAAAATATGACTCCGTACACTGTTATTAAAAAGCCGACGAAACCAATTAAGACTATTGGCACAGGACTCTTAAAGTATTGTCATAATTACCAGCGAAGCCAAAAGAGGTCACCTGTTCGACATCCGTAATCGCAATTACACGACACGAAACGTTCGGTAGTTCGACATGGGTCGAATGTGTATAACAGAATCGAATCATAATAACTCAATATGATCTTGATCAACCACTTCAAGTGTTCAACGAACTTTTTGGAAGAAAATTAAATATCGTTTACTGATTAAAGTGTATCTCGTGCTCTTTAACTGTAAAACTTCTGCAGCTTAGAGCAGCGTTGAGCGAAACGTACCGTAGAATTCAAACGGTTCCCATTAAAAGATATAATAAATGATAGTTATAGTTGAAATAAAATAAAGTATTCGCTATCAAGTAATTGGCTGCGTGGAAATGAAAAGATAGCGCTTTTAAATTATATTATACTGTGTTCCCAACACGTCAACATCGAAATACGTACGCGGCTAAAATCGAGGTAATGTATTACGAAATATGGTAAACGTATCGAATTTACGACAGCAGTAGTCAAATTTTTACAGGTTTGCGTTTCTGGTTGAAAATTTTTACAATAAGACATTTTGTATCTTCACTCTTTTTTTTTTTTTATCTGCCGTCATGGTTTTCATAATGGAACGTTGTACTCTTCATTTCATAGGCACATTTTGACATTTGCAACACATATTTGTTCTTGAAAAAAGAATATTAAACTCGTTTTTCCTTGTTCGATAAATAACAACAGAAACTATTATAACTGACAAAATATAGATTTTCGTTTTGTATTTTCAGAAACTGTTAGTATTATAATTATTTTTACATACATTTAATTTTCTTATAAAATTATATTAATTTATACCTATGATTCTAAGTAAGTATATTTAAAATAATTTTTTTCACCCATATATTTCATCAGATATGAATATAATCAAAGTCTTTTTTTTTCTTTTTTTTTTTTTAAATGATTTTTTAAATTTTTTTCGTAAGCTATGTAAGAAATTTGATATAATTTTAATAATTGGTTTTTCTTGTGTTATGCTATAAGGATCTAATAGAAATGTTATGAATTTTTATATATTTTAATATTATATATAATATATGAAAATAATTTTTATTTTACATATTTGGTATATTGTTTTTGTCAACTTGATAATTTTATGATTTACATAAACAATACGCATTTTTTTAGTTCTGCGAAATGATTAAGAATTAACTGGATATAACACGTGATGAAATAATTATTTGTGGTTTTGATATGGAAATATGGTGCATCTACCGTAGTGATGCTATATGCTATGAAATATACTCCCCGAACCCGTTATAATTCATTTAGCTGACGAGTAATACATATCTCGTACACATTATTTATTTCAAATGCTCCGTCGGCTGCGTTCGTTTTAATTCGAATGTTGATATGCACACTAACAGTCAGGTATCGGATACTCGTAGTAGAATATTTGCATTTAACCTCTCTGCAACTATTCAAAATAATTCGAACGCGTTGAACACGGAATAAATTAGTATGACGTAGTGATTGATATCATGTTCACGTTTACGCTTTTGATCGTCACTGCAGTGGCATATGAACTGTACAATTTCGATTGTGTAAGACCAATATGTATATAACGTATAAAATATGAATTAATTGACACTATTGTGTTCGTCGATGTTAATACGTTGACATTTATGCGATGTACTTATTGTAAATTTGGCTCTAAGTCAAACAATTTACGGTTATTGTAGCTAATCTGAAGAATGAATACTAAATGTTGAACTTAATACATCTCGATCTCTATAAATATTCAATTGCGAATAGTTTAAAAATTATTTAAATTATTTCAGAAAAAATGTTAAAGTTTATTGTGGTTTTATGATACGAAACAATAAAATGTTGCAATTTAATTCAATAACTATTCCGTAATAGTTGTTAATTAAATAAGTTCATTTGTTATTTTTAATTATTATTTATTGCACTTGTTGTTTTGCGTACACATGCTACAATTGAAAAATATCGTTTATTACGTACTGACAGATATTTAAATTTAACGTAGTCGACTTTTTCCGTTTTTCACGGGTACACGTGTATGTAGTTTATATAATAAGAAATAAATAAAATATACCCTCGCGGTGTATTGTTTTCGATATACAATCTATATTGCCGTATTTTAATTCCGAATCACTTGAGTCAAATTTACACAAATTTATTAGGATCAAATTGGTTTTTCAACCTTAAGTTATATAAATATGAACTGTTATGAATCACTGAAGTTATACAAAAATCGTTCAATACTCGTTTGCTATAAGAGGAGTTTTATTTAAATTTTTTTATCATCACAAAGATAATAATTATAGCAAAAAATGTTACATAATTATATACGCTGTCGTATATTGGGTTATAACTATTAAAACATCTATTACGCGTTTATTAAAATTCTAAAGAAGATTATTTAAATTTTTTTTTAATTTGCCATTTACGCGTACATAATTTCAACTGTCTTAGCAAATTATTTTCTTGTTATTAGATTGTTGTCGCTTTGTAACGTGTTCAATGCAAATTGCAAAAAAGAGGTGCTCTCTTGTGCAACTCGCTCCCTATTAGTAATTAAAAATGTAGACGTATTTTTAAGTTAAGAACGACAGCTCTAAAGCCTTTCAAGCGAACGAAATATTTCGGTCGATATGGTGACTTTGAAGTAAAACGATAACATTAAAAATAAAACCGACGTATAAATCCTTTGACAAATAAAAATAGTTAGCGCAATTAATCAAACGTTTATGACATTGGCTATTATCACAACATTAATTTTTTGATTATTTATTCGTCTTAAGAATCATAGTTTATTGGTCAAAATTGTATGATTCAATTGACCAATTCAAACTTTGGGTGTTAATGGATCGTTGGATGAACAATTCAAGGAAAAAAATAAAACATAAACACTGAATTGCATCTTTTGAAATTAATAAATACCTATTACAGTATTGGATTTCATTGAAATAAATTGTTTTAAGAAAATTTGAAAGTTACAATTTTTTTTTTTTTTTCATGGGCGTTTAAAATATTTGAATTTACAAACTCGATAAAATTTATGAAAAACTACATAATTTATGTTGTTATAAATTAGTTTTTTTTTTCATCGTTAAATCATCTGAATATTTATATGGATTTAAATTAAACGATATTTTTCATTTTATTAGCCAAAAATATTAGGCCAGAAATACATAGACACAGGAATTGGATATGTTACATTAGTATTAAAGTAGGTATTATAATAGTCATTTGAATTGTTTCAATTTTTTTGTTTTTTTATTAATTTATAATAATACATTCCCAGCCTATAAGGTTATCTACATCTATGGATAATAAGTAACATTAATTTTTGGCAATTTTAACAGGATAATAATTATAAGTAGTAATGATAATCATAATAACCATATTGACTGTTGTTATTGAATTTATTATATCAAAGTTCAATTGTTATACTTAAATGCAATTTTCTGATATTGTAAAAGTATATTTAAATAACATTATTACGAAATTATTAGATACATACAATAATATAAAGTAGGTTATAAAAATAATTTATTGATATATAGAATGATCCATCCATCCAAACGTCCAGCCTCACCATCCGTATTATTAATTAATATTCGACCATCTAGTGTAGTATCTAAAATCTCCTTGTTTTTCACGATATTTTAATTTTTTTACTGTTAGCATTTTCTTGGTTTATTACGTTTGATATATTTATATTTATCTACGAATACATTCATAGCAATATACTCGTAATTGATTAAAAACGGTTGAAATATCGAAAAAAAACCTCTCGCAAATAATCACCGCCCGGATAACTCTAAGAATTGTTATAACGTTCATGTAGTATTATTATTTATTTATTCGATACGAACTATTGATTGCACTGAATTACACGCATGTACAATGTTTACATATTCCCTTAGAAAGTTAACTGCTGTAATTTAGTTGAAAGGAAAAATATTGGTACTTATATTCTGCTCGGTCTCATAATTCATTTTATAGATTCATAGTAATAATAAAAAAGCTAAACAATTTTTGATCGAAAAACCATAATATTTTTGCAAAAAAATCGAAATGACTGTTGAACATCACAACTCTTAATCATTATTGTTTCAAATATGATGTCGGAGAAGGATGCTTTGAGTGTGTTGGATAGAAAATCGTACCAACGAAAGCATATTCAGTGAAATTAATCAATGCAGAGAGACACTCAAAACCATCAAAACAAGACGATAGTTTGTGATTGGTCACATCAAGGCACAAATACAAATTAGTTTATAGAATAATAAAAGAGAAAAATGAAGGTTAGAGAACTTAATTCGTGGAGTAAATTATCTTTGATATTAGACTATTAAGTTATTCAAAATTGAAGAAGTGAGCTGGAAACAGGAAATAACGAAGAGCGCATATTCGAATGCGAAACCAACCATAGTCCTGAATCTAAGAAGAGAGAATTATTATCGTATTGACAAAAGAATATGAAATTAATATAATGTTTAATTTTCTTGTTAAATTCTTTGTTCTTTAATAATTATGCTAGTCCTGTTATCATTGTTCGTTTATAAAGATTAGTTGTATATATTTACTAAATAATAGTGAACCTTACTCTCCTTTATTTATACTCACACACTCTTAAACATATACATGTGTTAGAATACTCCTCATAAGCGAAGTTATTAAGTTAAGAATATCAAACAGAAAACGTTTACTCCTTTACAAATAAGTTTCACCAATGTACTTGTTAAATTAATAGAAATTCAATTTCATTCGTATGCAATATATTAGAAAACATTAATGGCATTGATAGGTAACGAGTTCAAACACAATTACATTGCTGTTTATTACAACGTCTGCGTATCTACTCGTATATATTTATAAAATGTGGTCGGGTTTTAATCTTGATTCTATTTTCGGTGTACATATTATACAAGGTGATTTTCTCAAAGTTAAAAACACTCGATTTCTCGATCAATGTATGTATTAAATGTTTCTTTTGAAAACGAAATACTAATACTTGGTATAGTAAACATTTATACAACAAATGTGACTCGTACAACTCATGTTTTTATGGTAATCGCATTAAATGAATTATTTGTATATTTCAGTCAATATAAAATAACTAATAGAATTATAAGAACAAAAATATTCCCAAATTTATTGCATTTTTTGATTTAACGAAACGTTCGTTACAAAACGCATATACACAAACGTTCTTTATAACTTTGTCATAAAATGTAAAGCTACATATAAGATTTCGATAACGTTCTTTAGTGTTATATGTATATATATATTTTTTCATTAATATTGTATTTCTATGATCAATAAATAGTATTTATAAGAACCATGAGGAAAGTGCTGTTGATGAATGAGATTTAGAGTGAAGACACAGTATTATTTTATTAAACGAAATATTTTAGGTGACGAAATCACACACATACACAAAATCACTAAAGTTTTGAATAAATATAAAGCTGTAATCAGAAATTTGCAAAAAAAAAAAAAAAAAAGTAGGATGAAACTAATTTTATTTTTATTAAAAATATAAGTACCAGATGAGGGAGTTTTCGGCATAAATCGCCTCAAAGTTAATTTAGATGGGTCTACTGTTACCATTGTATATGTAGAGAATTTTGTGAATTTTGTTAAAAAAAAAAAAAAAAAAGATCGTTATAAAATTTAGTTTTAAACAAGTTCGATCCAATACCAAATATTATGATTAAATTGTAATCAAATTTTCATTGATTCATTGCATAGGTACATAATTTGTTCGATGTCAATCACTATACTGTACAAACATTTTCAAGCCTGTTTATGAGATTGAAGCGTTGGATATAATAAAAAATAAAAATTGTTTGCCGTAATGACGATATAGTTAATTTTATGACAAAATTTAGATTTGTCTTTAAGGACATAATAATACGAGGTTAGACCGTGACAACGAACGCACTTCGACGGGAACAGGGAGTGCCGGGTTAACGAACGATCTGACGCCGGAATACGCACCGTTGATCACCACGTAAGCCACGAGGTTCCTGAGGGGAATGTCTGTTTCCTGCAAAGTGCAAATCAGCCCGCGGTAGGTCTTCCTACCATGCAGATAAAATAGGTACTGTGCAATATTTGGTTTTCCGCATGGTATTTTATATGCCACAAGTCGTACAAATAATAAACCGATATCGGTATGTTGACGGAAAAACCGCATAATAAATAAATTTATGACAAACATTTTGACAATGATCTGAATTACACGGTATTAATATTGGCGAACACATTTTCCGCACGGGCCAAAACACTGTTCGTATGTAATTTAGTTAACAAACGTCGACGATTTAACTCATTTTATTCCGTTCGCAATACCATTGTCAACAATGATATTTCTAGTATACGTATCTGTTGTAAAATCGAGTAAAATATAAAATCGGCCATCCAAAGTCCAGACACAGCGGAACCTATGTCACGTGGTATTAAATTATATGTTATTGTCACAGTTATGCGTTTTTAATATTGGCATAATTTACATATTCATTGGCGAAGACCACCAATAGTTTTTAATCCTTTCATTCGAAAATCGTCAATGCTATGTTTTATTCAACCCATCCAAACATTTACCGATTTATAAATATTTTGATGAATGTTCAACGCGAAACATTTATAAAACTTAGAAAAGTTCATATTAATATAAAACAAGAAATTATATAAAAGAAAAAGAAATTTGAGATCAGACGCAGCTGTTGCAATCGAACACAATGACTAGGTTTGAATACATTACCCTACATTATTAGATAATAAAAAATTAAAAAAAAAAAAAAAAAAAAACATTAATTTTCAACCACACCTGTAGAACCTGTTTGTTACAGACAGTCCAGAGTCTGTAAAACTGTAAAAACGGAAAGGAAAATGTTCTTTTTTTTTTTTTTTTTAAATTTGACAGGATTCAGTTGGTACTAAAACATGGACTCGATCAGTATTATACCTAAAATATCAATATCACGGGACTTAATTGGTGCGTACCGTAAAACATTCCGGGACTCGATTCGTCGTAAAAGGTTACATTGAGTCCCGATTTTCGTTCGCGACCCGGAGGAACTATTCGTACGTCTCCGGGGTCTTAAGCAACATAAAAAAAAAAAAAAAAGCTGCTAGTGCTCTCGGCGGCGAGTGGTTGAGCCGTTTTATACATATAAATTGTTAATGTTTTATTGTTTTTTTTTCTTCTTTCTTTCTTTCTCCACTTCGCTTTCCGCGTCCGAGACGGGGTGGATGCGATTCCGGTAACACCGGCGCCAACACACCAGTCTAGTCGAACGAGGGGCGGCGTATACGCAGTCGTTACGCTGCGGCGGCGGCGGCTACGAGGAACGGTCAACGTCCGTGCTGGCCGTTCTCCGGTCGTTTTTATTGGATTTCTCCGTAGAAATTAACCCGAACGTTAAGCGGCCACACAGTCCCTTCGCCGGCGAAACGACCGGGTGGGTTTCGTACGCGTGTACGGCCGTTGCCTCGTATGGTCGTCTGCAAACGCAGTTATATTACACGTATATATCAAGCATCTGATTTTTTTCAACAGGGCTATCTGTATCTACGGATGTTTACATAATCGGTCATTTTTGGCTACTTCAACCGTGACAATAATCTTAACGGTAATAATAAGCAATTGTAATAAGTACTTCGATTCGGTTAGACATTGCATAAAACAATAACATAGTAGCGCGAGGACGACGGGTATAATTAGACGTAATATAATTTATAATAATATACTAAAATAAAATGATCAACTAATGCGAATAGTGTGGACAACCGCGTTTTAGACGACTTTGAGACGGTGGACGTATGTGTAAATTGAAGTGCAATGAGCCCGTTGATTTGTGAAGTGAACTATGGTAATGTACAGCAAGAGCGGCTTGTAGGCTCTTGCATTTCGATTATTAGGAGGTCCTTGTGTAGGTTATCGTTTCGTATGAACCACGATGCGTTCATAATTTTTCTTAATACTTCATTTTGGAAAATTTGAAGTTTTCTTATGTGTGTAGCTGCACAGGTACCCCAGATAGGGCAATCCTAAGTAAATAGAAGGCGTAGTCATTGCTTGTACAGTAATATTGAACATTTATTACGTATAACTAATGATTTTTTATTTAGTATTGTCTAATGTAACATCCAGGTACTCGAACGCGTTTGTTGAACCGACGACGCAACGGTTTACCAGCGATCGCGTTCTCTGTCTCCTAACCGATCGCTTTTTCTTATCACTATAAGACATTTTTTTTTTTTTTTTAATCAATGATCCTCAAAATCCACTTTTTTTCTTTAATACATTTAGTTTTAATAATATTAAATTCAAGTAATTACATACCTCAATGGTCTTTTCTATCAGTTGTATTATTCACTCCATGTAATCGTATAAAAATCCTATTTTTATTTTCTACAAGTGAAACACCGATTGAACATTCATTTTCAAAACTTGAATTTAAATAGAACATTAAAATTATAGGATTAACCAATAAGAATGTGAAATAATCAAATCATACGAAAAAAAATATGTAATTACATTTAAAACATATACGATTTCAAAAATAATGTTCTTCCATAGATCAAACTTCGTAATTATATTTTATTATTTTAGTAATCGTATTGATTACAATGTTATAATTGAGATGAGCGTATTTATGTTTTCTTCACGTTGTATATGTGTGTGTTTGTTAACATAAAATTGCTTATTAAAAGTGATTTGTAATAAAAAAAAATACGTATCAGATGTTCATCCAATATGGTATAAAAATAGTACGATAACAATAGGTCACTGTTTAATAATTTTATAGCTGAAACGTGTTAATAAATTTACTATTTTTCTTTTGAACAACAGCCATGAGTACTGTTATCCACGTTCAATATATTACGGAAATTCGTGTTGGTACGTATCGTTTTACCAGCAGCGTTCAGGGTTCCCATTGGGGGAAACGGTGCTGCGGTAGTTCGTTAGTCGGTGCTCTCGAATCGCATCCCGCGACCAATCTACTTCTATTACTTATCCCGATTCTTCGAATTTCATCTAGAACGTCGGCGTTATACCAGGGGCGTAGACTTACTTCTACAGAGGGGCGAAACTAATTTTTCTTCAATACAAACTTAAAAATAATTTACAGTTCATTACCCACAGCTCATGTATCTGTTATAATGATAACATATTATAATGATAGACTAGTAATTTATATTATTAATTATTTATACATTACATTTTTTAAGTAAGTATATGTGCATATTGTATTCAACCAAAATACGAGGCATGGGGGACGAATGCACCCTACGCCCCCTTCAAATACGCCCATGATTGAGGCTTAAAATTTACAAGTAAAATTGTTGGTAATATTTAAATCAGGTAAATCTTTGATATTTGTGGTTTTTTTTTTTTTTTAATTTAATACCATATCCACTTAAAGTCGATTTTTGTGTAGTTCTTTTTCAACACATATCTGTGTTTTAAAAGTTACACTTGTGTTTTATTTGATTTTTTTCACTAAGTATGGAACCGACAAAAAACCCAATTCAGTATTCGTGTAATTTGATTTCGTTATAAAATGATCCATACTAAAAAAAATTGAAATGTGTAGGTATCTCACATATAATCAATTCCTTAAATATAGAATCCGGGAAGGGGAGATCGTCCCTTCGTCACCCCTAAAATACGCCCCCACGTTATACAGTGTTTGAATTAAGCAGCGCACTGCGTTTACGACATAAATTCATTGAAATCACTCTGAATTCGAAATTTAATCTTGGAAAAATAATCGTCGTTTTCGCGTATTGCTATAATATGGTTCGTGGTGTTTTTCTACAGAACCATGAATTCGTGGGTACAGTAGAGAAGAAAATCGTTCGCAACGATTTTAAAACCTTTTTTTAACGATTACCTTACCTACGCGTAATGACGTTTATGTTTGCGCTTAGAATACGCTCGCAATCCAATGTGTGTTCTGTGCAGTTAAACACGCACATTTTAATAATTGAAAAATTCCACAGCATCGCATTATCCTCGAAATCTTCCACATGAACTGAAATCGTTTGAGCGTATGATATATACTTAGATAGATGGATAGAATTATATCCGACGACAGTTGGGCGCTCGAACGTGTTTTCCGCATTGTGCTAAACTCGTTACTCGTACCTTACGTACATAGATTATTACAAAATTTATATTCCACACAAGACGTGCCCAAACCTTTTTTAATTTGCAGACCACATTCGAAATTTATATTTATACTGAAGGCCATATATACAGGTTTATTTTGATGAAGTATTCAATAGATATATTATATTATATGATCTGTGGTCACTAAAAACGACTTTACGATTTTTTGTGTGTGTTTAGAATACTGAATATTTCCACGCCAGTCGCTTGTTTGTTTTCATCGTTCAATAACTGCATGCGAAAAATTCCTGATGATTTTATAAAAATAAAAGAATTATCAATGCCTATATTTACATCATTTGTTTCTACATATATTTCCGAACACATGTTTTCCCGCATGAATTACGCTAAATGTTCGGACAGATCTTGTTTGATCAAACATTTATATTTCTTATTAAGAATTGATATTACACATTTTACACTAAGTATTGAAATATTGGTTGAAGAAAAACAAGCCCAAATTTCATATTAATTTATTTCTAAAAAATATTTGAACGTTGAATGCATCATTTTTTTCATTTAATAAAATTAAGAATTTAAATATTTATATTGATTTGCAATTTTTAAAAACTCATTAAAGTAACATTTTTTTTTAAAATATATATACATATATATATTTAATACTTATAGAAATGTCTGATTTTATAAAATACTCACGGGACGGTTTAAGTGCATTCGGGGGTTGGGCATGCCTGCTCTTCTATACGGTCATGGCACTCAATTCCTTCGGTAGTAATTCTATTGACGCACGAAACACAATACTTACTGCTGTCCCGATTGTTATCGGTGCTATCATCGCATACGTCTACTTTCGGTATTGCCTGCTGCATTGTATAATGTAGTGACTACAACGATTTTGCCTACTTTTGTGTTGCTCACATTTTTCATGAACTTGAATAAATTGGGTTTACTATCCAGTGATTTATAAGTAGGTATAATGTTAAAATGTCCGTATATAGACGAATATCATACACAACATTCTATTGTACTGTGCTATTGAAAGAGCAATTTTTTTTTTTTTTTTTTAGCAATAAGCACATAATGTGAATTGGGGTTTGATTTTCAGATTAAAAAAATAATCCTTTTATAAATTATATCACGTACGTTTTTCACGTAAAAAAGCTTTATAATCAATTTCTAATTTTGTTGGGTTGTAACTAAAACTGCAGCTGCGTATATTGATTTGAGATTTTTATCAAGTTTTTGTTTTCCATTTTGATCAATAACAAGGTACCGATTTAATAACTGAAAAGTAGGTCGCTGCTAGATTAACTTAAATATAATATTCAACCAACTAAATAAATTCATATTAATATTTTATATAATTTTATATTTATTATTATAAACAATTAACCTATATGATAAATGTCCATATGATTTGGTTTAAACACAAATACAATGAGACGTCTAAGCGCGACTATATTATAAATATAGCAGTTGAAAACTTTTCGAAAATGTACCTATCACTTTTTTAATTTAAATCAAAATGTTTGTATTGAATAATTGGGAATTTTGAAATGTAGCGAAAAAAATAAAAAATAATAACGAATGTGCATTACATAGTTACGTACGTAAGTTATGTTTGCAGATTTGTCGAGTATTTTATACTCTTGTTTATTGTAAACAACAAATAAACCCTCATTTTTGTTAACTCTGAGTCTGTTTCTTTTTTATTTTAACCGATCTTTGTTTTAAAATGTGCATTATACAATCACAGTACCCCTCGTATTTATTATAGCATTAGTAATCAAACATTATATGCGAGGACGCTTATAAAAAGAGACCAGATTTTCGATTTTTTTTTCATACAACATTTTTGTAAAAAATCTTCAAGAATCGAATGAAACTATCCACAGATATTAATTTAGATTAATCAGTTTTAACTGAAAAAAAAAAGACACTTGAACAAATGTATTATTAAATAATTCGACCGGTAGAGGGCAAGTGTGAGTGTGAGGTTGTGTGTGAAACCTTCGGAGTTGAAGCGGTAGTGAGTAACCATACGGTAATTAAAAAAAGAAATACGTTAAACTTTAAGCCTTTCACCTATAAAGTTTTACTTTTGGTCAATCGATTCCTTTTCGTATGCACTCAGGTACGGTACGCACGCGATTGCATGTGAGCACGATTTTTACAATACGAGTGCGGAGACGAAAATTATTCCACGTATTTGAACGTTATCTAAATGTTTCATTTATACCCGGATCACGGTCACCCGAATGTTAACTCGTACTTCTACTACGGTAAAACGATACGAACGAGGCATCATCATAGCCATCCGACAGTAGCGGTAATTGCTTTATTTAATCAAATATCCGAGAATTGGTTTTATTTATGAATCCTGTCGGCGGACCGTAGATAGGACATATTTTCCTTCACTCCTCGTTCGACCGCCGTTGTGGCACTGAACACGTATAAACTTCCATCGATTGAAAACAAAAGCAGTGGCAGAGAATGCGCAAGCAGTTTCGTAGACTCAGGGTCACTTGGGGTCGCACTTGCGACCCCTGAAAATATTACAGGTTTGCGAAAGTATCTTTTCACGATCCTAAAATATCATGTGTACAATTTTCGGAAAAAGAAATATATTAATTCAAAAATTTAAAACCTATGTCCAACTGTAACATCGATAATTCAACAATAAATTAATTTATATTTTAAGAACCAATGTTTAAATTCAAAATTATGTACTGCAGCACTAGCGTAATTATATTTCATAATGAAACAATAAAATAAAAAATAGTAAATGGTTCATACTCTCGTAAATTATTATATAAACAAATTGTTTATATATAGGAATTAATTAATTAATGCGTTGTCTGGAGTATCAATATATGTGTAATGTATGATCGATTTCGAATTAAAAATTCATAATTAAGTGTATACAAAATTAATAAAATTGCGATTGAATATGAAAAAAATTGGACAGGATAGAGTAATTTTACTATATTCGATTTGAATGCAATAATTGTATTCGATAAAAAACGATTCTGAACAGACGAGGGAATTTTTTTTATTTAATTTTATTCGTTTCTATGGTGATAAACAAAGCGTTTTAAGAACAGCTTAAGAACAATTTATATAAATGTGTAATTTATATAATTATTTAATAATTATAATTTATAATTAGGAAATATCATAAAAAAAAAAAAAAAATATAAAATAAAAGGAAAAGTTCAAAAGTCGCTCAAATGTTTTGAAAATTTTACCATGTTTAGGTAAGGATAATTTAAGTAAACAACTCAAATTTCAAGTTTTTACGAATGTTTTTAACCGAATTACAACAAAAAACTCCCAAAATTAAAATGTCTATAAGTAGCTCAAAAATGGCTCAAATTTTCCGAACTTTAAATCGTAAGGAACAAAATGCAAAATACAACAAAAAAAACCACTTGTCATTTTTCATTTAAAGCAATATTTCTGGTAGAAAACGTCGTCCGTAATTATTTTATATTATAAAATAGTGAAATCATAGGTTTTTTTTCCTTTAACAGCTTTTATTTCGAGTACCGATTCGAAAATCGAAAAATTACCTTCCCAAAGTACCAGCACAAGAACATTACCTTTCAGAAAAGATGCTACACTTGATACTTTTGAGCAAGTTTAGAGGGAGAAAAAGTGTTTACAGAATAAAAAAGAAAAAGAAATAAATATCATTGTAAAACCATTACATTCTTTGCTCCGCTCAGAATCTAAAATAAAGGAAGAAATACTTTGAAAAAAATTGATCGTTATACATAGAAATAATTTATTGTTATTGACGAGATTATTTAAAATGAGTTCTTATTATATAGTTTATAAATAAAATATAGTTAAAATATATACACGTATAATTTAAATAATATAGTTCATACCTATAATACATATGTTAAGAATTAGAAATACTTTATTCACTATTTATTTTTATCGAAAATACATTGGAAAAATATATTTCTTCTAAAGCGGTTAAAGAGGACAAAGTCGTAACAAAATGTCGCGAAGAGCATAGTACTGCATAGACACGCGAGTACAGCGAAAAGATAACATAATATGACGTGCTCAAACGAAACAATGCCAATCCTGTCCCTTATTGAAATTTACTCGTCGAACCTTAGCGCACTGTATGCTGAGAACACTGCCAGTCACACACGTAAACAA
This sequence comes from Sipha flava, assembly GCF_003268045.1. Classification (NCBI taxonomy): domain Eukaryota; kingdom Metazoa; phylum Arthropoda; class Insecta; order Hemiptera; family Aphididae; genus Sipha; species Sipha flava. Next base: position 1,945,714 of record NW_020272972.1, on the reverse strand, counting down.
CATGTACGTGATTGTCCTGCACAGTGCATTGTTGCGTGCCGGTAATTCAACAGCTCTGGTGATAAAAAGTCTAATAAGATGTTAAAAATATTAATTAAATTTTAAATCAAATGCAAATTACTATGAAAAATATTCTAAATTAAACTATAAACTGGCGTAAAGGTGCTTTCTACACGCGGACTGAAACGCATCTGAATATTGATCTATTCGGAACTACCCTGACAAGGACCGCGTGGCAGTCGTTATCGCAGTCGGCTGTCGACGGCCGCGTCTATGTTTTCTGATCAACCATCAGTCCACCGACAACCAAAGGCACATCTAGGGGGCGAGGAGGGCTTAGCCCCTTAAAAATATTCCATGTTATACATGGCATACTGCATACAACATACTTAACTACTTAACTCACAATATTGTGAGTTATATATATATATTGTGAGTTAATATTATATGTAACACTATATAGTGTCACATATAAAAAAAGGACTCACTGCAGTAAATCTACCTTGGCTCAGGATCTAAATTATATTAACATGATATTTAATAATAGGGGTAATCTACAAGTTATTTTAAGTTCTGGTAACAGGACTGTAGCCCTCCCCCAGACTTTATACCCTAGTTGCGCTTATGCCGTCAAGGTGTCCCCCGGTCTCCCACCGGATTGTTAGATATAATTGTATTTAGCCATTGGAACTGTACTACAGGTGCCTATGTATGATGGTTGTAATAAGAGTTATTCTAATACTTTATCCCGACTCCCCCCCCCCACCGTGTTATGATAGTCGTAAGGGCGTACATTTACATACGCCCGTAACAGCATTTGAATGTCATGAAATAAATCCGACAAAGGTTTAAAACTATCATGTTTATATTTTGTTTTCCCTTAATATCTTATACCGGTTGCGTATCCCCGTAATTTTATTTTTTTATTGATGTTTAATACGCTAACATAACAATAGCAAGTATGGTCTTGTTATTGTTATTCGAGAAAAAAAAAATTGAAACCATTTGTGTTTCCTTTACATAAAATGTGCGTTAACATGTACATATTTTTATGACGTTCGTTTTATTAACGCAACGTTATCCTTACTACGTCAACCTTTCACTGGTGCAAGAGCAAAGTAGTATGCGTATTTATTCGAACTCGAACCAAAAATTTCATTTTAATTTTTTTTTTTTTATCTGTATCTAAGACTTTTGATGCGTGTGTTTGAATACAATCATGTGTGTGTGTGTGTGTGTGTGTGTGTGTGTGTGTGTGTGTGTGTTTAAGTGCTTCTGAGACAGCTCTTATCACTCGTTAAAGGTTTTTACGACACCCTATGGCCGACCACTTGAACGACGTGTGTATTGCAATGTAGGTAATAATGGATAGTCACTTGGAAAGCGAACATTTTATTAATAACGGCGGTAATATCACCCTCTTAGTCTCTTACGGGATAAACAACATAACTTAAGATACGCAATATCTCAGATCCACTACTCGGCTTACATACTTACTACGTCGTTGTGTATGTGTGTATGTAGGCACGTATATGGTTGACACTAAACCGTGGTCGTAGCGTATGCATCATTTCGTGTCGCACATCGTTTGAGATATATTAAATTATGGCACTCGGCGGAGACTTCAGTAGCAGTATTAAAAACGCGCTTCAACGAAATAATTATATGAGTTTAAATCTATTTCTGAAAAGGGTTATCAATAACTTTATTTTTGAACAAAATAGCATAAGAGATTATATGGTATGAACGTTATTAACATAATGACTACGATGGCTAACTTTTCAGCAAGTTTTTAATGTTTCTTTTAATTTTTTCGGGGACGTTTCCTTCTATGCCGTCAACCGTATTTGAATGAAAGAACACATTAATATTCGTGATGTGTGCATTTTAGAAACTTCCTATCATATAAAGTACAATATATTCATAGATCTAGTTTCGAGGTAAGAAATATTTTATTTGGAACGAATCAGTGAATTTCTTTTTAGTTTTTGATCAATTACACCAGCTCCAAACAATTTAATTATAACGGATTTTCACCAACAATCTATAATAAGCTAAATAACATGTATGCAATAGGAAAATCGATATTTGTAATATGTTTCAGGACATCGCATAAGGTGATCGATGTGATCATAAGAAGTTTTTTTTTTTCATTTTGTTTGTTAATAATCCATTGATTATAATGTATGCCGAGATCAAGAGACACATTCGGCCGTAGTTTTGCAGCGGATCGTATAGCGTAACATTTTCTAATAAGTTTTTGAATAAAACGTCGATTGTGCAATTAATATAGGTGGGGAGAAGCCCATTGGTACGTCACACTTGCCTTCCATCGAATTCCCGTTGCTAAACGTTTCCGTATATCCATATCCGAACAATCGTCAGCATTCCATTTCATAACGATACACCGCGAACACGTTGCGGCACAAATCGTTAGTAAAAATCGGCTTAGATTCTATTTCATTTGCACAAGGATACACCGCATACGATACGACGTTAATATTACTTGTGTTACATTGCGTTCAGTAATAATATACGATAACTGGGCGGGCTTCAGCGTACCACTCACTGATCGAGCGGATTGGATACCGCGTTGTTTTGTACGGAATGTTTTTTCGCGATTCGAATAACTGTAGATTGTACCCGTAATCCGCGTGGAGGTCGGAACCACCAAAGGAAAATATGTTCCAGTACAATGGAATCGTATGCGTTCATACAATCGTTGGAATGTCCGCATTTTTAATGTTGTTCAACGTTATACGACGTCACACGACGTTACGACGTGCTACACGAGTGTGTATTTCTATTTCGGAAGCATCAAGGCATGTTTCTTACAGAAATGTTAGCTTTAGATATGCGTGTACTGGCAGTGAAATATTTTGATAAGTGTTCACGTTTTAAATCGTTTTCCCGTTTACACGTGTACTATAATGATATCTATAATCGGAGGCGGATCTGAAGCTTGTTTAAGAGGAGAGTGGATCGAATAGGAATATCATTACTATTATTGTATCATATTATCCTTTTTTTTATTTTTATTTTTTATACTGAAACAGTCTACAGTCCATACAATGTGTATGTTCAGTAAGTAGGTTTGATAAATGTCGTGTATAAAAATATTAATATGAGTTGGAAAATGATCCACTAGTAACACCCCAGCACGTGTGTTGATTATTGCGAGATGCTAAAGCAAAATGTTTCCACATCATTTCCTTTCGACAATACACTGTGGGTTATCTGTTCGATGATGGTTTAGTGATCAGAAGATTAGTGTGCGATTGGAGTTTACTGTGGAATATAGCATAAAAAAAAATGTTGGTTCGATTTAAGGCTCAGTCTTTGAGATCTTTCTGAAGGTTACTGTTTGTACAAATGTTGGTTTTATATTTATATTATTTTATCGTATCAAATGGAAAAAAAAATATATACTCGAAATAAAAAATTTAAACATTTAAATTGTAAAACATTATTTAACGTAATTTTTAAAAACCGTACAGTTTCTTTTTTATAGATAAAAAAAAAGTTTCGATACTGTGCAATAACAATGTTAACGTGGCATATGAACAACTAAAGCGAGGATTTATATGCATTTGCATTTTCATTCTAATTGGTCGTATATAGTATGATATGCTAAGTTAGCATAAAATGTATTTAATGACACAACGATTTAAACAATTAAACTTTTTTAGTGCATTTGTTTTGCATATTTCGACATTTACACATTTATTTTTATTTGAAAAGCTTATTTTACGATTTTAATTGCATGTTTTATATTTTTAGTGCATTTTCGATGTCTTTTTTTTAATAGTTATTGTAATATAAGAGGTAAATTTGTTTATAAAACATTTTGAAAAGTATTATCAAAAAACGAAAGCTACGACACCTTTACTAAAATATTAAAATTTTTGAATGGTGAAAGTGATTAAATTCAAACCAGCAAAAATGTATCTCCAAATTATATATTATTTAAATACCTATTACTTCTGTAGATGAAGAAAAATAATTTTCAAGATAGACGTATACATTTGTTGAATAGAAAACGTCAATCAATAGTTTTTGAAAATAGAGCTAAAATTTTTTCATACAATGCAATTCACATTTAGATAAAAAAAATATCTTTTTGGATACATTTTTGATATTAATTGATTCCTTTTTTTTTTGCAGATAAAACTACCTACAAAATTATTTTGGTAAATTAATTATTTAAAAATTAGGAGAATTTATGTATTAATAAATATTGATATACAATATGAAAATAAAACAATTAAAAAATACATATTAAACGTGCCTTTACTTATTTATTTGATATTATTACAATAATAATAATAATAATAATAATAATAAAATTGTTTTCCCAATAAAATTTTACATGCATAGATCTATAAATAGTATAAAACAAAGTCACTTCCAGTGTTCGTCCCTATATATGCTTTTATATGCTTTAATATACATTTAAATGATTAGATAGGTACAAGATAAAAGATTAAATCCAGTATAATGAGAATGAATTGATGATAGTACTCAAGATTAATTTATATGCAGTTAATAATTGATATGAATCGAAAAACTTGACTGCGTACAATAACTGTTAACAAGTGTTTTCAATTAAAAGCAATTAACATAATTTTTTAAAAGCCGTTTGTCATTTACCGTTTATACGCTCAGTTTGTATTACATTATTGCTCAAACTAACAATTTCCGATTCAACAAACTGAAAATGAATGAATTTGGTTTTTGTTTTATTTTTTCACACCACCAAATAGTTTTGAAATTTATTTTTATTTCAATTAATGTCTTCGTCATAAGTTCCCAACAAAGCTATCAATGTAGTATAATTAATACAATACGTATTGTATACATATTATACTCCAACGTGTGATAAATTGAAACAATATAATTTAATTAATAAAAAAGTTATTTTATAAACGTACAATGGTAATTTTTTCGTATCCACCTTGAAATTCATAAAAATTCGTTAGATCTATTATACTATTATTCTCTTGTACTTTATGACTTCATTGAATTTGTTTTGTAGCCGAAATCGATTTTTTTTTTCAATGATAATAACTTAAAAACCAATTTCATAGTACACGCAAGTACACAGTGCTGTGGCCTCCTGCAGCTGCAAACCAACACAAAGTGCCAAAAACTTGGTGAATTCAAATTGGATTTTGGAATTGAAGCCATGTTTCCGAGAAGACTTAACTGCTCACAAATTGTCAAGTTATTTGTCTTAAGGCACTCCATCTCCCGAAGAAAATGTTTACACCTCTACAAAAATATTTTATTGCTTTGCATAGCGCTTGTCGCAGTATTGTTATATCTGATATTAAAAAAAATTATACATATATATATTTGTAATCATTAACCGCTACATTATACATGTACGTCATATCTGTTGAATTCGAGTGTAATATATTTCCATGTGGACGGGAGCGGATTTATTATTGTTGACGTGTATAGCTGAAAAAAATGAATAAAATATTGCACATTTTGGATGTCCACGAATGATGATTGTTATCGTTCATTCAAAAGAATACTATTGGATAAATACATATAAGTGTGTTTTGTGAACAAGCAAAACAAAATAAATATATATGTCACGCGTACCGACCAATGTTTTAAAACATAAAATAAAATAATTTTTTTTCAATTATCTTTATAAATTAAGGAAAGATAATATTGTTTTCCGCATATAATTATATATTATACAAAGCGACACGAGTCTACAGCGTAATTCTCTGTGACGCCTATATAATGGTTTATGATTGGTGACCAAAAAATAATTTCTTTTATGACATGCATCGTATGCATAATTAAAACAACGACTACGAATGTAGATAAAATGTGGGCTCTGTTTTGCGGTTGAATGCGAAGGGAAAATAAAGAAAATAACGTATCGATGAAAATGTTCATTGTTAAACGTATGATCCCGCTCATGTATTGCGATATTAAGTTTCAAACAATATCACATTGTATAGGTAGTAAAATATACCAATATCATCTTTCAGATAGCCGAAGACCTTTCACGGAGGATAATATACAGAATTCATCAGTTCTATGTACAACTATATTTACTATTATTATTATTTTAATATGTCTCCGCGCTGGACATTTTTTGTTCGGTATTTCATTACGGCATACAATAATAATATCATAATCATAACGTATATAATAATATATCGATTTCCCAGATGAAAATAATGTTCTTGTGCAACACGATACAGTATGATTTCTGCCTATAATGATACATATTGATCATAGCGAGTATTAATCTCATTATTGGGCATTAATATTATGTGTAGGATTAGATAACATTATCGAGTGCGATTTTACCGCCAAAATTTATTTGAGAATATTGAAAAAAAAATGTTTAATCCTGTGCTATAAGGTCACAGTTTAATAATAACGGAATAACATTCAAACTATACGGGCAGAACTTTTAGAATTATGCATTTGAAGCACCTATCTTTTTTTTGTTGTTCAGTTTCTAAATGAAAATACATGTGTATTCGAATTTGAAATTCCTAATTTATAATTTTAAAATAATTGCATGCTCTATATTCTATTAAACAAAATTACATTTAAATATTTTGAAACTATTTTTATCACGTAAAAATTATTTATAAATAAATACATGTAATACATTTTATTATTATTAATACAAATTTTTGAAAATTTTTCTATCTGGCTTTTTAGGTAATTTTTAAAATGTTGTTTCATTTCAAAATTTCGTTCATATTAAATCTAGATTTATGGTACAAAAATATATTTTACCAAATATTTTTTAGTACTAAAAAAAAAAATGTCAAAGCATTTAAATTCTTATGCCCAGATTTATTGATTTATAAGCTTGAATAATTTAAATCACTTTGGATAAAATTGGTACTACGATCAATCTTAAAATCAAAAATTAGTTTTAAAAATAAAATTTCCATTAACAATACTCTCACTAGATCCACGTGGTAGTAAAGTATTCAAATTCGAGTTCCTACTCAATCTTTAAATATTGTCCCAATCCAAACCTTTTATACCATATGTTTATGGCTTGTTAAAAAAGTATTCTATACTCATAGTATAAATGCTACTCTATACAAAGACTCAAAAATACCAACAATAAATTAACTTGCAGAAACCATTATAAAAGATTCCACTTCAAATTAAATGTCCACATATATAATAGGCATTCTCACAACACATATCCTGACGACTCAAAAGAAATTGGTCAAGAAAATTATTTCTTAAAAAATATATATATATATATATATATATAATAGGTTTGTACAGGCATGCGTAAGACCACATTTTCATACGTGAATTTATATTGATTTAGATTTGATTATGTATGTCCAAATCAATGATAAGTTAATATCAAGAGAATGCCAGTGTTGTGTCCGTCTTTTTCAAACGTACAGCGTTTAATACAACAAATTTCATATTGATAGTTTAAATATTAGAATAGATCTATCATGATCTATCATCAAACTTAAAGGGAACAATATTATCTGCGTGATGTCGTAGCTTTTTTTATGATGTTTTAATTTCCAAGCTAATTAAGAATATATGAAATATTACAATTTAAAAAAAGCTCATGAATCGCTTGGAAATATAGTGATCATCTGTGCAGGACATTGCGATTGTTACCACATTAATTATTTAACGATACATCATGTTCCTGGTTGATTTAATTTCATAGTAAGAAGATAAGTAAGTAGTTAATAAACAGAAAACATGTATTTCGAAGGAGTTATAAGTTATTATACAATAATTTAAGTAAAAATAGCTAACTGCTATGTATAAGTTATTAGTACTTGTCACCACAACTAGGGAGAGATTGAGGGTTGTAACTCCTACCCTTTATCTAAAATATATATTAACTGAAAATATACCACTATCTAATTTTCTCGTAGAGTTTTGAATTTTTATAATATACATATATGTGTTTGTGTGATTGGACCGTTTTATTTCGAAGCGCGTTTCGGTTAATTAATTTCTTAATACTATTATTTCAATTATAATTCCACCCATTCAATTAGCGTTATAATCAAAATAACCGTGCTTAACAATTGTATTAATAGCATCCAAATTAATCAAATCGCAACGATACAGCACGCGAAAGTAATTGTTTCCAACCAACCGACTTTAACGTTATTTTCTTTCTTTCTTTTTTTCCCCCCGTCACTGATTTGCTCCATTATCATTATTTTTACTTACCATTTATTATGATACACCGGCTGGTGAATAGAAATTATTTTACGGCAGGTGCATATTAAGTACATGTAGTTGACACACATTTTATCTTAGACAAAAACATTTTAATAGCTATGACGAACGATTGAGTGTTGTGAGTACCATTATGTACTTTTGCGATGCATGAACATAATTAAACGTATTAAAGGTTTTAACGTGCCCGAAAATTTAAAATAAAATTTGTTGATACATATATATTTCTGAGACTCAAACATAGTTAAGGAATCTTATACCTACTACATTTTTCCGTTCTAACTCGATAAAACACTTACAATATTACTATGCCTTCGAGGCTGACAAGGAAATCGTTTTTCGATTTACACACGTTTTCAGTGTTCTTCTCAAACTTTTAAAAGTAAAATTAAGTTTTGCGAATAAGACATTATACTTAAACACCCTTAAAGTCACTAATCCATAAATCATAAATTTAATGTGCTTAGGTAAGTCTTAGTATGAAGTATAATAGGAAGTAGTAAAACAGGATAGGTATATATATATATATATATATATATATATATATACACACTATTGTATATCGCACTTTATTCGCGAATATCCATAATATATTATAATATGATTTAATTATATCTCCTGCAATCGATAAAATAACTTTTTGTGGGGAGCTCATTTATACAAATACAGTATATTTTACTACACGAAATACCCTAAAATATTATTAATTATTGTATAATAAATATCTGTGTACTAGAATATTATATTTAGATATATATAGGCAAGGCTTTTAAGACAAAAGTTTTTTTGATTTTTAAAATTAACAACGTTTTCTGGTATAATAAATTACAGATTCCTAAATCGGATAAGAAAATATGATACGTGTGTGCAGTCAGCTTTTACTTCGCCACTTTCTTCTTCTTATAAAATAGTGCACTATCTTCGCTTTCAAAATCCGAACGTCTCAAAATATATTTAGAGATTATTATTTGCGGTCTAGTTTTTCATCCAAAATATTTATGCAAAAGTGAATGCAATTTTCGTCAATTATTTTGCCTTGAAAGTTTATCAGTGGTGGATTTAACAATCAGACGTGTCCGACAGGTTGTGAATTTAATGTTAAAATTTGGTCATTATTCTGGAATATTTTTGGTTTATAACTAATTTATTTTGGATCAATGAAATGCTCTATTTATGCATAAAATAATATAACTCGAATGTTTATAAACTTTACATATCAGTTATATGGTTGAAATTGAATAGTACTGACAAAAACATTAATTCTACTTGTAAAAATAATATTAATTCGAGAACGGCGAGTGAAAATAGGATAAGGATAGGCAGGTTTGGAGTCTCATTAATCGTAAATAAAATAAGAGGAAATATAGCATAGAACAATTAGGAAAGCGGCAGCAACAATCGTCAAAAAAAATAAAAAGGAAGACAACTGATTAAGTGATAGTTGGATATAATTGGGAACGATATGAGTATAGCTGGTGGGTGTATTAAAGTGACGTAGATCAAGACAAATAGAGATGGAAAACTGCAGGAGGTTGAATATTAGTTGAAAGTAATCGAGAGTGCCAAGGAGAGAAAAATAAAAATACTATGATCCAAATATGAACTCTAAATATTATAATTTTATTATAATATTTATAATTATTCTTACTAAAAATATTTAGACCTTACCTAATCTAACTTTAAGCGAGACGATTATTGACGGTAATCACAAGACCATTGAAATGCAAAGGAAAAAAAGAGGCGTGTTGAAATGTAAAACTGATTAGAGCTTTTAAACTAATCAATTGGATGTTTTTAGTAAATCAAATATGAATATTCACGATAACCCGAAGTCAAACGTCCGTCCGGGATGTTTCTATTAGATTCGTCTCAGGAATGATGTTAGCATATAATTAAACACGTCGACGACGACGGTAACAGTACAATATACAACAGTAGTTCAGTGAAACCGAACGGGATATTAAAAATTATAACATACACCTGTTGGTGGTGAAATCCAAACTAGTGTAATGTACATAGGGCGACGGATGAACTAATTCCGTAAATATCAAATCGATCGAAACCTCTAATGATGCGATGCATGATGCTGGGGATAGTGATTTATGCGATGGTGGACTCGGGTCGGGGTTCGGTAGGGACACTTCATCGTTCCGTATGCACGTGTGGGTAATACGGTATATCGGTACGGTGTACGTTGTTCACTCACACACACACACTCACATACCGCATATTATATAATACATATTATGTATGCGCACGTGGAGAAGCCAATTATTTGCAATCACCAAAGTACGGTTAATCGCAAATGGTCTCGTCGCGTTCAACAAACGCCAAACGGCGTACATTAGTATTGTATTACAAAAACTATATATCTCTAACCAAAAACAAAACAAGAAAAATATTATATTTAGTGGTGTACTACTGGTAAATATATTCGTGGGTATACGCACTAAAAAAATATGGATATCGATCTTAAAATAAATGTCCTCGCTTCACTCGACAATTTTCTCCTCTCGATACATACGAAAAAATGTAATTAATCCTTTGTGCCCAGGGGTGGATAGGCCCATAGGGTAAAAGGGATTTTCCCTGTGGGCCCTCGTCCTATATTATGTTGGTGACCCCCTCGATACCATTAATTTTTTCATGGAAATTTATTATTTTTTTTTTTTATAGTTAAACTATTTAAATTAAATTAGGATGATTAAATATAATACATTTTTTAAAAGCAAATTTTTTTTTTCATTTTGATGGCCTCATTAAAATATTTCCCTGTAAGAAAAAAACTACCTATCCACCTCTGTTTGTGCCTACATGTTTATCACTTCTAACAAGACTATAAAATATAAAACTACAACATATACATTTGCCACGCGTTATAAATTGCACGAGATTTAAGAACCACGTGCTGAATGCCCACACTCCATATTATTTTATTCGATGTTATTCATTACGTTTAACAAAATACATTAAACACAGCGAACACTGTAATCTTCAACGGATAAATATTTCGTTCGATATCATAGTTTATAACAATTTCTCCAATGAAATATTGATATTACTATTAAATTATTATTATTATTATTATTATTTTGTTATTTTAGAAGCGTATACTCGTAAAATAATATTTTACATTAGGTATACGCCGAAAATCGAATATCTACTGATGGGTAGACACCGCGTATACGTACCAATACACCCCTAATCGTATTATAATATTTATCTTGTTTTGTTTTTACCCCTTCCGTCGCCGTGCCATAATGATATACGACCGTTAATAAAACAGGAATACGAAAATACGTATGGCGTACTTATGGGATGTGCAGGCTGTTATTTCATGTACACATATTGGTACAATGCGAGCGATATTTTATCGAGGACGTATTTTTTTCGCAAACGTTATAAATTTGTAGTCAGAAATCGACCGATGAAAAATAAAACAATACTCTATGTTTTCATTCCTACGCGCTTTTTATCAACAGACGGCAGATATAATAATAAGTATAAGTCATTTGCGTTTTTACGATTGTTTAATGTACCTACGTTACCATAACAACAATCCTGGCGACGAATTAAGACAGCGGCGTGCTATTCGAGATCCCGAATGGCTTTTGAAATTAGTTTTGTCGAGACCAAACCATAATCGTCCCTAGTTTTTGGTTTTTTTTTAAAAATTATTATGATATCGCATAAAATACTGTCGTGGATTTTCAGTCAGTACGAGAAAAAGTTCTTTAAACCGCGTGTATTCTGCACCGACTTCAAAAAAAATTAAGTAAAAATTAACTTTCAGTGAACTCTGCAGTAAATAATGAGTATTCCCACCATGCAGTGTTATAGCGCATTTATTTAGGAAAAGAAAAACTAAACAAAATATCTTAAATTTTAAATTGGTCACTATTGTAGGTCATACTTAAATTTTGAAATTATTTTATGCTTTTCGTTGTAATTTTCCTTTGTATACTTGATGATAGTGTTCTTCATGGTCCGGTCTAGTACCGTCCAAACATACAAAAATTATTGAATTGCCGGTTTGATCTGGTTCAATATTTTTAGGAGTAGTTCGGTCCAGTCTTCAAATCAAATGCATTATTTTCAGTCCAGTCCGGTTTCAAAAAAAATAAATGAAAATCACTCCAGTCCGGTCTCAATCATAGTACTTAAAATCTAAATACAGATATTTTTATGTAAACAAATAATAGGAAAAACATCTACAACTTTAGGTATATATTTATTTATAAAATCGGGTAGTCCGGTCCTTTAATAACTGGTCCTGTCCGGTCTAAAAATAATATGAAGCCGTCGGTTCAGTCCAATTTTGGTCTTTAATTAACGTTTAAGTGTGGTCGGGTCCGACTTCGGACCCCTGGTACAACTTGTAATCCGGTCTGGTCCTTAAAATAATGGACCGTGCAGAGCACTACCTGATTAGTTTCTAACTGTGTTGCACTCGTACACTCGTGTACCCGAAAATAATAAAACGAAACAACGTCGTTTCGTTTCGTATCTGCTGTGTAAACAAAACATCATTGAAACATTCTGCGCAGTAGATCGCGTACCTTTCATCGTATCACGCTCTGCAAAGAGCGTGCGCATTTTATGACAGTCGGAGTTGTTTCACATTTTTACGACGAGAAAATAACAGAAATAACACAAAAAGGTGATATAATTCGCACCAGAAACTGTGCTTTAGCGGTCATTGCGGTAAGACTTAGACTTAGACGTTTTGTAAGTCCAGGGTGGTCAGTGATCACCATCGTGGTCTCGTCGATTTGAATAAGCTACTACTCGATGGTCATCTCGAACACCTGTTACATCGAAAATATTGTATTTATTTATATGTATATATTTTTTTTGTCAAACGGACGGACAACAGCCTTTCTTCTGTACGGCCTCAATGAGATTCACGTAGTGTGAAGGTCAACACGCCACCGCGGACGGAGTACTGTTATTTCATTCGCAATATCATTGATCTCCAAATGATTATCATTGTCATGTTGAAATCAGTGTCTGTCAGCTGTAACGTCGGGTCGCACATCAATCGTCATGGTCAACTGTATTTTTGTCGCATGCGGAAAACGTACAGCCGGATAACCGTACATCTAAACGTATCGAATAAGCGGCTCACGTGTACTCGCCCAGTCGCATGATGTTATCACGAAACGGAGGCGGTGAGAACCGACATTCCATTGACCATTAAAAAAACATTATATACATTATTATTAATTAATAATTATATACATTATATACAATAAGAACTGTGGAACTCGCCGAGTTGTACGCCGAAAATATTTATTTTTTTCCTCCACAATCGCAGACACTGATACTCCGTTTTGCGTAATGTGAACGTATGGTAGTGGACTGTATTTAGATAATAATTGCATTTTTAAATTACAATTATATTTAAAATTAATTTTAAAAATGCTGCTTGTCAGCGTTACACGAATCGATTCTCATATCACGTACAACGTTCGACTGGACACCCGAATTCGCTTAAGAATTTATATTTTATAGTCCTGGTTTATAATCTTAACCGCGATATCATAATATAATATTATCTAACCATACATCGATATTAAGTGACACAAACAAATACAACGTGATCATTGCGTTCAGCCTTGATGATAAATTTAACATTTTGATGTAACAGTTAGGTATATTGAATATATATTATATTATATAGGGCGCATTCGAAATATTATGGCGAACGAAATAAATATGGTTCAAAATATTATGTCGATACACTACGGCAGTTTAAGTTCAAATGCGAAAACCATCTTAAAACAAATTTTTCTGTCCTAACATTTCAGAAGATAACATATAACCAACAGTGAATTATATTTCTAACATTGTTGATTAAAATATGATGTGTTTCGAAGTGTATATTATAATTCGTTGTGTAGTTACTTAAAACCCGCACCACAATTGTACATCGCAACGCTTTTTTTTATTTATTATTATTGATCATTATTGCATTAGCTACTGGTGCACTAGTTATAAATTAGCATTTTATTTACATATAGATTACACTTAAGTTTATGTTTATATTATGTTATATAATTATATTTCCTTTGAGAAATTTTGTAGTTAATATTTGGTGTTTATATACACTTTTTACCGCGATAATAAATCACGTACAATGCGTGTCGGTACACCACGATGAGGTTTATCTTGATAGCACGGTGTTGCTAAAATACGTGTACAATACAAATTCAACTTGGCCACATAATATTATTTGAAGAGATAATTTGGTTTTCTCGTAGTGTTACGTCTAAGAACATATAAATCATCATCATCAACTTTTGTGTAACGCGCTACTCGTATGCTAATGTACTACCACGAATGAAGTAATTCGATTGCACTGCATTATATTAATATGCGCTTCGTCTCGGTGACGTTATCGAGGTGTGTGCATATCTTAATGTGTATCGCGTATATAATAGAAGACTTTATCGTTAATAAATAATAAACATAAATAAGAAAATCGTATTTATAAAACTGTTATGCTTGGAATTAATTTACTAATTAACTTTACCTGAAGTATGGAAAGTACCATTAATTACTGCTGTAACGAGGGTACAGAGTGAAATATCTTTGGACACTTCGAGAGGTAGAAAAAAAAATATGAAACATAGAATACTAGAACGGCCATGTACTCGTAAAAACCATCGAACAAACCGGTTTTAGTCGTTACAACGTTTATTAATTTTCAAATCAATGTCTCGCAAATACGATTACGCATACGTTTGTGTTAAATAATATTCTAATTTAAATATTTCAAACACAATTCCAAATGTAGATCTCTGATAATATTGTTTTTATATGTATTTATTCCGTATGAAAATGATGTGTATAGTAATAATTGGAAATCACGTAAGGAAAATGTACAATGGTAATGACTAGGGCTAGGATTTGTATGCAATAAAAAATTGTAAAATATGCATTTTATTTACTAAAATATGCAAAAATATGTATTAAATTTTTATAAGATAAACACAAAAATATAGTTACAAAAAAAAAAAAATAAAATAAAAAAAAATATTGAAATATATCAGTGGTTGACTATTTGTCTTAGTATAATATAATTGAGAAATAAAATAAAATAATTTAAAATAAAATTTATGTTTGATAAAAATATCAAGTTTTATACTTTAATCAGCAGAGCTAAAATGAAATACGAAATATTAACATTTAATTATAAATATTAATTATGAAATATACTATAATTCATTTTTCGCATTATTATAATCAAAATATGCAATAATATTCATGTTATTCAATATATACAATAATATGCATTTTATCCAAAATATGCAAAAACATGCAAAATAAAAACATCGCTATATATCTCATCATGAGGTGATTCGTGGACATTACTGACAAAATCAATAATCAAAAATGGCAAAAAAAAACATGCTGTTACATACAAATCATAGACCTGGTAATGACATTTGTTGCATATGCTATTCTTATAAAAATTACTATCAATCCGTTCGTCAATGAAAATGCGCGGCGTATTCGATTTTTGTGTTAAAACAATAGCCCCTAAATAATACATTTTGTTATGTATATAGATGGAAAAAATTACCTCAATAATTGTACTGAATGGGTTTTTAATTTTTTTTTTTTTTTTAATATGACCGCGATATTCTGTCCTTATTATTGTTTAGTGCAAGAAAACGTTTATACTACACATATAGATTTAATAGTAACGCTTTTTTTCTTTTTCTTTCCCTCCCTCTTTCTGTACCGGGCAGAGGACACAATTCATGTGGTCTTAAACAACCTCGATTATTAATTAATTGAACAATTTGATCATGCATCTGATTGAAAGTCAAAGAACACCGATTGAAAACAAAACGCGAGATGGAATGATAGAAGATAGATTAAATTATGATGGAATGCTGTATCAAAATAATTATTTGATTATAATTATTAATGATTATTAAGGTAATGCTATTAATACAATTGCAATATAAACGTGTATATTTTGTTTATAAGTGATCAATCATTATAACGTAATAAAGAATTTAATAAAACTATAAATGAAAAACAATAATAAAAATAAAATAAAAAAGCGTCTGTTGTTAATATTAAAAGAGAGTACTTATCGCGTAACCACTTACACAAATATGGTATCAAACTATAATTAATTAGAATTTCGAAGCTGTTTTCGTCCGTTAAAATCATCCGTTAAAGTTAGCTGCTACTTGTTATGAATTTATCTAGCAATGATTCGAGCACCTCATGTAACCAATACAAGCTCATCTATCTCGTTGATAACATTTTACGATTATGATAAAGAATTTCCATCGTCCGGCGCACCGTCCAATATTTTATTGAAATATTTACGATAATCCGATTAATTCAGTCGGCATCCGATCGGCAATCAGATCAATTGAACTCGACGAGGAACATTGAAATCCATCGGATCGGATTGACAATCGAGGTTGTCGAGGAACACACGGACGTGTTACACATATTCCACGCGGCTCCGTGTCGCAAACCTGTATACCGGCGGATCAAAGTGTTTACCCGTTGCAACGCAATCGCGCGATTGCGATTGTATAACGATGGTCGTGCAGCGATCAGCAACAAACCGGCATTGTGTACAACTGTTATGCGCTTAATAATAAAGCTCGCGCACGTGGCCCGCGCGAATCGATATAACTCAACGGTTATTCAACTGTCGATCATAAATTACGTGTATTGTAACCGTTTGCCGCGTGTAACGTCCGCGTCGTATCGGAATTTTTGTTGTCGTACAACACGTAAACGGATCGTTTCGTCACGTTCAATTTGCGTTTGTTTCGTCTTCCCCGATCAGTAAATTGTCCATCGTCCGTCTTAATGAGCGTTCAAGTTTATAGCCACCAGATCCTTGGGGGTAGGGAAGGGGTTCGAGGAAACTGGCCGTACCTTACATGTTGGGGAGGGGATGAGGGCTAAATCTTAAATCTGATGTCAGCATCATATCCATCAAAATTTGAGTTAACCCGTTATATATATATGTATATTCGTGTTAGGTATAATTAATAATAAAATACTAAAATAATAACATTATGATGATAAAAAAAAAAAATAAAATAACGAGTAGTTATTAATATAATGTTGTATAAATAATAATATAGTCACAATTTGTTAATTAACCCGTTAAAATAAGCAAAAGTCGATTAACTACCGACAGCATCGAAGTACCGTCTTATTATTCGGATTATTATTTTTATTTTTGACAATTGAAGAAATTAATTTTATAATAATAATAAAGTGATTTAGGGGAGGGGAGGAAGAAAATCAATAGAAAACGTTGACGTAAGTTAGGAGCTAATAGGACCTAATGAGACTGTCTGACGAACGTTGACATTGGGTAGGAGAGATCAAAAGTGCTAAAAAATTTGCATACGTAATACTTGAATGCTCCCTTAAAGGCAAATTCGTCTCAAACACCCCCTCTCCATCAAAATATGGTTATGAGTCTGTATATTGTGCAACAATATTTTCATACTTTTATCCGGTTGAATACAGTTCGTATTTACTGGCTTACAACTGTTGAACTACGAACGAAATTTCGAATTTACACACGCACAAAATCTAATGAGTATCATTAATAATTGTGTTTTCTTTTTGAATTTTAGGGGCTTTTCGTTTGTACGATGTCGACAACGATGGTTTCATAACAAGAGACGAGATGTACAACATCGTGGATGCTATATACCAGATGGTGGTGAGTAAAAAAAAAAAGAAAAATTCAAACCCTAGAAAATAAATGTAAGCTGTATAACACAATATATCACTAGATATGTATAAAAACGGCTCATTAAAAAAAAAAAAAGACCAATCAGACTCTCCGTACCGTATTAAAGTTTTTAAAAAAAAAAAAAAAATATATTTATTTCGTTAAAAATTGTAATTTATCAAAATACAGGAGACAAATCGTTAGCGGACAAATATTTGTAAATAATGTGTTTAAAAGTCTATTGAAATAAAAACTAAAATACGATTAGGTTATGCGAGTCACGCGAGTTTCGTTAATTTCGAAAACTTAAGATTTAGAAGAGCAGTCATATGAGCAATAAAACTTTTGTCTACTGATACGGAAATCGAATGTCACTGTGCAATTGTTTGTGAAACTACACAAGTTCCTATAAATATAAATGCACGTTGATAAATCACCTCGGGGTTCGGATCATATACCTACGTACGGTGTTACGCAATGCTAGTGTATAGAATTTATATTTCTGTGTACATTTCACAGAATTCTTATCGATTCCAGAAACAACTTGACGATAACAGTCATTATTATAAGTACTTTATGAATAACATAATTAATGAACAGTTAGTGGGTCATCTGCGCTTGGATTAATGATGAAACGTTAGTCTTACACAGAAAAATCAATAGTGGAATATTTATAGTTTTATGGTGTAGAACATTTAAAAACGCATTGTTGCACCGAACGTCAGAAGTGAGGTACTCAATTGTACAACCCATTATTCGGGGTAAAAGAACTGTTGTTCGATGTTAGAATTTAATCCTTTCACATTAAATTGACAAATATTTTAACTTGTATATTTATAAACTTCAAAACCTATCGCAGACACGCATGGTGTCCAGGTTTTTTTTTAACCTGCGCATGATACGTGGTGTGTAATGATAAAAACATATTATACAGTGGTGCATTATTTTTTGCCAACCCTTCTTTGGTATTTACGGTTTCTCGTCTATTTCTCATGGTCACGCATAACCGTGTAAGAGGATACCCGAATAGTTCTGCGTGAACGAGATGATTTTGAGATAAAATAAAATAACATTTTTGACCGATGGCAACAAAAATATATGAAAATCTAATTTCCCATGCGTGTCGTTTTTTTTCTTCTATCAGACGGAGAGGACTTAAATTTCAGAACGGTCCACTAAATCAACAACCACGCACACGTTATTTACAATGACTATACGTTTTAATGCATATACATAGTTTGGGCTTCGTTCTCATATCGAATATTTACAGTAGACAGGATGGTTTTTTAACGTTTAACATTTACGGCGGAAAAAAATTTGAAAAAATTTGTACAAAAACAATTAAATCCATCGATAAAATGAATGTCAAACGGTTTAAAATTACAACTTTACAAGGATAAAGGAATATAAATATAAAATATAAATATAAAAAAGTATTTGAGTGTTACCCTTGGATAATAATCAGTCAACTAAAAACTAACGATGTATGATATATGTGAATAATGTATAATAGACGTAATACGGTTGACGATACGCAACAGGTTTTAAATGAGAATGGATTCATCGATTACTACATGTAAACAGAAATTTATTTATGTTACTGGCAATGTGGAATACTGGGCAATGTACACATTGCCCGGTTAATATGGTCCTGCCCAGGCAATGTAAACCAAGAATATTATCTAATATCGTTATATAATTTTTCTAATAAATTTAATTCAATTATGAATTTATTATAATATATAATATAATATTAATATCATTATGTTATATATTAGCTATCGAATTATTAAATTATCTAATAAATTAAATTTCTAAATTTTATTATATTACAAATATTTTGATAAAAAAAAAAAAAAAAAAATCAATATTATTATTTTAATTTTAGTATAAACTATAATTTTATTATTAGTTACCTATTTATTTACACAAGATTTAGAAGCATGACACTTGGAATTGCATAGTCTATCTAATTTTCTACATTTTCATTTATTTGTTTTGCAACCCTGAGTACAAGTACACCGATCATATCCTTGTCCTCCTAAATTAGAAAAGGAACGGGCTGCTTCTCGCAATGGAATTGAATTACCCGGTACATCTTTGATCAGTACAAATTTTTCTTTACACATCGTAAATTGGTTTATATCAGGCAATGTGCCCATAACATATACATATAAACAATCTGTAGACAAAACGATAACATGATCAATAAATGAGTAGTGCGTTTTTGTTTTTAGTAATTTATATTTATATTTATTTAAAGAAAATACATTATTAACTAATTGTATGAAAATTCTTCAATCAAATATTCGTTTATATTATATATTAAATTAAATTGACACAAGCATCTCATGGAGAAAAACGATCCTTCCATATGTGAAATGTGTGGAGTGGTCTACACAGTCAAACACATTATCATTGAATGTCAAAAATACGAAGACATGAAGAAAAAACATCAAATATCACAATAAATCGGAGAAGCACTCGGACCCGACCCTCAATCAATCACCAAAATCCTACAATTTATTAAAGAAATTCAGCTATATAACCTAATTTAAGCTCTATTATAAGTCAATCATACAATTGTAAAATAATTTAAGTTAATGTCAAAATAATGGCCATAGAAGCCGATGTTTTTAGATCAATAATAAAAAAAAAAAAAAATTAAATCGGTTAATTCACCATCGTTTTGTAAAAATGTTTAAACAAATAAACAGTAGAAAACAAAAAAAAATTTGACTCAAAAGTATTAATCTCACAATGGGTGTCAATATTACATAAAATTACAAAAATGTTTCTGATATATTTTACGTTTATTTTATATTGTGGTAGGTACGTAATAGAATTGCCTATTATTATAAAGGGCTTGAATTTGAATGCACTAAAAACACTTGCAATCAATTAAATTATATTTTTTCTTAATGAAATAACATTTAATACAAATTATTATTTATAGCTTTAAGATTTAAATAATAATATGAAAATTTTAGAAAATGTTTAAAATTATTTGTAATAATTTGTTCTTCGGAATTATTTGTTGTATACATACTACATACACACTATATACACATAGAGAACACAAATAAAAACATATTGATGGGTTAAATACGATAATAATGGATCGAGTTATTACACATACTATAATGTCATATTAACACTGTAAGCACCACGTAACTGATTAAGTGGTAATGTTGCACATAATAAGACTATAATAATAACAATACGTAATTTATTATAGTATAGTAAATATATGGATTAGGTACAAACACGGTTTATAATATACTTATTTACGTATTTCTTGGTTAGGTAATAGTTCCAAAAAAATATAATATTTAGATGCCAGTGTTTTTATAAAATTGTAAATTGACCCACCAACTACAAAAGTTTGAATCATTTTGTTTAATACAAACGTAGAAATATGAATGGTAATTTCATTATGTCCCGCATAAACATTCACTGGAACACAAGTAAAAAACCTAAAAATCCTGAATGTCCCACTAAAATCAAAATGGCTGATATTCCTGCTCTCTATTGTCTGACATTTTTCAAGTACCGTATAAAAGTAACTTTCTATTTTTCTACTTACTCAAGTAATTTACGCTAATTTATCTAAAATTTTTCTCATATTAATTTAAGTAATACACTTTTGTTTCAAATCCTTTTCATAATTTCTATTTGGAAAATGAAAAAACTTATATTTTGTGTGCTTCTATTCATATTACTACGATTTACTACACAACAAATTTTATTTGATTTATTTATATTAATAATATATACTTAATATTACCAGTAATTAATAAAGTTGGCTTAAAACAAGAAGTACCTAGTATAGGTATTATGTTATTTATGTGTACAAATATAAAAGTGAGTAGGCCAAATGAAAATTAAAAAATACTACTGCTGGATAATTGTTTTTATCATGTGTTTAAGTAAATAAAAATAATAATAATTATAATAATAATCTGTTTATTATACAAATTTAATTATCGATTAGATGTATTAAAAAAAAAAAAAAATGCAAAAAAAAACAATGTGAAAAATATATAAATATTTAAATGTATTGAATACAATTTAAAAAATCAGAATTGGACGCTATAAAAGGTGCATAGTATTAAAACCGGTTTATTGAATTTGGAAAATATAAATGTTCAAAAAAGATAAATTTGTTGATAAAAAACACGATTTTAACCATATAATATAGATTTGTATTAACATTATACTTGTATATATTTATACAACAAAAGCAAAATTATACTCAAAAATAAAAATTAGAACAAAATCAATGAAAAATTGAATTTTTATGTTGCTCATGAAGTAGTGACTATAGGAACATTGTTTGAAATGCTCAATGAAATGTTTCGGCCAATAGCTCGAACAACTACAGAAAAGTTGAATTAATTTTCTCCGGGGACGGACGTTGAACCGGATGGTTTTTTGTTTTAAAAATAAGTAATAAAAAAGCGTGTATGAACTGGTTGAACTTTTGAAATTAGAATATAATCGTGTTGCTCTAAACACATAGTAACTAAGTCTATAAAATGATACTTTAACAGAGTAACTATAACTCAAAAAAAAAATCAATTCCTGTAAGTCTAAACGATTTTACATAATATTCAAATTCGTATTTATATGCAAGTCCTTTTCATATTTTTGTGTAGCATGCAGTTCTATGGTGTCACTACAATAACAATAACTAAAACGCATGAGTGTCTGACTAAGTTTCTAAATTATACAAAAACAAACATATTAACAATATTATATTATAACATTAGTATTGGTTTGCTTAAATATGGTTGATTTTTCGACGTATAATAATTATTATTATTAGTTTGCGTGTATATTAATAGGTCATTATGGTTATGGATATGCATTAATTGTGCATCTTCATATTCTTCATTTATAAAATTTGTTCATTTATAGAATTCTAAGCCAGGTTCAATAACATCCATCAATATATTGACTTATATGCGACTATAAATAGCCTGCAATAACGCGCAATACAGCTGTATTATCATATATAGTACAATGAAAGTTATTTTCGATCACATCGGCCACTTGTTGCGCTTAGTGCATTCTATCGCGTTTTCGCGCGTTACCTGGTCTGCTGAATCGACGAAACGGTCTTAAATCGTCACAAATCATTCGGGTGACGAGGGTGAAGGCAACAATTTCCATAATTGAGTTTTATGTAATCGAAAAAATAGCCACCACGATAGTATAATACCGATGTAAATCTCTCGATCGACTATCAAACCGTAAATTACCGATGCATGTACATATATACGTGTTTATCAAATATATTTTCGTATAATCCACTTAGGTGATAAAAGAATAATTACCAGGTATAATAATTTAAAATCGCAAAAAGAAAGAAAAAATAAAATAATTTAGTACACTACAAAATATTAAAATAACATAAGTCATGAGTATAATGAATAGATAGAATTGATTTAAACAGTATTTAATAATTTGGGTTAACAGTGCATTTAAATATCTTATACAAACAAATCAAAATTATTAGGCCAGTTATATACACGAGATATACGATCAATAGGGTTGTTGGAACCATATGAAGTGTGGTGAAACAGAATTGTGAAAGTAAGAAAAGACCAAAAATTGAATGAGGAGATATTAAAGTTAATGAAGATGTAGCAAGTCTGAGCAGGCAATGGTACCTTTCACATTTTTTGAAAGGAACAACACGCATTAACTCACGTCTAATATCGAGAGATACTAAACTAAGGTTGGCTTGAATAGAAGTTAAAGTAAAACTGAGAAGATTAGGATGAAGGCCAAGACATCTTTTATAGCCAATGAGCTGCAAGAAACGTCTATGCACACGTTCAAGTGATTCAATATGACCAATTTATAAAGGGTTCAGTAAAATTGAGTAATACTCTGAGAAGTCAGACTAGTGACATGTACAAAGTTTTAAGACATATTTCATCATTGAATTCCTTGGTGCATCTGATTAAAAAGCTAAGGTTTTTTAAAGCTTTAGTGCGATATTGTTTTCAATATGAGAAGAAAAAGAGAAAACTATTTTTCTATTGAAACGGGAATACACATAATGAATAATGAATGACTAAACAATCTATGAATAGGAATAAATAAGGAGTATTTACTAGAACGTATTTAGTTATTAGGGATGCCATCTGGTAGAGGAAAGGGATTTAACTTAGAGAACTAAGACTTTGAAAAATCTCTCTAACTGATAGCTTAATATTTGCCAAATGCCAAATAAGCAAGGATTATGATTAATTTTACTAACACAGTCATTTATATTTAAACTATAAGTAGAATGGACAGAGCTAAAAATTTTCTTAAATAAATTTGATACCGCATATTCACCGGTCGAATAACTAGTACCAAACTCATTGTATCAGGTTACCTATTATCTAATTTCAAATTTTTGATACATCGCCAAAAAGATTTGGGATCAGTAGTGAGATCTGATTGAATTTTATATTCAGATATTGGGTATGACATTTTTAAGATTTTCTTTTGCATAATCCACGTATATGGAAATTTAATTGTATCTGACGTAGTTTTGAACTCTGCGTAAGAGTTTTTTATTCAAAATTAATGTTTTAAGTTCCTTACTGTACCATGGAGAAAAACTTGATTTATGTTTCAAACATTTCGAAGGAAATAAGTTGATGACGTTAAAAATAGTGGAATAATAGTTTGTAATCATAACAGAAAGCTCTAAAGTTTCATTTAATAACGAATCCCAATCAATTGTATCAAAGTAATTATTCGTGAAATAATAATTAGTTCTATGAAAATTGAATTCAAAAGATGTGAGGTTTGGATCTAAGGATGGTAGGTACATGAGATGGACTGTCGTTTTAAGGAACCGGATGTATCAGTCAGTTGGAACTAGAGAAACGGGACATTTTGTATTTATTAGTGGTATTTGAGTGAATATAAATAAACAATTATTGTATTGACAATAAATGCTATATTAGTTCACCAACCAGTACAGACAATGCATTGTTAAAATACAGAAATTATATTTATTATGTGATGAGAAGAGGAGCGGTAGGAGTACATACTTGCGAAACTATCTCAGGAGAAAGAATATCAGTTTTAGATAAGATAGCTGTAGTAGAATTTTCTTGCTTCAATAATTTAGAATTAATAGATTCAATTTTTGTACTTAAACCGACTAAGGCATTCATAATATCTGTGAGTGAAAAATCTTTCTTACTTCCGGATGAAGTTGATTTTATCGGTGATATATTCGTATTTATGATTGTACGATGAAGTATAATTTATTTTAAAATAATATAAATTCTGTTAATGATAAGAATGTACAGTCAAGGTCATCAATTAGTATAGGTTTGACGTTGAAGTCATGAACGTTATCTAGACGACCAAAAACAATTAAATACTGGCCTTGATGGAATATTATCAACATAACATCTAACACTGAAAACAACAAAAATGTAATAAGCCTATAAATCAATAAAAATTGGAACGCTTAATAACTGTACAAGTAAGAACTTTATATAATAAAACAATTTGGTAAAAGTTCATGATTATATTATATTTTATTTGTACATAAAATCGACGAGTCGTTATCGAAACGGACAGGATGTAAGATAAACACGACCGTATTCAACGAAGTCGATTTATGAACTGATTTTTCCTGTCTTTTTTTTTTCCTGTCCAAAATACCTAGTTTCCATGTTTTTTGCCTAATAAGGTGCAGTATAAAGCAAAAATGTTTGGTATAAAATTAATAACTGAATTAAACAATTGCACCTCAATGTTAAACTATTACATTCCTGGTACGGTCATGGCTCTAATACACATATAGTATTAAAAATACTCTTCTGCTTACAATATAAAAGTGTAATCCTTTTTCCCCTAACGAATCTAGAATTTATTTTAAGAAAAATGTGAAATTTATAAAAAAAAAAAAAATGAAAGATTCGGAAGATTCGAACGCATTTGTTTTTGATTTACGAAAACACATGTAGAACTACAACTTTTCCCCCGTCGCATGTGCATGTTTACTTAAGGAACACAATGATGTAGTGAAAAGAGAGGGTAGTTTCAAAATTTGTTTTGATGTTAGGTTCAAAACGTAGAGCCCTAAAGTACACAAAATAGATGCCAAAACGTCCGCGAACTACTGGTAATAGTACTACACGCAACAATTTTCTCATACAGCAAATAATCGTTTCTGTTCAACTACTCAATTATTTAGGTTTGGTTTTCAACAAGTTTTCGTGTATTTACATAAAATATCGTTATACTAGTTTCAGTTAATTTCGAGAACTTGGCTATATATAATATACATATATATTATACGTATTATATATTATATTAATGAGTAACTCGTAACCCTTATTGTCTCTACGAATCGACTTAATTCACTGGTTTCGTATCCGAGGTATTTACAAAAAAAAAAACAGTCACACAACGTGCAACAAATTCGTCACATAATATTTCCTGTTATTATAATAAAAAAAAATTGTAATACTACATTACTTGTTAGCGTGTAGTAATTATAATAACAATAATAATAATAATCGACCGTAAAAATAATATAACCGGCATCGATTCGCGATGTTCGAATATACAGTTGAATTCACTTATAACAATCTCTAAGGGAATAGAGAATCAGATCGATATATCTGAACTTTGTTGTATCCCGATGACAAAAAAAAGACTTGAAAAGTCGATTTATTAAACAAATAATATAAATAGTAAATATTTTTATCATAAATGTGTAATTGTACAAGCCAGATTATGAATGAAAAAAATGTATGTAAAATGTATTGGCCGAGTAAAAATGGTAGATTAAGTACCGGTTAAGAGCCGATTTTTAACTTTGACATCGAGTAATCATCTCTACTAATTATATATATGTTTACAATTTTTTTGAAAAAAATTAAAAAATCAATTACTTCGTCCGTAACTGCGAACAATACGAGATTTCCAACTTGCCAGACGAAATCCAATTCGTTGTTATTGACGAATAAAAAAAAACTACATTTAAAAACGTATTCAAAAGTAACATTGTGACGTCAAACACGATGTAAAGTGGGGTCTGACCAGAACATATTTTAAGTAATTTTCACTAGGTGACGTTTCAATAAAATTGTCTACCATCGTAGTTTATAGACGTGGTATTCTTTTGCAGAGGAACAATACAGGGAAAATCAACTGCTGTCACTAGGATCGTTATGAGAATGTGTTGGTTAGTGGCACGATTAACCACCGCTGGGTAGCATTCACTGGGGGTCGCTAGCATAGGCGCAGCTAGGGTAAAAAATTTGGGGGCTACAGCCCTCCTACCAAAACTTAAAATAACCGGTAGATTAGCCCTACTCTTGTATACCATGTTGATATATTTTAGATTCTGAGCCAAGTTGGATTTACTGCAATGTGTCACTTGTATGTGACATTATCGTGAGTTAAGTATGCTGCGTGCAGCATGCCGTGTATAACATTGAATATTTATGGGAGGGGGGGGGCTAAATCTTGGTCAGGGTGGGCTACCCTAGTTTCGCCTATGGGCACCGGTGCTTTGAATGTTCAAATATGCTCTGAGCCGAAATGCTCGCATTCGAGACGGAAAACCGACCGCGATATGTAAAGGGTGGGGAGTCGGTGTAAACGGCATCGCGGTATTGCGCGTAACGGACACCGGCCGCTCGTATCGCGCGAAGGCGGAGGGGGAAACCGGTCGTAAGTCGCGGCGGGGCAGTGCGCGTGCGCGTGGGCATAAGGGGTAGGCGGGGAAGGTTCACCGGTCCACGAGGCTCGGAGCCGTCGGAAACCGATGGCAATAGCGCGACGAGCCGCCTGCCGTCGCGATCATGGTGTTCGACGTGCTCTACTTCATCGCCACTTTCGAACTGGTGCTGTACGGTTGCATGGTGGCCAACCGGTCGTGGCTGTTCTCGCCGTACCACCGAGCGATGACGCGGAGCTGGTCGCCGACCACGGCGTACGCAGCCGACGGGCAGGACGACCAAGACGACGACGGGTTCGACTACGAGTCCCTGGCCATGGACAGCTTCTGACGCCCGGGACACGCGTTACCGTGAGTGCGCGCGTTCGATCTAACCGTTTACCGCGTAGGGGCGAGGGGGTTGTCTTGCCGTACGGCTTGCGGTGCGAGAAATGCCGACGTGATCGACATTGCCCGGTGAGGTCTTATCGTAGTTGAACACAAAGTAAGTCTTACGATAAAAGAAAACTCCCCCCCCCCCCCCCCATCCGATTCAATTGAGTAACATCTTTTTTTGAGCTCTTCGATTACGTTTAGAAATTGCGTACGTTAAAAAATTCGCGCAATCCTAAACGTTTAATGAACATTTTCGTAATGCAACGTCGGCTCATCTCGCACCAGACCGCAGTTCACGAATCGCTCGCGAAAAAATGTCTTCGTGTCACCCTACCCGGGTACCGACTGATGACCACGGTGCGCCGTCGTTGCGATCGCGACAAGCTTTTCGGGATCGATCCGTTCAATGATCTTAACCATTTGTGGTGACACGCGGATTTCTTTAAGATACTTGAATAACTATTAGTTTTCGATTAGACGAGGAATTTTTTACCGTGGTCAGAGAATTTTTTACTGTTGTTGTGTCTGCGTACCAGGAATTCCGACCAGGAATCATTGCGATCATAGGAGATTTTTGATAGGAAGTGTTGTTCAGATCAGCGTTTCTATAACTTTTTTTTCCACGGAACCCTTTTTCATGTCCACATTTATGGTGAAACCGCTATTTTTTTTATAGCTTTTTAGCTTTTTTTTTTTTTTAAGATTTTTTGTAAATAAATTATAATCATACAATAATATTGTGTTAAAGGTATTTTATTAAAAAAATATTTTAAAATAAAAATAATACTATAACAATAATAATTATTATTGGAGTAATTATTACTTTAATTAGACTAAATATAAATTTAGACTATTCCATATGGCTTATGCATTGTTTTTAATAAACTACAATTTTTTTCTATAATTTAAACATGTTTTCACAATCACTAATCTTTAGTTGGAAATTTTTAAGTAATTTTTTTAAAAAATTTTAAAAAAATTACTTAAGCTTCGTGGAACTCTGAAGTGATCTTCACGGAACTCCAGGGTTCTGCGGAACACAATTTAAGAAACGCTGGTCTAGATGGTGCTTAGAAAGCGGTGATTTTTCGAATTATTCAATAGTATAATTTGAGTATTTTATTTAATTTTATTCAATAATTGCCAACGGAACTAACGAAAAGTCATATTATTACGGCAAACTAATTTTTGGATCTAATCGAATTTTAGTTTTCATCGTAACTCAAAAAATAATAATTATGAAGACGTGACATTTTCATTGAATGCTTATATCACAGTTTCCAATACACATATGATATCATTTTTTGACCATTTATTGATAGTTTAAAATTTAAATTTAAATAAATCGAATACTTCAATGAATTTCCATTAAGCGATAATAGTTATTTAGTTGATGATATTTCGTGATTTCGAAATATTTTAATAAAGATTTAATTTAATATCATCCACGCATACTGCTTGTGTGTACGAACGAGTAGAGAGAAACGTCAATACCCACGGGTATAAGAACCGTTGGACTATTTACGATGATGTTTTGCATGCTCGTGTTCTATCGAATTTCAAAAGTTCAAATGCTGTTCATCCATTTTATTTCAATGTATCATATTGTACAGGCGATATACTATCCATCCAATGAACATAACGAGTTTATAATAAATTGTTGTTGTGAAAGGTTTTCGAAAGTTAGTAAATTTTTTGTATGTTTTGACCGCTCTAGAATTGAATAACGCAGAATATGTACACTATGCACGTTTAGAAAAAAAAAATAATTTCGAATACTTATTATAATTATGCAGCTATTTTACGTTGCTAAATTACGAGGGTAGGCCGGGACGCACGATTTCCGATGATAACGAACATGCGGGGGTTGACGTGTACGATAATGACACCTCCGTTTGTTTCGCGTGAGCTCATGTTTATTTGACGAACCATGATTCCGAGGTAACATTTCAAACAAATCAATAAGTATAATATAGATTTTTACAATAGTAGCATAACTCACCTAGTAACTATGTACTTATAGTTCGATTTTTAGCAACGAAAATAATGTGTTTGCGTTTATTTTTATTTAAATTTAATTTTAAAAATTCTCAAATAGGCCGTGATGTATTTTGACCGTATTATATGGTATATTTTTCGTATGTGAGATCGACTCCTTTGTTACATTATTCTCTTTAAGTAGTTTGTGAAGCATTGTATTATATTAATTCGTCGAGTTTGATATTAATGATTAACTAATAACCAATTGAGTTTATATGGAAAATTATAATTTCTTACTCATTAATTTTTTTTTTCATTTTTATAATACTTGTTTAAATTTTTATTGTTATATTTTCATATTTTTATATTTTTATTTTGTTATATTTTGTTTTATTTATAAAAATACTTGGCACAACGGTCGTATGTTGGATGATTTTTTTCTGTTTCTTCAAACCCCTTGGTATGTATTATTACTGTACTAGACAGTAATGTGAAATTCGACCTGGTGCATAATTTAAGCGTATTTTATGATGCAAATGCATTCTCCAAAGCAATGTTACGTTGTTTCTAGTGAAACGTTTTGCACTCATATTTATAATAATGTATACGATGGTCGTTGATAATGTGTATCTCGTCTAAACTAGTAGAACTACATGCTCCGCAGATGTAATGTATACGAAATATTTAACAGATTGAAGTTTTGCTGAATGAATATTACGAATAATTTATAATTGCGCTACTGTAATAGATTTTATAAGTTTAGGGAGTTACATACTGTACCTATTTAACCTGTCTACTGTACCAAGATAATTTTGACCATAATCTTAAAGATTATTTTAATGAACACTATAAAATATTTTTTTTTGATAAACTGAAAAATTATCATAACGAGTTCTTGTTCACCTCGCAGTATTCAGTATATGATATGTTTAGTTTACAAAACTTTCATTATTTCCCCCCTGTTTTTTTCGTCTGTAACCCGACGCTACAAATATACATTAATGTTACTAATGTTACATTAATGTTAATAATTAGTATCATTACAGAAATAGCAAAATCCATAATTATTATTTCCGTTTTCGACTAAACATTGTCGACATTCAATTCTTACTACACAACTGCAGTATATATTACTGTGTGTACAAATATAGTTTATACCCGGACATGTTTGTGTTTAATAATTTCCATTTTTTTTTTTTCACAAGAAATGGATATCCGTAGTCCATTTACCTTTGTATTATCTACAAAATGTCGATATCTGGTATCAGAACCACAGGACCCGTGCACCATAATAGGCGGATTGTGACATTTTCCACGAAATTGAAACACGCATTAAAAAGGTACTACCGTTTTAAGGGTATGTTTTATCGTTGATACCACGTTTTCATTTACATTGGGACGAAAATCGCGTCACGCAATATTGTATTTTAATTAAATACATAACCGACTTGTCTGTTGACGATATAATTCAATGTTGATACACTACAACATTTAAAACGATTAGATGAATGAGTTATCATGAAAGTTCTGGCGCTGTTTAAGTGGTTCCGGTTAAAATTAGATTTATAATCCGCTTGTCAGTAGAGGTACTTTTATTAATCAATTTCGATTTCGTGGAATGGCTTGAATGAACCATATACGAGATTAAACTACTGCACTAACAAAATGTTAAAAATTTATTTAAAAAACAAAAAAATACATTTAATCGAATTAATCGAATAACGCATTCATCATAATATATACCATATTATAGTACTCGCTTTACTTTAGAAAACATATATGTATAACTACATTATGTTGGCATTATATTTCACATACTATGAGGACAGAATTTTAATGTTAAAATAAAAATGTTGAAGTTCATTTACTTAAGACATATTACATACATTATACATAATAGTTTACGGTTGTAAAGCTACAATTGAAATTAAAATTATATCATTTTAATATCGAAACGATTTCAGAACAAAATTGAAATCAATTATTGTTATGAATAATTCTTAACAACATTTCACTGAAAATCGTAGGAAATTTAGATATTAATAATAATCGTTATGTGCATCAAGGTCTATATAACCCAAAATATATATTGCTAAGTTTCCAATGTTAATGTCGAATTGACTTTAAAGCGTGAATCTAAAAAATTAATAGGATTTAACATTTCACATGAAATATATTATGTTTTTCATAGCATGCATCGAATCATTATAATATTCTTTAGTAATTAATTTATGAACCATAATAATAACAATACAATATTGAAATGTTACTCAACACTAAAGCTAAATTAAACAAAAGTATCCTATCAGTTGAAACATTACATTTTAAACAGTTATTGCTGTACAATGATTAGAATAAAACAGAAAGTACAAGTGGTAAACGTAATTATATCTATATTATGTAGGTTTTCATATTTTTGGAAGTGTGCGACATACCGCGACCCTAAGAATTTACTAACTGTAATGCATTTAATTCTGAAATATAGAATTCACTAAAAGAATATCTTAAAATATCTATTTTATCTTTATTAAATGTTGTTTTATAAATTACTTTACTTTATACCAGCGGTTCCCAAACCGTGCACCACGGTTCCTTAGGGGCACCCCGAGCACTTTCTAAGGGCACCATAGCCAACAGTTCATAAAAAATAGTTTAAAATGTTTAGAATATTTTTTCCTTATTATTCTCGTAAAAACATTTTAGCGAATAATGTAATATTTTTTATCGTATATTCGGACATTCTTATTTTAACCTTATTATATTTTTATGTAATAATTATGATCATAATAACAATAATTTTTATTTATTTTTTTTTTAAGTTTAAAAATCCATCAATTTATAATTTAGCTAAATTTTAATAGAATTAATAAAATTGATTATCTGTGAGTATTTTTGTTTTGTTTTGTCTTTCAATTGGTCCAAAAAAAAGGCACCGCGGAAAAAAGTTTGGGAACCGCTGCTTTATACTGAATTACTTCACAATTTGTATTACTTTTCCGCTTGTCTCATTCCTACTTACCAGTTTCATACATCAATTATTTTTTAGTCTTCTTTATTCTATCTTCCCGGTTTTTTTTTTTTTTTTTAAAGGTCCTCTTTTCGATCTTATTCCTTAATGTTTCCATTTTATCATTACTTTTGATTATACTTGTGTCTTTTCTCTGAACATTTATCGGTCGTAACAACTATTTTTATCTTTTTTTATAAAATTCATCATTCCTAAACTCATCTATTTTCATTATCATAATTACTCTAATATGTATTCGTTCAACAACGTAATTTTTATTAATAAAATATAAGGCAACACATATTGCTTTGTGTTTTATTATCAAAAGTAATAAATATTAGTGCTTGATTTTTTTTCCTATGATAAAACCATAGCCTTAGTCAGCCTTCGTTTTGATTGAAATAATTTATTGTTTTCGCCCGAAAATAATTTAGACTAAAGATATTTTTACATTACCTAGTTATGATTAGTTATGCTTTTTTTTTTAGTTTTTTAACGCTTGTTATTTGATACGCTATAGTCATAATTTCTCTTACATTTAACATTTTACATTAGATTTTGTTTACATTAACATGAATATTCTTGAAAGTAGTTAGATTTATGATGATACAAGCATTTAATACGATCACGATAACTTATTTCTCATTTCCAAAATGTCCATTGTTTTCATTTTCTCTAACAGTGTTTTAAATTTAGTCTACTTTGCTTTTAACCAAACCATTTATATAGTTTCCTATTGTTAGTAATTAAGTCATCAGAAAATCTGAATATTGATTATATTAGCTGATACGATTACATTCAGTTCTGATGTCGATGATTTTTTCTTAATTTTATATTATTATTCATTATTTCTAGAATACTCGTTCAGTAATTAGACTATTATTATCTTACTTTTGTGTAAGCTGTTATGAAAAAATCAGTAAAATATTATAATAATTTAAAACGGTCAAAATAATTATTTGAGGAAACTTTTTACACAAAATTTAATGAAGAAACATTTATGTAATTATTATAATATACATTAATATTTATAGTTATACTCTTTTAACATATTTTCTTCATTTCATAATATATAGGTATATACAGAGTTACATAACTATAATATATGCTTTTATGTTATTTTTATCTGACATATCTTATGATCATAATATATATTCCATCTATTTTAGGTGTCTTATAGTTCTTATTGAAGTTAGATCACCTTTATTGTTTTGTTTTGGAAAGGTACAGTAAAATATCAAAGTTTACAAAGTATAAATTTAATTTATTATTAATTATTAATTACTTACCATACTACTAAGTCGTGTTGATACTGTATTTATAATGGTGTATGATATTTAAAACATTTGTGATTATTTCTCAGTGAATTTACATTATAATACCTTCATTAAAACTTCTTTGATCTCGATCGTAATTTAAAACTACGATTTATATAATTATAAGTACTATGTAATGATGATTTCCATTTATTATTATCATTTAGTTGATATACATTTATATATATAAAGGAATACCTTGAACTCGTCACGCCTACCCTTTCAACATTCAACATAAATATATAGGTAATAATTCTTATGAAATAACCTATTTCACGTAACATTTGAATAAAGTATTAATTTTATGTTATTATATATTATACCATTTTTTTTTTTTTTTAATCTAGTTCCAGTATAAATTAGTTATTGATATAATACTATGTACCTACTAGTTTATCGACATGAATATACTTTTTTTTTTATATAGCAATAAATCTTTATAAATCTATCAACTATAAAGTATTATTTATAAATCAATCTACATCTATAAAGAATAAAATATAAAATGGATTATTTACATTTTATGTTAATTAAGAACTATTTATTTAAATATTTATCATAATCATGTAGTATATTTTCCGTACTTACTGAATTATAAAATAATAACTATTTAAATAAATGTTTATGTTTTAATTGTAATCCTGAACGTATACGAGAATAGTTAATAAGGATATAAAATAATATTTTATCTCCTAGCTGTATCCATGAGTAGTGAATAGATGTTCCGATTCCATTTTCATAGTGTTTTTGAATATTTGATTAAAATATGTTAATATTTTGACAACATTCTTGTACGATGACAATAAGCAAAATAACGACAAGCAAAATTGCTATAATACTTTAAGAGTTTACCTATTATAACATAATACGATAAAAATAATGGAGATGGAATATCCAGAATCAACATTTTATCAAATAAATGTTGAAGATGTCAAAATATTAAGCCATGAGCAAGTTATGGAAATCGGATGATAAAAGAAGCAATACAAATAAAAAAATTCCCAAGAGAATTAAATTGTTCGTGTCACTGGTCTTAAAAGATGTACATAAATATATTTATCATGTATCTGAAATATATATATATATACGAGTATAATATGCCTATTAATAATATTATTATGGAAGAACAACACGGATTTTGCCTTGCCCTGATCGTTTATCAACCACAAATAGCTTAATTTTTCATAATTTTATTTTCAACTCTTTCCAACATCATTCGCAGGTTCACTTGGTGTCATTTACACGAACTATCGATACTGTGAATCGTGTAGTCTAAATTAAAATTCTAAAAGAGTACGGTTTAGGTGGGCTACTGTTGTTTTGATTCAGATCCTACCTGGAAAATACATACCAATGGGTAAAACTATCAAACTCTAAATTTAATGTGTTCCTTACTTCCTCCGGTATACTTTAAATTGGTCACCAATCTCCATTCTTATTTTCTATTTTCATCAAAAATCTATGTAAAGCGTTACATCATTGTAATTTTTTATGTTTTGTTAATGATATCAAACTTTATATGCAAATTAACTCTATGGACAATTGTTTTAAGATATAATGTGATTTGGATATTTTTTTTGTTGCATTTTTCGATAGATATGGTTTATCTCTGGATTTAGCTAAGTGTAAAGTCATGATATTCAATAAGATCCGCTCCTCTCTAATTTTCTTTTATCATCTTCATGATTCTATAATGTCTAGCTTTGATGGATTTATGTAGGGACTTTGGTTTCAAGATTTCCAGCAATCTTGACCCCAGTCTTCACATTGAGATGGTTTGCTGTAAAGCCCTAAGAGTCTTGGGTATTATAATGAGACTATCAAAGGATCTTAAGCTTACTACTTAATTTAAAGTAATATGCACATACTGTTCGTTCAATTATCGATTATGGTGTCATAGTATGGGATCCCCATACCGTCAACAATGCTTACCAGATTGAAAGATTGCAGCGTAGGTTCTTGAGATCCACCGGCTACTTTTCGGGCATTAATTCTGCACCACATTACTACACTCCAGTTGCAAAAAAAAACTTGGGCTAGCTTCATTAACGGAACGCAAGTGTAATATGGATACAAACTTCTTAATAGAATTGTTAGCTGGTATTATAGATTCTTCGACCTTACTCTCATTTATAAATATTAGAGTTTTAGAACGCACCTCTTGTTCCATAACTACTTTTAAAGGTCTGTGTACCATCAACTACTTGTCTAACGATCCGTTATAACCTATGATGTCTAATGCCAATACGAACACCACTTTTCTTATTTAACCATTAGTATTATAAATCAGCGTTGTTATATTCTGCATCGAAGATGTCTGATTTTGTTGTTATACAATACCTTTATTTCACCATCTTTATGATTGATATTTAATAATTATTTTTGTTTATAATTATTGTAATTAATATCCAAACCTTTTATTATTATTTGTTAAGTGTTAAAAAGGCTCAGCCCGTATATATTTTAAAATTAAAATTAAATAACTTAAGTCCTTCAGAATTTAAATTTCACACACCAATAATATAACATATAGCTAACTATCTAATACTTACATGATATAAAATCCAAAAACCCAAGATGAACTTCATGTTTATATATTATATAAATATAAAAAAAATATAAAATAATATTTTTTATTTGGTAATTATATCGCCAAAACTTAATTTTATTAATTTTGTAATATATAGATCAAAATAAGTATAATCGCAAACATCCAGAAATAAAATACTTTTAACTTTAAAACAACATTTGAAAAACAATAAGCCGACCTACCTATACTTTAGAAATGTTGCAATGTTGTAATTATGATAGTGTATATTTCCCATTCTGAGACTATTATAAAATATTTTCAAGGTCACATGTATGTATGTACATTATATAGATTTTAACGAACGGTCTGCTATTTCTATACTAGTCTTATTATAAACATAAACCTATTTAGTTATTTAATACGACTGTGTTTGTAACAGTTACATTATACCACGGATATCTTAGTATTTAGATTTAAAAAAAAATAATAATGATAATTAATAAAATACCTATCGGCTGTTGGTTGTGACGTGTTTTAAACCTTGACGTCCTAAGATTTTATTCATTGATTTTCGTTACTCGCGTACATTTTTCTTTGCAATGCAATACACAAAGGTTTGATTATAAAATATATTATGTACCACCTAAATGTACTTATTATGTGCATCAAATGAATATTATTTCATTATGTAAAATATGCATGTAAACATTATTTAAAAATATTAAAGTCCCACGTGACGAATGTTTAACGGTAAACAATGTATTCGCCATGCATTTATTATAAAATATATTTTGTTTTTAATACGATTACAAGAAATAGCATCATATGAGTACGGATTGCCGACGAGATGAAATCTTCAACGTGAATTAAAATCGTAATAGAACAAGTCATTGTTTTCCTGAATTCGCCCCTGGAAGGTGTTATTAAGCCGGACGGATTAAACGGTTGTACGTGACTCGGGATTAGTTGTACATTTGTATGTGTTTTATTTTATTTTTTTCCATGATAGTAATCATTATATATTACGTTTTATGCTTGTGTCGACGTTAAACGGATTCAATTTGCATGGACCGTGGTATAGTCATTTCGTAAAAATGTCTGTCCACAAAAGACAAGACAAGTATATTAAGTGTATCACTGGAATCAGAGGCAAATGTTTTTAAAGCGCGTCACACTTTCCACATTTCCCTAGAATTTCGAATTACTCGAAATATGGCAAACAAAAATCAATATACAAACAGAAAAGTGAGTAAAACGTTTTCAACTCAATGACACACTCGTGGTTTTTATTGTCTGCATGCAGAGAATTACGTAACGAGTTACCCACACGGGTATATTAGTCCTGTACATTTACTCGTCAAGTTGTTTCATCTGCAAACGTACGGTGTATATACATATATTCCATGTTTATTTTATTTTTATTTTTATCGTAAATGAAATTAGATTTGTTGACCATGTGCATTCATATCAGCGGTGTGCACAATGAACATAATAACGTATACACGTATACTTAAGCGTATGTAACGTATATCATGTGTAATCGAATAAACAAGATTACGTGTTATATAATATATACAGTTGCGTATTAAATTGTTTGTAACACTATTGTTTGCGCGTATTTTTCTGATCTTATTTATTACACAGTTTTTTGTGGGATCGACATTGCTATTGGTGAACTGTAAGGAAATGTACTGTACACTCGAAGAACTACGATGAAAATTTGAGAATTCAATACAGATATTTTTAGTGGAGTGATAAAAAATAATAATAATATGATAGGCGATCATTACTATTTATACATATTTACGACATACGAATTAATACATTATTAGAATATTGTTTTAAAATTACCTTAAGATTGGAAAATCATGGTCATATTATTACTTTAAAGGATCGAATTCATCATGAAAAATTATTTTTAATAACAATTAAAAATGTTGCTATTATATTCATCGTAGTTAGAAATGTAATAAAAATGACTTAAAGTTGTACATTTGTGAAAAATATGGCATTTAAAGAGAAGGCTGTTTTTCAGTTTGTCATTGGTATGTATTGGTGCATTAAAAGATTTTTTAGATTTTTGGGATCAAAACAGTTTTAGGCTTTGGGTTGAATGTGTAATTTTTTCCTTTTTTGTTTACCTCGAAAATATTTAACTAATTCAATATATTGATCTGAATATGACAATTTATGTACTAAATAAAAAAAAAATTGAATACGACGGATGTGCGTTTTTTTCATTTATTTTTTTTATATTGAAAGTATATTGGCTCTAAAATAAAATATTAAACAATCTTATTCGATTATTATTCATTAAATCTGTTAAATATTTTTCATAAACTATACTCTTTCTCTCTTCGCGCACGCACACGCATTACACGTGTCAAGCATAGAAAACGACAGTAATCTTCATCAGCAATTAGTCTCCCAGATTAGATAAAAAAAAGTTGAACTCTAATTTTTTTCCTATTATTTAATTTTCTTTACCAGTCAGAAACGAAAACTCAAAGACGATATTAATTAATTGTTGTTGGCCACAGCTCTGCAGTTACCTTTTTTTTTTCTATTACTGATGACATTTCAAATTTATCTTGTTAGAGATTGGTTCGAGACAATTTTTTTTCATATCAAATAATTTTAAATTTAATCGATTTAAAGAAATCATATGGTTCAGGTTAACAATTTGGTAGATCACAGCTGACAAATATTTCCATTTAGTTTACTTGAAATCTACATAATTCAAAACCTATTTAAAATATATATTCTTACTGTGGTTGGTTAATTTAATCAACGATTTGTTCCATATATTCACTCTACGTATAATACTATCATTAACGAAAATACAGTCAATATTTAGAACCAGTATCCCCTCGCTTCACTATTAACTAAATTATTGTCATCAAACACACAACTATTGGATTCAATATACCTTCTCGTTGAAATGTTAAATGTGCTAGATGTGGAGAGCCGCGTGTTAAAACGATGTTTGAGTCGATAAAAGCTCTCGTAAAAGTTAAAAAATAAATCCAAGGCAAACATCGAAATCTTGAATCAAATACTTGCCAAGAACGTTGTGTCAACACCGTATAAGCTTCACAAAATCATCTCATCCGTGTTAAATCATTCTTCGTCGTATTCATCAGTCACACGAAACTTTTACTCACTCGATCGTCCCTCTTTCGAAGGCGATTTTAATTCCTTTATTTCTTTTCTAATCCGTCTCTTCCATTTCTGCCCTTGAAGCTTTTGACACTATTTATTTTTTTCAATTCGATTTTCCTTTTTAATATTTTTTCAACACTATTCATCGCGCATTCAACTCTAATTCTTGTAACGAGGTGCCCGAACAAACGCATACAACCAAAATCCGATTTCTGTGTACAACGCTATTTCGTGTTGTGTAAAACGTATTATTATTATTAATATTCGTGAGGAATAGTATATAAATTATTTATTTGTAAATTTCGTATGTATTTTTTTTTTTTTTTACTTTTGTTACTTTTGAAATGCTTTTATAGGCTGTACTACGTGGTGTTGGAATGCCTGCAACACGAGACGAATAGTGGCGTATTGCCATTTTTAAGAAGTTTTTTCTTATTGCCGTACAGTACTAGAGGTATTTCATACGTCGTTCGCATAAAAATCTGCCCTCCAACAGTCAATTACGTTGTTTTCAATAAACTCGTTCTACGTATTATATACTATAAATACATACGTAATACGGTGTATGCAAATACATATTTACTAAGAATGTTGTATTCCTCTCCCCAAGTATCACATTGGTGCACGTCCATAACAATATGTTTAAAAACTTTACGGCAAACGTTCATTTTCGACCGTTGGTTATTTTTGAAAATAATACCACGTAGGTTTGCTCAATATCTTTATTATACTGTACTGCTTGCATGCGAATGCAAACCGGACGTAGACCCGTAGATGTTAACTCATCATATACAGTGGAAGTCAAAATAGACGACGGTGTAGCCGAAAAATCGTAAAAAAAGTGCAACAAAGTATGTCGGTTTTTAACAAATAAAATTGGACGAAAGTGTCAAATTTTAACATATCCGTTCACTCGTTGCTCACGTCATGATAATCATAAACCACAAAAACGGTTTTCTATCTGTTATTCTATGTATAGTAATTTACGATACTATGGGGTGATCGGCGGTTAAAACGATAAACGCGTTAATGTACCACCCGCTTTGTTGTTGTTCAATTTTATACCGTCGCTTGACAAATATTTTTTTTTCCATTGCAGCGCAAACAATGCTCCGATGTTTACTTCACCGCGATAACAATGTTATGAAACGCTGTTATCATTGTTATTGGAGGGCCACGTTTATTTTTTTTTAAATTATTTTATTCGGTTTATTTATTTGGAAATCGACATTTCCACATCTAAACATAATTACGCGAATGTTTTATTCAAACGATATATTCGGGAACCGTCGAAAAAATAATAAATATTTATCATATTTATTATACAAAAATACAATATAAAAAATATCAATTTATTTTTAATCTAAACTTTATATCAACGTTTGCAAGATTATACTCAATTTGGAAACTTTTTTTATATGTTCGCAAGATTTTTTGTATCGATTAGAAAGTTTTTATGGGGCCTAAAAGTTCTATACCTATAGTGAGATTGTATTTTGTCATCGACATTGCAGAGATTGTTAGTTTTTCACGTCCTGGACCGTCCACGCAGCTTGTCGTGTTTGCCGTACAAATAATTATTAGTAAAAGTATTATCGCAATTACGCATTATTGAGATACACCATATACACAAAAAGGTGCTCGTTTGTTAAAACCTAAGAGGATGGCAATTATGAAAAGAAAAAAACTAAGAACCAACTAAATTTCTTTCGTAAAAATTACTGAACAAACGTTTATTTTATATCAAAATTAAAAATTTGAATCGCTATGGTTTTATAAAGTTATAAAACAAAGAAATTAAATATTTATACATTAGTAATAATTTATAACAGGAACTAATTAGTTGCGTTCATGCAAACCAAATCTTTCAACTATACTCTGTTCGCCGAGAGATCGCAACTCGTTCACACATTCTCACCACTTTTCAACGCGATCGCTTTGCCGTCTATAATTTTTATAATCGTGCACGAAAACAACGACAACCAAATAAACAATGTCCAATGAAACATTGCAGGTTTTTTGAAATAGTTATTACTTATCGCTTGGTCGAAAATATTTTATTTTTTACATTTATTTATAACCAAATAACCTTGTTTCAGCTTGATTCTATTCGATATTAATCGTTCGCATAACAACAACGACAATAATAATAATAATAATAATAAACTAGCGACAGTATTCGATTATGCACGTATTGTAATGAGGTACTTGACCGGTACGCCGTACAAAATTACTCGTTTTTGCTTTTATACCATTTATAACGAGTATATTTTGGTTCATCGATGTAAAACGATAAAAAATCGTAGACATTTTCGATTAATTATCATTCATTTTTGTCGACATGAAAAATATAAATTATACTTTTTGGTCATATGTACATTATATATGTGTTCTGTGTTCCGTTGATTAAATCTTTACGACTCGGTCGTGTTTTCTTCTCTCCGAAGCAGACCTTTTTTAGCAAATCATTGGGCATTAACAACGCACAATCTTTTATAAACTAGTTTGTCTAATGCATCGATCTTTAGTCCAGTTATTT
Source organism: Sipha flava (assembly GCF_003268045.1). Lineage (NCBI taxonomy): Eukaryota > Metazoa > Arthropoda > Insecta > Hemiptera > Aphididae > Sipha > Sipha flava. The sequence goes on along the minus strand of NW_020272972.1, from coordinate 1,903,134 downwards.
TAAATACTAATTTTACGAGTTATATATATATATATATATATATATATATATATATTTTTAGATTATTACTACTGAAAATCAAAAATTTCTCGAATTAATTACTAATTTAATTACCTACGAATAATATTTGATCTGTTTTGAGCGATCATAATTTGCGCATTACATTTGACGTAATAAAATATGTGATTATTATTAACTTATTAAATTGATTACGTCATGTATTATGTTATCGAGATTTCGAATGGCTTTCATTAAATAATTTTAATTTATTTTTCATTTTTTTTTTCATCTACAGGGACAACAACCCCAGGCTGAAGACGAAAACACTCCGCAAAAACGGGTGGACAAAATATTCGATCAAATGGACAAAAATCACGACGATAAACTCACATTGGAAGAGTTCCGGGAAGGGAGCAAAGCAGATCCAAGAATAGTGCAGGCTCTATCCTTAGGAGGAGACCACAACGCAGCGGCTCCACAAGCAGCTACAACATAATCTGGTCGGACACGAGTTTTCAATGTTGGCGATGTTATCTATTTTTTCGTATATAATTTTTGATTCCCCCCCCCCCCATCCACCTACATACGCTAATATAATATTATATTTGTCTTTAGCGTTTATCTCATACGTAGTACACTTAAATCTTTTTACGGACTCGTTTGTAAATTACCATAATATAATAAAATATTCATGCTCGTAATAAGTAATCATGTACGATTATAATTTTAAGATTATACATAATCCACCCACCTCAGTGGTCATGAGTGTGCAATTTAGGAATATGTTGTATAACTTTGTACTTGTATACTTTCATATAGGTCTCATCAGTTTTATATTACTATTAAACATATATAATAAGAATATAAAGAACATACACTCGTTTTTTTTTTTTTACTTAAAATAATATGTTCATTACTTCTTGTTTAATTCAATATACTATAGGAATCACTATGAATTTTTTTTTTTGTTAAAATGATATTTTTAAAATAAAAATCAAACTCATTTAAGCTAACTCGGTAATAATTAGAAATTTTCTAGTCGTTTTACTATTAAGTAGCATTATGGATCAATATACGTTTTTATAATTATTATTATATTATATAACCAATAATATACTGTAAATTGCTCGCTCAATGTAAGTTTTGTTTTGAATCTACCTCTCCCTTAAGATTTTTTTTTTCGTCTTTAAAAAAAAAAAAAAAAACACAGAAAATTTCGTTCGAAAATATTTTTATAAAAATATAAATTCGCAATACAAAAAAATAAACGATTAGTCATAGGAAATACTACTTATCTATCTTATCTGTACATTTATTCTAAAGTAAACTATAATATTTTAAAATCTGTCCTCCTTTTCGGTGCTCTACAACTATTATTATTATTATTATGGATGTTCTAAATCAATGCTTCTCATACTTTTTTGTTATGGGGCTCCCTAAATTTAATGTAAAACTATCAAGATCCCATAAATGAAATATATTAATTATACACTAAAATTACATGTACAAATTTCACACAGATTAATTATTAATATGAATTATAAATTAATATTCTTTAATGTAATTTTGAAAAAAAACTTTATAACAGTATTTAACTTTAAACATATATAAATAAATTAAGGCCCAAAGAAATTGTTTATATAAAATAATTTTTTACTTCTCTCCAATAATACAGCCACGGCTCCCAGTTTAAGAAGCAATGTTCTAAATAATATCGCACGCTTATTTTAATCTTTACAATCTAGGTGATAAATATAGTTAGATAACATTATGTAAAATATTATTAATTTGTAACTTTTTTTAATTCGATTCTTTTCAAATTATGATAATATATTGTTTTCGGATAATTTTACGTTGTAAATATTTGTTAATTATACATTTGGTTCCGGTGACTATTTATTATGTATCATATTATATTGTCGTCTATTCATTATTATCAGCTTATAAATAAAATATTGTTTTGTTTGAAATTTTAGTTTACTGAAGAATGAAATCTAAATGAATGTTTACCTACATATTCCTATTTCCGTGTTAACTTTACAGATTAAACAATAAGATTCCGGTCTACGGATACAGGTTTTAAATGGTTCACCTACACAATAGCATTGAACGGATCATCAGGTTAATAATCGAAAAAAACTCATTCTCCAATGTTCTCTGCGTCCATGGGCATAATTTTTATTTTAAATGTTGTTATCATTTATTTAAACAACGTGAACCGTATGGATAACATACATAGTTTAAATAAAATTCAAAGTCTTGGTATTGGACATAAATATAATTTTTTATTATAATTTTTTTTCATCATAATTCTGTAAAGTTTTTGAACAATATTAGTTTTAATATTTACGTCATGATTAAATTTAAGTAAGTAATCATATTAATACTACCCAACGGCTACTACTTCCGATGGTGATTTTCGTGAATAAAAAAAATAATAATAAATTTATTTAATTATATTCAATAAAACTATGAATATACATAAACAACGAAATTTTATCCAAAGTCTAACCGTAATTCAAAACAATAACATAATCGATAAAAATGTGAACACGTAAAGTTCAAATTTTCAACGCAATATGGATAAGACCAATAAAATGATTGTGATGAACAAACTGATTTGATGAACATATGTGAACTCTTGTGTTTCCACAACCACCTTTGGTTGAAAACTCAAAAAAGATCGAAAAAATGTATTCATGCATTACCGATATTTTATTAAGAAACACATATTTCGTAGACAATTATTATTATTTTTTTTTTTTATAGTACTCCAAAATAAGAGAAGAGTGGTTTCAAATTCTGACATCACTATCAGCAACCTCGTTATGATGTTTACAACTTTATATTACTGTAAGTGGGTTATAAAACCATAGTGCAACAAGACTTTTCGATATATTTCAAAAAAAATTATAATTAAACTAAAATTAATTTCTCGGTTAAATTCCCAATCTCATGGTAGTCGAAATTACAAACTCTATATATATCGAAAACTACTATTGTTTATCACAATGCAGTTTAAATTTTATACTTTTAATGAAAAAAAAAACCTTTTAATTACATATCTGATATTGTTCAATTGTTAGCTACTTTATATAATGTGTAACGTTTTGATTTTGGTAGCGTTCATAAATTATGGTCGCTATATGCCTACCAAAATGTGTCCGAGGATTATTAAATCGGAGATGGTAGGTATTTGTTCAAATGATAAGATATACATGTAAGAATTAATTTAACAAAATATTTTATTTTAATTAATTACTGTCAAGTCGAGGTGTTAATTTATATAAATTTGATAAATTATTGGAATAAAATAAGAGGATTTTAAAAAATATTTATAATCAATTTATCGACAGGAACTACTATAATATTCATTTTGTAAGTGAAAAAATAAAAACGTTTTAATACGAATAAATACATTTTCATCAAACGCATTGTCACGCGACGTGATCACAGACACACTTGTATTAATGCTATCGATATAGATGTGGGTACGACAATGATGAGTCGAGGAGGGACCGTCACGTGGTGAAACAATAGTGAAAATAATAATAAATATTGCGCCCAACTTTGACGAGTTAGGCTACTACTCCGACCGCCTTTAATCTATAATAGATAGACAACCTAACCACCAATCAAGCTGGGCCACGGCTGCTCTTACGACGGCAGCAGCTACGACACGGAAAGAAGGAACTAGAGTTATGTTACAAGGGGAACGAGGAGAAAGAGTTTAATTATGAATGAGGGAACTTCTGCGGTAGGTCCGGTCTAGTGCAATAAAGCACAGGGTTCACATATAATCGGAAGAATACTTATCAACTAAAATTAAATTACGTGATGACTAGACGACTGGTGGTGACTGGGAGGATAAGTTCTGGTAACTAGATGATGATTGCTGAGTTTGGTAGGTTTATTTTGTTTAAATAAAGTAAAACACATAAAATATAGTTACACTGTAAATTTGAATGCCTCGCTGGCGAGAAAAGAATAAATAATAGTAATCATAGGCGTGTGCACGGGAGGGGTCCGCCCCCCCCCCCATGCAAACTCTGGCTTTTTCTTTAATAAATGTATATCTATACTATACAAGATAGTGAACATTTTTACATTTTACATGAATAAAGCAAAGCCAGTTGTAATCTCATAGTATAGAATATATATCTGTGAATAAATGTAATAGAGTTATTAGTTATTAATCAGACTAATCAGAACTTGAAAATAATATAAAAATTGAAGAAGTAATTAATACATTCAAAAACCTTACTCCCGTGGACAGAAGGATGGAGTTGTAAATAGTATAATAATATGTTAATAAGGATTTCTTAGATATAAGTTGTGTAAGTTTAAATAGTATTTATTTTTATATTTGCATATTGAATTAAATAATTTATAAAATTAAAAATATTTAATTATACTAGTAGTCTTTAGTAAAAGAATATTTGATTCACTTTTTTTAAGGGGCCCCCTTGTGGACAAGTCTGCGTACGCCTATGATAATAATAAATGGTTGCCCGCAAGAGCAGATATAAATATATGAATAATTGCCGTAATGGCGAGTACAAAAAAAAAAAAACACCAATATCCACGTATGATTAATAATAATTTGTTGATGATCACACGAGCAACAGAAAAAAGATACGTGGCACACAAAAACGGCTGACGAACGAAAATAAAGAAAAAAAATATCGTAAGCTTACGTAATTTGTGGTTAAAATATTATAATTACACTTTTAATCGTCAATAAAATTCAAAACATTCAATAAAGTGGAAAAAGAAATGGATAAGGAAAACGGGTCGGCGCGAATAATAATGTTTTTTGTGTTTTTGGAACAACGCACCTGAAGTGCCTCAAAAGTCTAAGAACGTGCCTCCTTGTAACCATTATCAAGATTTTTGTCGCATAACTCCAAAAAATCCAATTTCGATAAATATATACAATATTCTTATTTTTTATAATTTTTCTTTTATATCATTTTTTTCAAAAAAATGTATTAATTGTTTTAATAGATTAAAGTTTAAACTCTTCGTACATTTTATTAAATAAACTACGGTAAAAGTGTAATAAATAGTTAAATTGAAAATATATAAGCTTAACAAGTACTTAGATATAACTGAAATGCCATACAGTCCTATCAACAACTGAAGACAGACGCTTACAGCAAAAATATTCAAATGTTGCAGCGGATCTATCATGTACAATTTAGGAATGCAGAATTAAATTTACTTACCACATTACTTTTTTGTACAGTGCCTGTGTCAGATTCAATAACTACTGATATTTGTTTGGGTTCCATAATAATATATCTTCCTTGAACATTTGATATATCCTTATTATACTTATTGATATTATCATTTTCTATAAAATAATATAATTTTAAAATTTAAAATGTTCAAAAAAAATTTGTAGGTTTATAAGTTTATATAAATCTATTACTTCACATGTAAATTAAATTACCATTAATAATGATATCACAGGAATTCCTTGATCATCATCATCTCTTCTTCTATAAATGATTTGGCAATAAAGAAAATCAAAATACAATACTAGAACCATTGATTAAATATACGTAATATATGTATATTTAATCAATGTTAATCAATCAATTAGTTATTAAATCAAACTTCCCTTTCTAAAGTATGAGTATAGTTTTAAATTTTTGATCCATAATGAAATAGGTAATATAATATTAATAATAATAAAACGGTAAATGACCAGCAAATTGCATGTGTATTACAATGTAAATTACAATGTAACAACGGAATTACGGAAAATTAAAACAAATGACAAAAACATAACCAGTAACCAAAGACAATACGATAATAAAAAATATAATACTATAATTGTTATTACTACTACCATGTCTATTTCTTATACATACTTATTTCTTATCTATTATATATATATATATATAGATATAACATGACAGCAAACAAAAACAAATCTAATAATAAATCAAACGGATTTCTCCATTCTCGATGGTCACAGAACGCCGTTGTTGCACTTGGTAGTTTGTTATCACTTATTTTTAATAAATGATTTATTATTATTAGAAGTTACAATGATCTCAAGTAGAACATTTGCACATTCTGCGTTTTCAACACACGTAAACACTAGATTCACCATCGTTCTCAAAATGTCTGGAGGGGTCCACGGCCCTTCGGCCACCCCCACTGGATCCGTCCTTGAACCAGTGACTCCAGTATAGAAAATCTCCATGTTTTCGTGAAAGAATTAAGAAAAGAACGATTTAATGTTTTAAATTAAAAAGTCGATTTGCTTTATGGCCAAGTATATCATTACACCCACATTTTTGTGTTATTTCAAATCTCACCGCCCCGGCAAGAAAATTATACCATTAAGTACCCTTTTTTTACACCTGAGGGACCTGTGGAGGGGAAAATAAATGGAGTAAGAGGAAGAGGACAACCGATTGAAACAAGTCTGGGGAATAGGATGAAACTATTTTCCCTAGCAAGCCAAAAATAAGTGAAAATACTAGCAGATAAAAGAGCAGCTACAAAGCGAAACCTTCGGTCAACAAAAAAACAAAAATGTAGTTATTAATATCGTTATATATATTTAAGAGACCGTAAATCGTTGATCGAGCGTTTCATTGTCAGTTCGCGTATCACGAAAAACGAACAATTTACCTTTTGAAATGATCGAGGACGACGCATCGTTTGACTGTTATCACACGTGGAGGTTGCAATGATAACGGGTACTAGGTACAGTGATTATACCGGGACGTCGGTATTGTGAGCACGACATGTTCGATTTCATTTTTAGGTTATCTGAAAATCGTATCACTCGCCGAATGCCGATTATAGCGAAAAAAATTTGGAAATTTTTCTTCTCCTGCCGTTCGTTTATTTTTATTTCCCCTGTCGCTTGATCGGCTCTTTTCGTGTTTTCCGCATATCACTAGCTCGATATAATTTCTACACGTAAACGACTACCAACATGTCCGTTTTGATACAGTGCTCAAAGCACATACGCACCGCGTACAGCCTTAGTCGACAGAGATTTAGCAACACTCTAATATCGAACGCGAACTCGCATGTTTCCCGTAGGACACTTCAACAAGAGCCCAGCAATGGAAACACTAATCCGTTTCACAGTTCCAACATACTGCCCAACAGGTAAGTTTTCACGAACCCTGTTTTATGTGTGCCCGCCGAAACATTGACTCTTATACTTTTTCCATAATCGATTCCATCCGTGCAGATCCTTCTTTTCGTCGGCCATTTACAACTCTGCGGCCAACAAAATTGACGATTGTATAAATAAACTCGATTCTGACTTGCGGCGATATGGTCGCATAACTAAAAGAGAAATCGAAGGGGTTCTAAAAGAAATCACCAGGTCGAGTAAGCATTCTGACTACTAAATATTTTTAGATCCATTTTATTAATCCGGCATTAGTCGGGCTATGGTCAAAGTGACCGTACTATTTTTAGATCTTTAATAAAACATTTACATTTTATATTTCAATCATTGACACTCAGTATATCTTTTAAAAATGTTATTGATTGTATATTATTGTATATTATATGAGTATCAATGATTGAAATATTAAATGTAAATGTTTTATAAAAATGTAAAAAAAGAGCGGCCATTTTGACAATAGTACAACTAACAACGAGTTAATTACAATTGATCTTTTACAGGAACAGCTACACCAACACAATCGTTAATGATACTTCGGTGTTGTGGAAATTTGGTGCCAGATGAACTCCCTGAAAACCGTACAGCACTCGCTCAAAAAATTTGGAAAACTATAAATGACATTGGTAAGAAATCATCTTTTGTAATTATATAGCTTAATTAATATTAACATTTAATTTAGGTGTTCCTCTGGATATAAGCCATTACAATACATTACTTAAAGTTTATTTAGAGAATGAATTTAAATTCTCTCCAACAGAATTTTTAGAAGATTTGGAAAAAAAAGGTGTTGCACCTAATCGTGTAACTTTTCAGCATTTAATCAACAGTTATTGTCAGTTTGGTGATATAGATGGTGCAAGTCGTATTCTAGAGTTTATGCGAGATAAACAGTTACCAATCAATAGACTAGTTTTTAATGCTCTTGTCTTGGGTCATTCACAAAATGGGTAAATTAAATTAATTGTTTTTTTTTTTTTGTTATTTTGTTAGTTTCAATTATATTATGAATATTTGAATGTATATTGAATACAATATTGTAAAATGTTTTAAATTGTTAATTATCAAAAAAAATTTGAATGATTAATTTTATAATTATTCTACTTTTAGAAGAGTAAACTTAAGTATAATTAAATTACATTTTATAAAATTCTCTCTATATATTGTAAATTATATTTGTGAATGCTTTTAGCTTTAATTAAATGTTATCAATATTTCAGTGATATGGAAAGTGCTGAAGGTATTTTAAATATTATGAAAGAATCAAATCTAGAACCCTTATCAGATACATATACATTATTAGCTTCGGGGTATGCCAAAAAAGGTGATATTACTAAAATTTTAAACTTGATAAACATTTGTGAAAGTAAAGAAATAAATCTAAATAATAAAGAATACCTAGATATTATATATTCGTTGGCTGTTAATGGACATGGTGATCAAATTGATCAAGTAAATTAATTTTTAATATGTAGCTAAAAATTCTAATTTTTAATTATAAATACTTAGTCTACTATATTACTACTTTTGTTTTTTTTTAAATTTAGATTATTCTTAGAACTGAAAAAACAGTTGGATACAATCAAGATGTCATTAATTGTATATATAAATTAATAACTGCTGGTAAAGAAGACATAGCATTTAAATTATTTGATACAATGACCAAACCTATAAAGTCTGATGGAACATCTCCACCAATTGGTCGGTTTTTGATTGCTCATCTTACAAAAGTTAATAGTGTAAGACTAGATATATTTATTGTTTTATGATTTTTAAAAATCTATTATGTTTATTAAATTTTATTTAAATTTTATAGTCTCTTGATCATGTCATTGGATTTTGCACAAAATTGGTGTCTGAAGGTTTAAATCCTAAAGCATTCGAAATAGCTACTGAAATGGCTTTGAGAAATGAATCTGTCAATTTAGCATTAGGAATGTTTGATTACTTGAAAAAAAATGAACACACTATTAAGCAACATTATTTTTGGCCAATTTTAGTTGCTAAAAATAATCAAAATGATTTGGAAGGTAATTTTCTATTATTTATGTACATCAATTATAAATTATTTAAATGTTTATTATTTAATCATAGGATTAAAAGAAGTTCTGAAGATTATGATTGACGAATATGAATTAAACCCCAACATTGATACACTTCGTTATTACATCTTACCATCTATGTTTAAAAATGGTTTAAATGGAATACAAATCATAAACGATTTACAATTAGTAGGCATACCAACAGGCACAAGTACACATTCATTAGTTTTGTATTTATTGTCTCAGAAAGATATTCGCCAGGCTGCAGATATTGGTAACTAATTAATTAATATATGAAATAATTATAAAAGTGATTGTAATAAGAGTTTTTTTTTTTTTTAGCTGCAACAAATAGAGCTTTTTACCTTCCTTCTTTGATTCGTCGTCCATTAGTTAACTCATTTTTAGCTGGTTATGATATAACATCCTTTGTTGTAATACTTCAACAAATATGCAATGGTCTTTCACGTTATAGTCTTTTTACTTCTACTTCTGATACAGTAAAACAAGAAAACTTCAAAGACACTGAAAAAACAGAAAACCAGATTATTGAAATGCGAGAATTCATCAGCCAAGTTGTAAATGATGTGGTTAAAAAATTAAAAGACAATTCTGGTGCTGTTCAAATCTTACAGGAATTATTTGAGGTAAGGTTTTTTTTCTATTATAATTGTTATGTTTAATAATTGAATGTTTTTAATTAAATTTATAGAATATGTATGGAAGAGGTTTAGGAATTAATGCTTGTGCAGTAGAACAAATACAAAATCATCTACAAGGAAAGTTAACTTTTGAATTATCAAGCTTATTAGAAAATCTGTCAGATTCTAATTTAATTCCCAAAGTTGAGCTGAGTGTTAAGCCTGGTGGATATACATTTTCCGCCGTAGTAAGTATCAACAATATCTATATCAATTATGTTCTATCTTTTTTAAAGTCAGTCTTATTTGTTCAGCAATCAAAAAATAGAAAAATATAGTGATATATCTGATTTACTGTTAATTTTTTATAAAATATAAAAATATAATTAATTAACCTTTAATATATAATAATATATTAATATTATATATATAATAATATATTAATATTATATATATAATAATAATGTAAATAAAATGCATTATTAGGTGAGAATTTGAATAGAATTAATTATAATAATATTATTATTTATTTTGGTTACAAAAATAAATTTATTTGAAACCATCATTAATTATACCTATACATATCATTGAACATTGTGTTGATAACATAATATTCACACTTATAAAGTCATGTCCAGACCAAGAAGCATGTGTTGCAAACATGTATCACCTAAAATGTAATGAAAGATGTATCTGAAATTTGTCACCAACAATTGTGTTTATAACATTGTGATAGACAAATTTTTGTTTCCTATCCGATGTAGGAAAAACATTTACATTGTTATAGTTGTTATAAACATGATCAGCTGAATTGAATTCAATTTTGTTGATGTATTTTTAACATTTTATTGTCAATAATAGTGACATGTCCTTGTTAAATGTTGAGATGCTTATTTTTCATGTTGATTACTTTTATGGTTCAATTTTTATTCATTTTTATTTTTAATTTAGAATGAAAGTACTTTGGAAAAAATTATTGAGAAAGCAGAATCCATGGGTGAATCTAAAAATGGTACTAAAAGGCAATTGCTGAATTTGTATTGCAAAAATAAAAATTTGGAAAAAGCTATTGAATTGAAAAATGTAAGCATATTTTATATTATACTAAAAAATTCATTTTTGTAATTTTGTTGTTATAAAAACTGTTATTTTTTTAATCTACATACTTTTTAGAAATTAATAGCTGAAGGATTTAATATACCAGATGGATCAATGGTTCTACTTATTGATTTATATTTAAATCACAATATGTTAGTTGAAGCTAAAGAAATTTACCAGGAATTAAAAAATAAAAATTCTGATTTTATTTTAGATAAATATAAAGTCATAAAATTGACTGAAGCAATAGCCCAAACTGAAAGTATTGAAAGTGAGCATTTTACATTGTTTTAACATTTAAAATTAATTAAATATATTAGTTTATGTTATAAATACCTAGTTATATTTGGTTGTAAATAATTTCTTTGTATAAAATCATACCTTTATTTTTTATAGATGCTATTAGTTTTCTATCTTCTGTGAAACAGTTTGATGATAATAACGAATTTACATCATTTCAACATGCTAATGCTTGTTGGAAGTTATTAAATACTGTAGCTGAAACTGGCAATGTAGAAAATGTTCAAAAAATGTTTGACCTAATTGTCAACAATAATTATGTCTCTGTATCCAATATACTGCTGGGACCTTTAATTAAAGTTCACTTGAACAAGTAATTTATTTTATAATATTTTGTTTGTCTTAAATTTAGTTATTTTACTGTTCATATTATGTGTAGTGATGATGTCAAAGGAGCTTTGGAGAAATTTGAATGGTGCTGCAAAACATATAGGTGTACTCCATGGAAAAATGAATTAGCAATAAAATTCATTAAATCTGAAGATGCTACATCTTTGCAAGTTTTAACCGATTTAAGTACTACTGTACATGGTGAAGTGAATTCTTTGTATGATTTGATGTTTGCATTTATTGAATGTAATCGTATTAAACAAGCTCGTAAAATATTAGAGGTAAATGAAAAAGAAGTGATTTATGAAGGTTTATAAAGTTATGAGTTTGTAAAATATTAAAAAAAAAAAAACTATAAACTTAAAAATTTAAAGTATTGTAAAAAACCAATGTATAATCACAATATACAACTGATTTTATTTGATAATAGGTTAGTTCACTTTTACACTAAGATTGTATTAAAAGATTTCTTACGTTTACTTTAATTTCAATTTATATCTATTTAAAATAGAATTTTAAATTAAACCATTTTACAAGTTCCAATATATTTTAATTATAATACATTTTTTCATAGTAAGCAGTTAAATTTTAAACTGTTAACAATTCAAATATTATTAATTTTTTTCAATTATATAAAATCTGTCTTTTGGAAAAGTATCAATACTTTTTAATTAAATATTTGATATATATTTTTTTTTTTTTAGACTCCTGGCTTACGACCTAGACAAGACCGTATTGATACAGCTTGTGCTAAATATGGATCTGAGGGTAAAGTAGAACATATTAAAAATTTGCTAGAGGTTACAAGAGATAATGTTGCATTTGATAGATCTAAGATATTTAACCAACTTCTTGAGATCTATAGTAAGGTCACATAATTTTGTTAAATTCTATAAGTATTATAAAAAAAAATATTTTTTAGGTAAAGAAAATAAAGTAGATGATGCAATGGCTCTTTGGACTCAAATGCAAGAAGAAAATACCCAACCATCAGATCATTTTATGTGGAATTTAAAGGAACTTTTAGAAAACAACAATCTGGAAGTTCCATTTACAGTTCAAAAACCAAAAGAAAAAATGATATCTTCTGTTCCTAGTGATGTTAAAAACAGTTTACATAATCAATTGAAGTCATCTATTGAAAATAATGATTTAGATCAAGCTCTTGTATTACGTAAAAGTATTTACTCACGGTCCTCCTCTATTCAACCAATTATTGAATCTGGACTGATTGAATTGTTAACACGTGAAAATAGATTGAATGAAGCATTTGAAATTGTTAAAAACATGTTAGAAAATGATAAACCGATCACAAGAAATGTATTAAATTTCTTGGTAGGAAAACTTTCAGATGCTGGTAACATTGCATGTTTGGAATATTTGAATGGTAAAATTCCTAAGGTATGATAATTTTATATAATAATTATCTCAAAAACTTTAGAACAATATAAAATGGAAAATAATTGTAGTATTAGCAAAATAATTTTAAACTTTTTGTTAAATATAAATTATCAGTTTGTTAATATCTATCAATTACATCATTGAAATTAAATGATTTATGACAAGTTTTTTAGCTATTATGATAATTTTGAAAAATTATTTTATTTGCCATTTAAATTATAAGATGCTAAACAAAAATTATTCATCGATTGAAATGTTTGGAATTAAAAATTAATGAATCTAAAAATATATAATACAATATTTTATAATATAATTTTATATTATACATTTTATAAATTTATTTTATATGTATAATTTTATACATGTCATATTTACAAATTCAATGTATACTTTATTATATAATACTTGTGTAGTTTAGAGTTTTATTCAAGATATTACTGTTTGTGATAATATATTAAATAAAATTATAAATATTATTTTCTAGCAAATTAACAATAAATTGGGGTTGAACAGCAAGATATTTAAGGCATACCAATCTCAAGGTAATGTTAACGATCTACTAGTTCGTTTAGAAACCAGTATTGATGAAAACATTGACAATGAAAGCAAATTATCTGATATTATAAAGAATATTCCTGGTGGTAGTTTAGTTAGCTTTCTGAATTCTGACAATTCAATTATACCAACAAGTTAGTATGATGTATAAATATTGAATAAAAACTGTTTTTTGTTATTAATTTTTATTAATAAATATAATTTGATGCTTTTATTAGTTGAAAGATTACATAACAAAGTATTGCCACATGGTTATAAATTGTTTGGAAATAGCTTGTGGTCATATTATATGTTGAATAAGGATTTTGAAAAGGCTAAAGTTTTAGCCAAAGATTTTGAAAATGAAAAATATATTCAATATCGACAACTAATAGCAGATATACGTTCAAATCATAACATTGAATTGGGTTACAAGCTCTTGGAAATATTTCCAATTTTTAAAACAATGAATCAAAATATAAACTCTGGATTGGTTTATAGTGCTATTATAGACTCATATGGTTGGTAGCACAGCAAAAAAAAAAAAAAATCTAATGTATATATTATGTACTAAATATTAAATGTATTATTATAGTTTCTCAAGAAAATGTTAATGAAGCTTCCAAAGTGTTGGACACAGCTTTAGAAAAAATTTCATTAGAAGACATAAATAGTTCAGCTTTGTTCAGACTTAAAAAAACATTAGAGGCTAGCGGACAAACATTCAAATATAATATCGTATCAAATAATTCTAAGGTATCTATAATTGTTTAATATTTATATTATATGTTTTATGTTTACATTATGGCGTTCAGGCCATTTTAAATGTATTAAAATATCTATGTAAGAATAATTCTTTATTTGTGTAGAAATTTAATATTGTCATTGATGAAATTCTTAAAAATTAGTTATTTCACATTTCACAAAAGATTATTTCAATATTCTTGTAATAGTATTATTATCAGCTTGAATCACAATAATTTAATTGTGTGTATTAATTTCGTTATAAGTGGTGTTAACCATTATACCCAATTCAATATTTATTTTTTTTTATTTTAATAGCTTTAAAAAAAAATTTTCTATCACAAAATGTAATAATTATGCGGTGAAAAAATAGTAAATTAATCTTACTGTTACAATATTTAATAAATATTATTGAATAATACTTAATTACAGTTATAAACAGTATTGATTTTGTTATGTATTATGTATTTGTTAGTTAATTTGATCAAATAATTATTCAGCTCAACGACTCAACAATTTTAAGTTTAATTTTATTCAAAATACACAGTAAGAATGTATAAATATATATAATTCTGTTTTGTTTTATATACCTAAATTTAAAAAAATTGTTGCTAAAATTACAATATAATCTCTGCTATCTTGAAATTTTATTAATTTATTTTGCTATTTTAAACTAATATCTACTTTATTATTTTTAAAACATTTAAAATAAATTGTATTACTTTTATTTTCTTTTTATTGTAATTATTATTTTTAATTCTCTTTATGATAAAAAAAAATATTTTTATCATTTTTTATTATTATCATCATACCTATTATTATTTTTAGTGTGATATTAACTATATAAAACTAAGTTAATTAAAATTTAATTAATAACTATATTTCTATGATAATTCGAATAATTTTGATAAGATATGATGACATTGAATTTTCATTAAATTCAATAATTATTCTATGTTGACTAAGTATTAAATTTGAGGTAAAGATATTTTGATTTGATACATTTTTTATCCATTGATCTTTTAAATTTTAAACAACATTAATTATTGTGTTTAAAAAAAAATTGTATAATTAGTGTAAATAATTTTTCATCATAGAAACTATAAAATAATAATTAAATAAATTAAAAATTAAAAGATTTTATTTCAAAAGTTAATTGTACCAAAAATGTATAACATTTCATCAATTGAGAACGGCTGGACCGATTTGGCTCAAATTTTTTTTAATTGTTCGTAATTGCCAGGAGAAGGTTTTTACGGAAAAAAATTTTGGAAAAGTTCTATTGTTTAATAAATCGTAGTTTAATTTAATAATTTTTGACCCGGTCAATAACTGCACAATTGAAAATGAATTATTAAATGAAACGATTAAAAAACTATTAAAAACTATTTAAAAAATATTAATTTTATTTTTGGTATTACATGACGGGTATTGCATAAATATTAAACTACAAGATCCCGCAACAGGTGCCAAAACAAACAAGAATGTTAGTTTGAAGGATTATTATGCATATCAGTTGATGATTAGACGCGATCAGGACAACGTTATTCTACGATGTCGTGAACTTTATCAACAATTCATGGTCGACATATATGTAAAGATAGAGAGCGAACGATTTCGATACTTGCGATTCAATCCAAAAAAGTTGCGTGTGGAAGATTCTCAAAACAATTGTTAGATATCGGTGGTGGGAAAGTTACTACAGATGAAACGGGATGCATACAATTACCGACCAATTTCTGTACAATCATTGATTCGCAAGATGCTCTCATTGACCAGATATTTATCAATGTACATAGACAATACACAAATCATGAGTGGCTGGCAGAAGGAGCAATTTTAGCAGCGAAAAATGTGGACGTCAACGAATTAAATCTCAAGATACAACATTTGTTACCAGGAGACTTGGTGTTATACAAATCTATTGATACAGTTTGCGATGCTATTGAAGCTGTAAATTATCCTACAGAGTTTTTAAACTTATTGGATTTACCAGGCAAGCCACCGCATAATTTACAACTGAAGTTTGGATCTCCGGTTATTTTGCTTCGTAATTTGAACCCACCACGGTTGTGAAACGGCACGCGATTAGCTATTAAAAAATTAATAAAAATGTTATGGGAGCCATCATTTTAAATGGCAAATTCCGATGTGAAAATATATTATTATCGTGAATCCCTATTATACCCACAGATGTGCCAATACAATTTAAACACCTTCAATTTCCAATTAGATTTGCATTTGCAATGACTGTCAATAAGTCTCAAGGCCAAATGATGTCTGTCTGTGGCTTAGGTTTGAGCACATCATCATGTTTTTCACACGGACAATATACGTGATGTGCTCTCGAACCATCCAGTTTGTTTGTGTTGGCAAAAGATGGGATAGCAAAAAATATTTTACACTATGTTGCATTAAGGGATTGATATATTGTTTTTTACTAATATATATATAATTTTAAAGGATCAATTTTAATAAATTATTAAAAAAATAAATGTTTGATGTTTTTCCATTTTTATATTCCGTCGCCGTTTACAGCACTCCATACCTCTTCCACTTATACATCACATTCTTTCACACTTATATTAAATTAGTTGTTTTTTTCTAGCAAAATATTCTCTATATGACAAAACAACTTTTGTCGGGTCAGCTAGTTTTATATAATATTCGTAGATCAAACATTTATTTGCAAGTTTTATTATTAACCAAATTTTTTCAAGCTAGAAATACTTCCTCTATCTTTAATACAAGGAGTGTTTGGCCGAATGAGATTTTTTTCTTATAGTTTTGTGATAAATAATTTGAATGATATGTATCATTTCCGAGGAAGTTTTAGTCGTGTCAATCTACTGAAAATTTTTTAAATTAGTATAATTTATAACTACTTTTTTTATTTAATATCAATGAATAAACTTGAAGTTTTTTTTATAATTTAATTATTTGAAAAATCCTTTTGTTAGGCTCTTGAATTTACATTGTAATAATTCTTGTAGTTGATTATGTTATTATATATTATACTATTATTTATTATTACTACTATTATACTATTATGTACTGTTATATATTTATTTGTTGATACTAAAAAACTATAATGTATGTTATATTTTATGTTTATTTAGAAGACAAAATTAAAGGATCCAGAAATACATAGCGACTCCAGTGATTCCAGTGATTCCAGTGATGATGAAAAAGTAGCAAAAGTATAAACTATTTGTTTCCAAGTTTATATAGTAGTAGATTTTTCATTAATGTGTTGTTGTATTATAATTATTATTATAATTTAATTTTTTTTTTTTTAAATAAAGTAAACAATTAAAATTCCTAAAAATAGTGTACGAAACAAAGTAATATTAAACATCATAAAATGTTGTGTTATCTATTGTTATAAACATTTTAAAATATGATTTTTATTTTCTTAAGCTTATCCAAATCTAAACAACTGAATCTGTGATTCTCATTAGCATTTATTTTTCCTTAATTTGAAATATTGGGTGTATCTTAAACCATTTGTCTGATAAAATAATGTTTATACAAACGTACCAGACTATAAATATATTATTTTATGTTAATCTAACGAGTATTGATTGAATACATTTTGACTGTCTATTGACTAGCCAAAATCATTGATATTTTCTGGAAATTCAAGTAATAATCAAGTCAAGTTGTAGGTTAACCATGTTGTATAAAAAACATTCATTATTGACCCAAATATCAACAGTATGTATTAACATTTTTTCAATGTTCAAATTCTTTGCTAGTGTTTGAAAAGAGATTACAATTAATTCACATTAGACGACCATAAAGTGCAACTAGAGACAGGACTTAACTCCCTTAAATATTTCCGTTTCCCTCCTAAATTGAAAATAATTTATTTCAGAATGTTGTATTTGAGATTGAGGTAAAATCTAATCACTTATGTCTATAATCTCATTATAATTATTAAGGTTGACAATTCTTATCATTCTGTGCATTATGAATTTCGCTTTACTTAGGAACATCCAAAATTAAAATTTGTTTCACAAAATCGCGCTTTTTCATATTTTAGTTTTAAAACTGAATCTTTAGTGGTAAGTAGTGAAAAATGTTGTCTCTATGTAAATGTATAGATGGGGATGTGTAGGCGTAGGCAATGCGGACAGTGGTGATTATAAAGGGGTTGATAGCTGTATCGCCCCAACCCTTTGGTCTATGTTTTTTTTTTATAATAAAATATTTAATAGATTATTCGTCTCGTAATTATTTGCGTTTCTAATATTTTCCTTATCTGCAATTCGTAATGTTGTCTGTGCGCTGACGTTATATTTTTGAATTAATATTAAATTTTAATTATTTTTGTTCTTATACCACATATAATTATAATAACATGTACAATAACATTTAAAGGATCGAGAGTTCACTTCCTCCCGAAAATGTTTGACTTGCTTTAGCATTTAGGTACTTAAACGTCTTAAATAATAATTATCAAATTGACGGTCTTATAATTTATAGTTAATCGGATTCATTCAGTTATTCCTCGTATACCAATCCACCACGGCGCCGCCCAACACCCTAAAATATTCATCTGATCATGATCAGAACTGAATCTCAAGTTCAGCGCCACCGGACGACACATTACTGAGAGTAACTCGAATTTAATAACTTTAGCGCGATATTAAAATATTGAAAAATACTTACATTGTTTTTGTACTTTCTTCTTGCCGTTCTTAAAAACACGACTGTTGTATAAAATAAATTACCGATTCCGAGACGAGTTTCTCGTATACTCGTAATAAAGTGACCTGGTCAAGTCGCTTTTCAAACCATACGTTGTTATTATTATTTTTTTCTGACACTTCAGATTACAGTTTTAAGACCAAAATGTTTCATTTTTACCTGCGTCGGGGCGTATCTAGAGGAAGATTTTGAGTATTCAACTCCGCCCTTCGAAATTTTAACGAATTTTAAAAAAAAAAGTTAAAATCATCAGGGCTTACTATTTGAAACAATGGGTCTTTGTTTTTCGCGGTTTAAATTTATTTTTCTTATTTCACTTCTAATTTCTCTTGAGCTCATGACATCGTGGAAGTCAACGTTTCCTGTTCGCAGAAGTTTGGGAGCATATCAAATATTTCCACAAATCGGTTAATAATATATAGTCCACGCATTGTTTATTAAATTAACATTATTTACCATCTTTAACTTACGTACATAATACATGCGCGCCTATGCCTTTACATTTTTGGTACATACAATTTTTCAGAATAATGAACACGGTCGATGAACGTTTTACCGTGCGTATGTGTACATACCTACATATTTGTTTTATGCTTTTCAAGCGCAAGTTATACAATATCACATATCACGTAGTACATATTAAGATTCTGTTGGTGTTTTTTTTTTCTTTAAAAGTTTTATTGTCTTACTAATAAAATGTTTAGCTATATTATATTATTAAGTATTTAGTTCACATCGACAACAAATATAGACGCGGAACAGGCAGTCCTCAAACGACAACGCTTCACACTCGTGTATTTACCAGATTTTTATCAAACGGCTACACATAGAGGGTCCACTGCCGTTTCCGAGGGGGAAACACCGACGGAAAAACAATATAATAATGGTCAATTAAACAATATACACGAACTAATCGTAAAACAACTGATATGTGTGATTTAGACAATAACGAAATCATAATAATAATAATATAAATCATAAAGATAATATTGTTCATAATAATAATAATAATAATAATAATAATAATAATAATATTAATAATATGTATAGATACGTATACTCAATACGAACGTCAGATGATATTGCACTTGAAAACACTTTTAAAGTACGTATTTATTTATTCTTAGTTTTTCGCCGCGGTGGGTAAAATAGCTAATGAATAATGTGAATTGTTTTTCTGGCTCGTAAAACGTGTGATAACGTACATGTATTGGGTAGGTACTCTTGGTTTTTAACTACACATTATTTTACGGGTGTAATATTGATATTTTTGAGTTTTTAACATGTGAATTCTGTACATAACATCTGTAAATAAATTAACGTGCGTGAACGTACCAATATGCGGGAGAATGTTTTGGTGGATTCGATTAGAGCTATTCTCAGAAAATTTGAAATTGATATTGGTGTTAGACAGTTAGAAATTAATAATTTCTTATACGTTTTAACGACGTATGTATACATATATAATATATAGGTATTTGTTTATTTGTATATTAATGTGTAATACTCTAACGCGCTAATTAACATATTATTACATTGATCCAACATTATAGTATTATACATATTTTTGTTTACGGTTTTTTAAACCAAAAATTACAACACATTTTTGGGATATCTTACGAAAAAAAAAAAAAAAAAATAATATAGTCAATTGTTATAAAATAATAAACAATATATTCTTAACCAATACTGTATTTATCAGTTGTTAACTAGACATTTCGAAATACGTTCAGGAACAAAATTATATATATTATGCATTTTAGAACTTATCTCATGAAATTAATTTTACATAATATTTTATTCTTATACTTACACATAAGTTATGCATGTATATTTTTCGTTTTTCGATAAAAATTAGTCCCGTTAAAACGGCATTGCTGCAAAGCCTCTCTCGTAATAGTATAGAATTACGTTAAAAAAATGACGCGATTAACTTTCGTCAACAATTTATACATATTATGTTATTTCGGCCGAACAAAATGAAAACGTTACGTTTTGCTGTAATATAATAATTCCATGTAGTTGTTTTTTTTTTAGAGCGAAATCCGAAAGAAAGTGAAAGAGTAACGTGGTATTGATATTCGTTAAATGAAGGTATACCGGCTATTTTTCAGTATATTATATTCTTTAAAATATTTACTATTTGCGCTACCAGTGAAAAATAAGAGGAAATACGAGAGTAACAACAAGTACAACAAACAAGAACTCAGGCTTTATATGTTATGTACGATCAGAAATGTAACATTTTATTCCCGCTCTACGCTTTTTTTTTTTTTTTTTTTTTAATCAATTTTATTTCGTTTTTTAAATATATCATTTTAAGTATACCTAATAATATTATTCGAATATATTACAATATTTTACATAAATAAGTAACAATAACAAGATAAATAGTACATTTCTTTATGAATATAATTTAATAGTTATTTTTTTATACTAAAAGTTATATTATTGTTATTATTATTATCTTCATTTTTTATAACTTTATTTTTTTTCGAAGTAATGGTAAATTATAATAGAGAATAAGTATAAAAGAGATTAACAAGAAACATGCGCCTATCAAAAATGTCGATTTAACGTTTTGTCTAGGATATAATATAAGTATATCGTTATATTTTAACTAGAAATGAAGTAATAGGTAATTTTTTTTCTTTTTAAGATTATATAATAATAACTGTTGTTCCAATTTGTTAATAAACGCACCCCTTCGGTCTTTCCGAGGATAACAATAATATTATTACAATTAAATAACGAAGACTATTATAATAACGTGTTAAATCTATCCGACCAAACAAAACGTAATAATAATAATAATAATAATGGTGGTAAAATGGTATTTACACAGAGAACTTATAATAATATTATAGTATATAATAATATATTGTATTATGTTCTGAACTAGGTGTTTTAAAAACTACATAATACGTTTACACGAAGCGAATAACAGTGGCTTAGAACAACACCCGCTGGGGTTAACGAAGATAATAATATAATAAACATATTATATTATAGACAGTAATGTCCGTTAAAAAAAAAAAAAAAAAAAATGAAAGAAAAACCATAATAAGACGATATGAGTAGGTATACCATAAACTGTTATAAATGTATTCGTAAACACGCACGATTATGTATAACTGTGGGAAATGTGTATACGGGGCCTTTCAAATGTAACGTGACGACTGAATATGAAATATCCCGAAAACATTATGTCTACGTTACGTAACGGGCGAATAAAATTGTTGCGTAGTATTATTATTGACATCAGATGTAACTGCATTTTTCTACGGTCGAAGATGTACAATTGATTTACTTGTAAAATGTATTGCTGGTAAGGTCTGTAAACAACCCTCAACATTGATGTAGCGTACCATTTACAACTCGAAACACCCTGTATACACACGTTTATTACATCGTGTGTGTATAATTATATATATATTGTAATACAATAACACGGAGAAGACATAAGTAATCAGAGCATATCATTAAAATAACATCGCGTAATACGGTAATAATAATAATAATAATAATAATCGTTATTCCGACGTCCTTTTTTCTTTAAAATATCGAAAATATCGTCTCTCGCCACGCGTAGCGGAGTAACGACGTTTTCGACATTTCTAGTATGAACCAATAATAATAATAATGATTACGACAAACGACGGACAAATAAACATAGTTTTCTGGGGTACGACGAAACAAAACGGATGCGCGGAACGACGACGAAAGGGTCCTTTGCACGCTGCTGCGGTTAGTACGATACAATTGTTGTTGCGTATTATTATTACGAGTGATTTAAACGCGTTACGTGAACATGTCGATGAGGTAGTAGGCACGCGCGACTCGGGAAGAGATAGAGAGAGAATATTTTTATAAAACGAAATATAAACGGAAATTGTTTTTGCTTTGTTTCTGCTCTTATCGCTGTACAATTGTCATTGTGTACGCATCGCGGATATCATGGTAATATACAACCGTGTTGTTCGCGTATTATTTTAGAAATCATTACTAAACTATATGTATGACGATTATGTTTTGGAAATTATGTTTTTTTTTCTTTTATGATATTACGATTTTATTATCATTATTGCGCGCGCGTCCGACCGGGACGGCACGTTTGCGCGCAATGACGACGGCGATGACTTAGGGTAGGAGGTATATTATGTGGTGTGTCGACGATGTTTTTTTTATTCATCATCGGTCGGTGGCAGCAGCGGCGGTGGTGATGGTGTGGCGACGGTGGTGGTTGTTTTGCGGCTTAGTTTTTGGCGTCGTCGTCCGGATCCTTTAGCGTGTGCCACTGCGCGATCGGACGCCTCGGCGATGCCAACATGTCGGACCAGTGTCTCAGTTCGGTACCGGTTGCGTTGTAGCCCAGTACCACTTTGCCGATGGGCTCGGACGTGCCGATGCGATCGTAGTCGACGACCGTCACTACCAGGTTGACTTTCTGCAAGTTCGAGGGACAGTAATTAAAATCAAGATATGAAAACCGTGAGTGATTCGTGTATATGTATTTTTAAGAAACTCATAACGCGAACGACAAAGCACAATCTTACGCATAGATAATTTATAAGAGATTGTTATGCATTTCCGATAGCAACAATGTAATAGATAAAATATAAAAGTTCCTGTCTGGATTATGAAATTGTACACCCTGCACGATCTGTTCCGATTTGAAAAATCATCACGAGCTGTATGAAAAAAAACTACTAAATATTTTATATTTTATTCACGCGTTGATATTGTAGGGACGTTTTTAATAATCTTCAATGAATTATCTGTGGGTTCAAATGTAATACATTGTTGTTATTTTTTTATACATTTTATCGGCTACGTTTTCGTACCATTTTTCTATAGATAAAACAGAATACAAGTTTTGGTTTTCTACCACCTTCAGAATCAGAATTCGCTAACGGAACTGTTTTTTTTTTTTAAATAAATTTCTCTTTAAAAAATATGTTCTAGCCATGATAATGTTAAAGAATTCACAAATGGTGATTGATCAATAAAATTTAAACGGTTTGAGAAATAAGACGACTGGAAGCAAACAATCAGCAAATACAACAATGATTTCGACGATAATATAATTAATCATACAAGCCAAGAGTGATATGATGCGATATAAATTAACGTTTATTTAAATCCGCTGTAGAGACACTTCGATGAGTTACATACAACGAATCTGCTGTTGTTGATTGAGTACGAGAATAAAAAATAGAAAGATATTGCATATTTTATCAGTTACGTATTACACTGCGTACGGGGTGAGCTAAGTACATAGAACATATACAGAATTTAGACGGTATTCAGCTATCACCGGAGTGAATATAGGACATGATTATATTTAGTGTATGTGTAGTTGACGTCAAATCTTTCTCCCGCAGAAGTCTAAATATTATCGTCTTATTTCATGAGAACACAATTTTTTCTATCAATAACATTTTTACTTTCGGCCTGCAATAAGCTGAAAGTTAGTTAATTTACCGGTCAAACTGCATTATTTTTGCTTAAATTGTTGCTGTACGTACACGGGCATACAGTAAACAGTTTAAATAGTTTAAAGAAAAACGTGAAAACTTTTTTTTAATACCGAAAATATGAGACAATTTTTTTTTCACCACTACACAAGGTCACATTTAGTTTAATTAAAATCATCAAAGTTTGCTACGACGGACAAAAGATACGTCAAAATATTACGTCAGTGATAACAATAATGATATAGGAGATATTCGTTTCGCTATAACGTCATAATTTATTCTACGGCATTATACGTTTACACAATTTCGAGTGAATATTCAAATATTTCGAATCCATCGAAAACGACATGATTTCGAATTCCAATTTATTTCGGTACATGCATACACAACTATAACATTTTATTTATACTATACATCCTCAATCGATCAACGATTTACAAAGAGTAAAATAAAAACTTTTCGCTTTCATTTTTTGCGTTCAGTTTAAGGGATAATCATAATATGCAAATATTATATATTATATTATCTGTAAATATTATAACTAACGATCGAATGTTTACTCTGTGAGGGAAGTTGTATTTTTTTATTTTTATTATAAATAGCGCGCGATTCATGATTTTTTTTTGTTTGAATTTAATAGTCTTTGAAGTAATTTATAATAGAAAATACTTGGGTTGTTGCATTGTTATATAATTATGAGAAAGTAATTTGTAAGTTAAGCTAGCGATTCGAATCAAATTGAAAATCAAACCCAGACTAAATACACTTTTGTAGACGCAATATGATATTAAATTATATTATTTTTACCACAAGTTTAAAAAAAGGAAAGAATCCTAAGAATTAGTAAATGGTATTGCTGTATTGGTCTTTTGAAGTTGAAACCAATGTATCATTGCTCTCGACAAAATAATTGTGATCGAGTGGACTAATTTATACTTCCAAAGATATAATAAAGAAGCACACTTTTTAACTTTGTCGGATACCACGAATCGTACGTTATTTGGTGCGATAACTTGATTGTTCGCATTTCATTTATTGTATATATACAAGTGAAAGAGCACACGACAGTATATTTTGATAAAAATCAATTCAATTTACCTGTATCTGTTCGAATGGGACTTCGAATGTAAACGATTCGTTGTAGTACGGATTGAGGGTACACTTCTTTATACTAGTTTTCTTTTTCTTTAGCCGTTTTCCATTTTGCATCAGCGCGATCTTCACGTACGGATCTATAAACCGAACGAACGGACGATAGTTGTAATAATAATAGTAATTTTTTTCAGCTCAAATGCCGGGGACTTTTGTACATCGGTATAGTCCATCAAACGATTGTATTTACCTGAGAGTCCACCGACGTCCATTTTCTTTAAGTTTTTAGCTTCCAATATTACCACTGTCAGTTTTCCGGCGGTAGGCACGTAACGCAACGAGAAACAAATGTCTCCCAGCTTGTTATCCTGAAAAACGGCAAAAGAAAAAACAGGTTTTAATATCGAGGCGTATTTCGCGTTCGTTAAAACTGATAATCGAAAAAAAAACAAAAAATAATCCAATTTTCTAAAAACAAAATTTAATCGATTTTATACACGGGAACTTGTACTAGGTAATATAGCATGTTCCAATATTAATGATTTGTGCCACTATATGTGTGTGCATTTCCAATCTAATACGATATCATTAGTATTATTATTATATGATATATATATATTTATATAATAGGTTTTCAGCACTTAAATGGAATATAAAATCATCTAAGTCTCCACTATACACCTAAGTGTTTCAGTATTCTACGCTATGCATATTATAAAAAGGTCTAGTACCGCTTGTTCTACCTATATGATAGTAATTTTTACGTAAAAATACAAAAATAAATATTAACTATGTGTTTACGTAACTATAAATATATATTTAGGCTATTGGTTAAAACGTATTCCGTAGATAATACTATTCACACGTTTGCTCCTTGGGTGTTAGCGTCCAGGTTTTGTCGATACGATATCGCGCTCCATCGTAAAATATTAATCACACGTATTACATTTTACTTTTATTCCTCGCGGTCTCGTGCATCGCGATTCAAATCAAACGAGAACCGATAACGGATCGAATCTATAAAACGATTGTATCTTTTAAACACGTTTAACGATACGGCACTTGAGCTAGTATTACACGGTAATCTTGGTATAATATTTTACGAGTTGAAGACATCGTATGAACAAAATCGAGCGTTGTACGGTTCATCGGTGTGTTATAATATATGTATGTATTTTTAGCGTCAAATGCCTACAACACTAGATATATACATATACAATATATATCCTATGCTAATAATCATGTTCAATACTCCGAACCTAATAAAATCTAAAACAATCATATCATAATCATACCAATGTTTTTGTACTCATATGTTACTCAATAACTATGTATACGTAGTTGTTGAGTAGTAGTAACTATATATGTAATTATATTAATAAAAAAAAAACATAAACATTATATTATAACAATACATATATTTATATATATATATATTATACGTATACGTGAAAATTTGCATAATTTCAGAGGGCTACTACTGTATAAACCATAATAGCGACGCACTCGGCACATTGGTATTTCAAAGGTCGAACACACGAATGGCATTGAATAAAGTACATTCATAGGGCGCGTTTTACTGTTATGTAATACATGTGCATATATTTATATCGCGTTGTTTAATTAAAATCATTATAATTTCGAAACACGCGCACTTGGTTGGTTTCTGGGTGTGAACGGTGATGTAGAACCGCGATGCTTCATACGAATACAATTTACATACATTGTATTACAAGTATAACAGCAACAGTTACAATTTAGAAGTTAAAACTGTTCTTAAGCGTATCTGTACGTTTTACACGTTCACGGCCAGTGGATAAGCTCGAGTGGAACTCAGGTATAGTGACTACGAATTAATACGATCCCCTTTATCGGATCTGATATTACGCTGGTCAAAGTTTGAACAAACTGTTTAAATCGATACAGCTTAGCTGCTTAAGATGGACCAAAAGAACTTAAAAAAGTTTGTCGGAATAAATCGGAATCTGTACGTTGTCAATACGAAATATATATTGACCATAACACTTATAAGTAACACCGGTAAGTCTAAGGGTATAATTCCGTGTCACATTTTATACGAAATTTGATGGGCGTGAACGTATATAACATATAATATTTTACGCGTAAACGTTGCGTATATTATGTCTGAAGAGTGCGTCCCACATCGTGTTCGCGTGATTGGTCGAGAAACAAACGCGCACGTACACTATAAATGCATAAATAATAATTATATAATTATTTACGTAATTATTATGTGCATGCACGAACGAAAACGAATTGGATAAACCGGACGATGCACGGAGTAATCTGTTGACAAACGAATCGAGAACGAGAAAACAGTCGGAATACGGCGGCGATTTATTGGGAGCCGAGGTGCGGTGATTGATCTTATAGAGACCGTTGATGATACCAATCCTGCGTCCGCGTCACTTGACCACAACAATATTAATGTTAATTATAAAAAAAAAAAAAACGTTAACGCTAACCGTCAACGGATGGAGCGAAAAAAAGACCGTGAAAAAGTCACGTCAATTTTATCTCAACGACAAAAACTGTCAAACGCAAGAATGTCTAAAAAAAATAAACAAACAAATAAATATTCCTAGAACATTGAAAACAAAGGGTTGTTAGGGTATTAAAACTGATGTAAAAATAAATAAATCATAAACAAATAAATTATAATATTAGCAGAACACCACAAAAACACGAGACACAGCACACATTTTGGTATGACACAGGGCTATATTTCGGCTGAGAAGGCCGTCGTACTTACGTGAGTATATATTTTTTACATTGTTGGTTTTCGTGGTGCACCGTGTTCCAACAAAAATCGGGTCGATTTTTTGTATTCAAACCAAAACAATACAAACAGAAAAAAATAACAAAATACAATGCTTGCGAACAACAATAGATAATAATAATATGAAAAAATGTAGATGTAAAGAAGAAATAAAATATAGTAATATATAAATATATATATATATATATATATATATAAATGTATACGTGTATTTAATAAAATATATATATTTAAAAAAAAATAAATAATATATGTACAAAGTATATGAATCATAGGTATACATTAATCATAAAATGTATTTACTATATAAACTTATAGACACCATACATATATATTATATATATATATATATATTTATAAACGTATGTATGTGTTTGTGTGTGTGTGTGTGTGTGTGTGTGTGTGTGCGCGCGCGAGCTCGCATGTGCGTATGTGTGTGTGTTGTTTGTGTAATAATATATTTATACATAGAATAGAAAAGTATTGCATGCTCGTTTTATACGAAAATCATTGCACCTAAATTTAACCAATGAATATAATATATCAAGTAAAAATTACGAATAAATGTTCAAACAGTAAAATAGTAAAACAAAGTTTGATTGTGAAAAAACTAGTATTATCTATATGAAAAAAAAAAAAAAAAATCAAAATCAAGTAGTCTCCTCCTTCTCACCCAGCTTTAGCAAAACATCGTATACCTATACGTAACGTTATACGCGTACAATACGAATATTACACAGACAAAAATATTATTTTATGATGTTATTATTATTGTAAGCCGACGGATGAAAATGCCTAGGTAAAAAGTAGGTGCATGTAAGAGTTCGCAACGGTAGTTCACACAAATATAGAACATTTGCATTTACGGCGGCATATTGTACGCGACAATACGGTGTTGGGACAACCATAACTGTTGTTGCTAGCGGTACGCATTTTTCTAAGACAACTCTATCCGCCGCTCACGTTTGAATGAACTCCCAAGCGGCCGAACAACCAGACGGATCTCGGTGAAATCGCGTATCCTTAAGGTAACGATCTATATATGGTGAGGTGTAGTATGCACGGTAACTGCATACATGGTTAGCACAACAATATTAACATGGTGTATATATGTATAGTATAAAATTGGTCCGTTGTCGAACGAACAAATTATGTTGGACGCCACGAGCTCTCCACGATTGTTTTCGATTACTGACCTGTCCTCCTTCCCCTTCGACGGACTGCAACTCCCTCCACTCCTCGATGGTCTGGGCCAAATCGATCTGGCACAACGGCACCTTCACCTCGCCAATCTGATCGTGCTTGGAAAACCGGTCGAAATCGAAAATGGCGAACACCAGGGTCTTGTTCATCGCGTCCGCGTAGGGTATGCCCTGAAAACGCAATCACACAACGCGCGTGTTACTATAGGTCCAGTCGTGTGTATGGTTAGGTCTTTACACCGGCGACGGTCGCGGGTACGTTACTCCGAGTTGTGGCTCGTGCGAATCGCGTAAATCGTCCGCAGCAACGGCGGTTCCCCGATCAGCGACACGTAGAAATAGTCTATCGCTAGCGCGGTAACCCCGGTTAAACTTGAAAAATCTGCCTTTTTTTCCCGGATGAAAACACGTTCGCGGTGCAATCTCGCGCCCCCTCGCGGTTACGCGTACACCCCCGCGAGCCGAGTTCATTTTCGTGACCGTGTCACTCCACCGCAAACGTGTGCGACAAAAAATGCGATCCTCGGTCGCGGCGGATTTGATTTTTAGCCGCGAGCGAATCGGGAACCACCGTTGCAGCGGTCCACAGCCTATTCTACCTTGAACTGGAACGTTTCGTTGAATACGGGGTTCAGCGTTTTTCTGTGCACTTTGGTCTCGAACTTCTTCTTCTTGTCCGGCAACAAGTACACCTTTACGTACGGGTCCGAAGTACCGCCCATGTCCAGGGCCGGCAAGTCCTCCGCTTGAATCACGGTCACGGACAGAGTGTTGCCTTGAAAATCGTATTCCATCTGTAACACATACGAGCGCATTATTGTTATTATTGCTAAGCATCAGAGGATATATGCTCTTTGTCCTATATGGGTTGGTGATAACGTTCGCTTGCGAAAATGGCTACGGAAAAAATGACGGAGAAAACATTTTCCTGAACACTTATGCTTAAGGTTATTTTTGAATACATACGATGAGATGAAATATTCCGTTGATTTCATTTTTTACGCGGACACTTTTACCTAGACTTATATAGTGTTTTAACATTACGATGATAATATGCGATGCGCACCTTGAACTGTAACCTTCCCAATTTTTTCTCGTCTTTCGTACTGTCTCCTTCTTCCGCGATCTCCTCCGCGTTATCAGTCAGTTCTTCCATGTCTGGTTGTATCTGTAAAGAAAAACCGTGATCAATGACGTTTCCACCCGGACAGCGACGTTCGCGTGGCCATCGCAGTCGTGTTACGTGCATTATTATCATCATACAAAACCGATGATTATTGTTGAGACGGGTTCACTCTTCACGTTCGGGTTCACGGCACCGTGCCGCGAAAAATATTCGTCTCCGATCGACCGAACCACATGGTTACATTTGTCGGTGTCGGATTTAACGGTAATTTAGTCCGGAAAACGAAACATTGTTGTACACTTAATGGATTACTGTCGTATATCGCATTACATTGTTATAGTGCGAACGTTTCGAAAAAAACGAACAATGCCGAAGGAAACCGTTTGCTATACATAATTTATTATCTTCGGACACGTTACGAAAAAAAAAAAAAACTGTAATGAACACTACGACGAGATAAATCTTGCGTCGATGATATCATATCCGTTTGCTATTCGATTTCATTATGAAAACATTGTACCACGTCGATCGTTTCGACACGAGACATCACAACGGCTCGCGATCGCTATGATAATAATATATCACACCATCCACGTCGTGGCGGTGACCACCGCGTGATATACATGCGAACTCTTACTTTTTCTTTGTAGGCCGAACCCAGGAGTTGGACAGCCTTTAGATCTACGACGCCTTTGCCTTTCTTCCCATCTTTTGTTCTCCGCTTCCTGAAGAATCTGTGTATGCAGAAGCCCACGAATCCAACGGCGAGCAACATTACCGCTGCACAACCGATCGTAGAGAGCGATAAAACATTTATTTATCAAAAAAACACAGTACTTACAACAATACTATTTATACTACGCGTGTTATTATATATATATGTTACAGTTAATGTATACCGACCTATTATTATTGACCAAGACGCCCATGGTGGCATTTCCGAACTTTCCGTTGGACTCAGCGTGTTGGGCGTGGACGTGATGAACGGCAGGGTCGGCGTCCTCAAATCTTTGTCCGAGAGTTTTGTTTCTGAAGGACAAAACACAAATCCGACCGAATAAAGTATATGAGTGAATATGTATCGAATCTTACGCGCACGCATATATAATGTGATCTGAGTATTATTCCGTGAGGTTAGACAAGTTTTGTTCGTCGATTGAAACATGGTACCCGATAGTATATAATAGGCTACAGACGGGTCGTGCCTCTCATGCACAAGCACGACCTGTAATAATTGACTTTAATTGTATTATCAATTAATATGATAGTTTAAAGTTGTGTTTCCGACAAAACGTCGATTAGAATTATAGCAGGAGTGTTAAGAACGTCTATAATTATATTCGTATATTTATTATAAGGTAATAATGATTTTTTTCAAAATTTAAAGATCATATTTTAGTTCGCTTTTGGTAACCCAGTGTCGCGTTTGTATATTTTTGTAGTGCGTGACCTGCTATCAAAATATCTGGACACGCCTATGCGATACACAATAATAATATGTTAAATTTTGGGTTGCAAATCAAATAATATACATACATACGGAATATGCATATTATATGGAATATGCAGGGTTTTTCAATATGGGGAAGGGGGATTTGAAAATAAATAATTACACAATTGTCAACAAGATTAAGTTTAAAAAATGAAGATGAAGCTTGCTTAGTTTTTACTTATATTCAGCATAAAATATAAAAAATTAACATAAAAATATAATTATAAAAATAATAGAAACAAAATAAAATTTTTATTTCAAAGTCCAGTCTACAATTTTAGTTAGAAATAGAATAAGTGTAAGGTACGGTAGTACAGTAATTGAATCTGAATGGAGTGTTAAATACTTGGTAATTATTATGGACCAGAAGCAACTATTCAAGGAACACACGAATGACATATCAGCGAAGGCTTTTGATATAACCAGATAACACGGATAGGGAAGAGCGGAATTAGTTGCTACATGGGTAAGTTGTTACAGTAAAGTATTTATTCCAATAAATTGTTGTTACATGTTGGACCTAACAATTAACGTCAAACATTAACAGAGGGATAGAACGCAAACATGGAGAAATAAACTACCTCCTAGCCCAGTTTTTGCCAGGGTATGGCATTTTCAGGGAATACCTTCAACAATTTAAGTGAAGAGAGACTAATACATGTCAACTATGTGAATTCACCTCAAACATGGCGAATAATTCTGTACTTGAATGCGATGCATAGCATACTGCTCTCATAAAGATGGAAGTGTATACAAGCGAAGAGGTCAACAGCGGACAACGTTATAGAAGTCATGTTAAAATCAATGGGGAACTGGAGAAGAATAGTGAAACTAGGTGTGAAGATCATGAAGAGGAAATGAAGAGGTAGATCAAAAGAGGAGAAACATGAAGACAAAAAAATATAGCCAAGTAAATACATTTTGCATCGAAAATTAAAATTGAAGAGTTTAGAGCCCTTTTATTTTTATGCAATTATTTGTATGAAATATAAGGTGCATATATTGTACTACAATTATTCTTATTAAAATAAACGATGCGCATGAGGGGCAGTAGCGCTAAAACGATTCCTTTCCAATTTCCCGTTTTATTTGTAAAAAATTTCTAATAACTGTAATAGGTGAGGTTATTCAAAATGTTTCTTGAAATTCAAATTTGGTTAGTTTTTTTTGTTGATATTTGCTATACCTAATCTATTAAAACGTTCTCTTGTTATGGTTGATCTTAAGTATGTTTCAATGTTGAAAATTTTCTCTGGTGTAGCTGAAGAAATAACCCAACGATGCTGTTATTGTCGGTAATATCAGTTCAGTTTTAATCATATATGTCTATAGACTTGGGTTATAAATTGCAATAATTAGATAAATACATGATTACAATTTTAAGCATGGCCATTTACACATATATAACCGTGATTTTATGATACTATCTTAAATTGTAGATAAATATGAAAAAAAAAAAAAAAAAATATGGGCAAGGGTGGCTTCAGCCCGTAACCTACCTCTACGTACGCCACCGCTACATCACTACACACATTCAAATCTCTATTCAACGAGACTTAGAGTAAAGAATTTTTATTTTCAAAACGTTTTTTTTTTCAAACAAATTTTTCTAAATTATTATTTCACAGTCATATTATAATGTTTGCAATTCGAAATTTTCAAAACTAAAACAAAATAAAGCTTCAAAAACAACAACAGTTTCATTCCAGACTATACTTTATTAATTTCAGAATTATACTTAAATATTTGCATACGTTTTGTTAGGTGGAAATGAGTTTATTTTAGCGAAAAAAATGTTATTCATTTTGAACGAAACATTTTTCACAAATATTTTTTGTAAAGAACCATCAAATTGGTTAAATATAATTTCAATTGCGTATACATTTTACGGTTCACGGTATCATCGGATGTTCTCATACTGTACTAGTGGTATTTATGCGAACCAATGGACTCGTCGATAATATTACACAAAATAAAGATTTACCTAAGTCACCGTATTTCTACAGAAAACTGCCTTTTCCTCACATTTATTGAACCGTCGTGCAAAAGTCATAAAAATTCTGTTTTTATTGCTTTCGAGATATTAAATATATATATATATTTTTACCTTAATTTCTCATTTATACGGTCGATTTGTGGAATTGTTTACGATTTTAAGGCAAAAAAAAAAAATAATATTCATATAGGTGTTTTTTTATTGAAAATTTGATGAAAAAATATAACTATACATTTCTATTGTAAATGATTACAATATGCGTACGTTTAGGGCATTCGAGTATTTTTTTATTTAAATTTGGATCCAAAATAGTGCACAATCTTTATTCGATTAATGGTAATGTTTAATGTGTTATTATAATAATAAATATATAGATATTATATGTAGTCAATGATACATATAATTTTAAAAAAAAACAATCTTATATTAAATGTAAGATTGTTTTTTAAAATTTTTTTAGTAAACATTACTCAATTTTTATTTCTAAAAACATATTTTTAAGGAGTACTTGTATTACATTTTTGTATACAGTTTATAAGTGAATAATTATTTGTTTTATTCTCAGTACGTCATTTAATATTTTTTAAAATTTAATAAAATAGAACCCCATTCTATAACAGTTCCTTTTAGGTCGCGACTCATGGACAATGACTTAAAACTCATTTTTGATTGAGATAAATCGATTTTTAAACATAAATAAAATAGTATTTGTAATACACCTGTATAAATTGTGTCGTCAGAAAAAACGAATTAAATATTTAACTATCATTAATGTAATTAGAATTCACATGGAAATACTGGGCTCCGCCGAAAAAACTCACGTGAAAGCTTTTTATACAAGTATAATTTTAACAGGCAAAAAAAAAAAATAAAAACTAACGTACAACGTATTCTATACAAGCATGGCGAGGAACGATTTTCGAGACAGACTAAACACGACGGTTATCAATTATTTTCCGACTCATTGACACGGAAATTGATTCGCATCGCAGTCAGATCGTATTATTGTTTTGTCAAAGATAATAATTAATAAACGGTGTACATAAGGTCGAACCCGTTTGACGATTATATAATACTCACTTAAGACTTGAGTGGGTTCTAATTTTGGAATCATTGTCAACTCGGCTATCCCAGAACCGTCTTGCAGCACTGGTGTGCCCTGTTTCCCTGACTGGTCGAGCCCCTGGGCCGCCATGCTGCCGACCGACTTGTTGCTGGTCGCCGAATTCGGTAGTTCTGTTGCCGTTTTGTCGGCCGGATCCGATCCGTCGGCCGACTTGTCAACAGGTGCCATATTCTCTTCTCCTGTAACACCCGTACACAGCGTATGAACATAAGTTAGGCTAT
Organism: Sipha flava; assembly: GCF_003268045.1. Taxonomy (NCBI): domain Eukaryota; kingdom Metazoa; phylum Arthropoda; class Insecta; order Hemiptera; family Aphididae; genus Sipha; species Sipha flava. The sequence goes on along the minus strand of NW_020272972.1, from coordinate 1,867,634 downwards.
ATTATGTTAGGCTATATTTATTTTTACACGTTCGTAGGACAAAATACATACCACAAATACGAATATTATAATTATGATAAAATATGTTAATGATCTCTGTTCCACAACCATTTTCGAGTAAACCACGTGATAGTATTATGATAAAGCGCATAATTTTTCTTTGGAGAACGACAGTAAACACACGCAATTATAGTATAATATCGTTCGAGCATGAACATTTTTTATTGAACACTTATGATTTGTAAAAAAAATTGTATAAACCGTAAGACGTCCGTTCTAAATTAAATCAGATATGATAATATATCGTATTCTCGGTGGTACTATTCTGTGCTTAATAATTATATAATACGCGTAGCGTAGCTCAAAAATATTCATCTTAAATATTATTTTCCTTAGTGTTATCCGATCATAATTATACGTTTACGAATATAATACTCTAGAAAATATTTCAGTTCGAAATACATTTTCATTTTCACAGTATTCGATTAACAAACGAGTATGCAATTTTTAAGAAACGATAAGAATGGCGGAAAACTTTAAACTGGACAAAAATGAAAATCAATCCTACGACGAAAAATACTAAAGAATACGCAGAGTTAAGTACATACACATTGCTTTGGGTTTAGAACCGTTGATCAAAACATTCCATCTTCAATTATCAAAATTGTGATATTTTCGGTTTTCACTATCTTCCTACACGCTTTCACGTGTTGTTTACGACTTTTATCCGAATATACTGAACTGTATTAATATGATGACTGCGGGGGATTCGGAGTAATAAATAACTCGGAAATTTAATTTCGTAAAAGACCAAGAGCATATATGGCATATTTGGCAACAGCGGTGTTTTCGGAAATATTTCCGAACCATTAGTATCTCGTCGCATGTTTTTCAAATTTTTTTATTACTCTTATAGAATTCCGAAAAAAGCCTGATCGATAAATGTATAGGTCAGCAATAGTTCGTCCAATTAATTCGATAATAGGTACGGCACTAACTTCCTCGTAAATATTCTGTTTTAAACTTTTACAAGTTGCTCAGTAACTGTTCATCATATAGTAAATACGAGTATAATATAAGCATGGTGGATTTTAGAAATGTTTTAAGTACAAGCAAAGTTTTAGTCTATTCTTCTTCTTCTTCTCCTTCGCCTTTCTCCCAACTATTTGGGGTCGGCCGCCCTTGTCTTAAACCTTCACTCATCTCGTCACTCGTCGCACACACCAACAGCACGCATTTAGAAGATTTAGTCTAATATTATAGAAAATTAGCCTACCAGGTATTTATCCAAATAAATAAATATATAAAAGAAAAATAAATTTTAAATTTAATCTATTATACATAATTTTAATATAGAAAAACAATTACCGTGAAAACCACAAAATTCAATTTTTCGGTCATTAGTTTTGTAAATTCTTATGCGTAAGTGATCATTAATAAAGGGTTTGGCATTTATTTGTGTACTGTATAAGAGTATTGTAATTTTTAAAAACTGTTTTTAATACTATTCCGTTCATAAAATTTGTAATACAAGAACGATCGTAAAGCAAATAATGTGTCACTCGTACAAATAACATTGAAAATGTTATTTATCGAAGGACTACGTTAAAACAGAATAATAAATTTGAAAAATATGCAAAAAGTAAATGCCGAAACCAGGGATCGAACCAGGGACCTTTAGATCTTCAGTCTAACGCTCTCCCAACTGAGCTATTTCGGCTTTATGACTTCATTGATTTTTTAGACTGTTTTAGTAACAAGTACCGTTAAAAATGTCAATATCAAAAACATTTAAGATAGCATTAAAATATTATTGTATATTTAGTATTATTTTGAAAGGAGCGAAGTAAATCTTATACTACTTATAACTGCTGGGTGATAAACGGAATTGGCGAATTGTCTCACGTCGCATTGTACCCGCGTTGTGTTATTTTGGTATTTTAATTTTATTTGTATCAGTTGGCCAGAGTTTTCTCGTCGATATTAGTATGCTATTATAGTACACAGTAGCGAAAAAAATTGTATATTATTTTTGTTAAACTTTTTTTCTGCTTTCGATACGCCGTAAATAACCGCGGGTGTAGGAAAATTAGAGACCGTCGTACGTAAAATACACACATATATACATTAATTATACACGTATTATATACCTGCAGCTCACACGTCGACCTATTACCGCCTCGGTATGGACTTTTAGCCGGGGAAAATGTATTGATCCCAAATAACCTCGTAAATAACCGTGCAACGCGATGGGGGTGTGCAACGGTGATGGGTAAAAATATATTAAGGGTGGATGTAAAGGAAAGCAATTCAAACGCAACGTATTTCGTCAAAATTGCTCTTCAACATTTAATTTACACAGGAGATGTATGCAAGATGGGCCGTATGGCTAGGCCTTACGCAGAATTGTACAAGAATTTTATTACTTGTACAATAGTACGAGTGTATTCAGGAGATAATAAATTATAATAAAGTCTCAAAACATTGACGTTCATGTTTGTGAAAATAACCGTGAAAATAATATAATACTGTGTTTTGACTGCGCCACAGACGAACTCATGTGATTTTTTTTCAACTAATTTGGTGATTATATTTAGCGTTCGGGATAGATTCTCTAAACTTATGGTCGAAGGCCGGTGTGAAGTTATGAAGAAAAAAAAAACAGTTCCATCACAATTCCGGAAATGTTCGGCACCGCCGCGGCGTCGTCAATATCCACTCACACACGTTATACATATAACAATATATATTAAGTGTAGGCGTAGTATAATATGTATATCATGTATCGTATTTATTATATATGGGGTCTGCATGAGGAGGCTGTGGCTTGTACGACTTAAAAGGGTCACGATACGAGAAAGAGAAAAAAACGTCCCGTTGTCATCGCCGACCCCATCGTTTGGACGGAATACAGAATGATCAGTTTCCCACGTCATTATAGTTGTTAACTTGTATACGCAATAGGAAAAACAGAGAAAAAACATATAATATGGAAAGTTTTATGATTTATTTTAATGGTATTATGTAATACTCGTATGCGAGATTTAAATTTCAAAAACATTGGTTAAAGTTTTGCATAAAAATGTGTTTCTTCAATCACTGAAAAAATATTAAAAAAAAAACCACTTGACATTATGTTTAGATAAAAAGTAAGGATTTATGTTTGAATTTTAAGATTTGACCGCTGCAATTCCTATTTAGAGTAAAGATTAAAATCTAATTTTCGATTGTTATTTTCCATGTACAATAAATTGTTCTCCATTTTACATGTTTACACGAAAAAACTGCTAATTTTGATAACTCTGTATTAGCGTAAATGCAATACCGACTATTATTAAATACCTTTCAAATGGCGTCTTTACGCACAGACTTACTTTTAGTCGTTCGATTATTCGAATTCACGCGTTTTATGATATACTCAACGAATTTATATAAATTCACTATAATATATATATATATTATAACAAAAGTAACTCAATATAATTGATTAATTTAAACAAAAAATGCTAAACGATTCGTCATTGTATACCCTACGTAACATAGTCAATAATATGTATCATAAACACGCTTCTGAGCCTAATGGCTGAAAAATCACAACGAATATGTTTATAGATACAGGATAACTTTTTATTTAACCATGTTCCATAAAGAAATAAAACGTAAAAATAGATACGAATTATTTTCTCTGTTCTTCTTGTATTTAAGACTTTAAACTATGTAACTGTATAGTTTAATATTCTAACCAATAAACTAAAAATCCGTTAGTCTTATGTTGGATTTATGATTGTGAACAGTGAACGTTAGACAATGAGAAGTAGCTATGAGTTTCCTGAAAAAATAAAGGCGTTTGAAACAATATTCGAAGAACGAACAAAACGTGTATCGAACGGTAAAACACGCACAGATCGTTTAAATATTCTTATAGGTATCCTGATTCTCGATCGCGCTGCTAAGGAATCACTTAAATACGTTTTAAATCAACCCCGACCGTGTCCGTATAATAGGATTAAGACGGTTAACTCGCAACGTGACACATTAATTGTGTGTTGACCGATTAATCGTCTATCGGATGCGAACCATTTAGATACGTCCACCTGTTCCTCGTGGCGGTGCGCGCCAAGTTCAATTTCTCTCGCGCCTTCATCCCAGTTGACGCGACGATCCCGATGTAAAATTATTGTAATCGTTGTTTTTTTTTTTTTTTTTTTTTTTTTTTTTTAACAAAGATGCCATTAAAATATTTATATATATATATATATATGTATACCATTCAAAGATAATCGATTTGCAGTGCCGAATGAGCAAGCCAAGCACGTACACAATTGTATAATAAAAACGGTGAAACGATGCACTACGCGAAACGCTAACATGGATTGCTGCAATAAATAATGCTCGCCGATCTATTTTGCATAAATTACCTACGCAAAAGCGCTGTGCGGAGGCAAATGTCGAGCACTATAGTTTTTTTCAACACTTTTATCGTCGCGTGACAAAAAGTTCCCGCGATATGTTCACGCACCGTGTACGGTAACATACGGTTCTGAACCATCGCCAGGCAAACTGTGAATCTGATTGAACCCGTGAGGAGAAGGTTCACTGTAAAACACATCAGTTTTTGACGCCAACAATCCCTGCGTACGTTTTCCGGTCGTGCGATGTTCCTTACCTGTGATCTTATGTAAGGAAAATTTCGAAAAATACCGTCGAAGAGATCTCATTAGATCGATTGAACGTATTCGTATGAAGAATTTTTCAAAAAACACACACGTGCACTTTTAGTTTTTTTGGTTGGGCCCCTGGCTTTAGCTCGTTATAGTCATTACGATCGAATCGAATTATTCGAAATACCCTCGCGGTGTTTGAATTTCGCGGTAAATGCTAACACACTAGCATAGCAAAACGGCGAGAGAAGAGTGCAACAAATCGGCGTTTCTCGAGTTGTCGGTATTTCGACGTTAAACCAAACGATGTTACAACATGTATAAACGTGTCAACGAAAATTTTCACAAACACACAAAACTCAAATATTATCAGTTTTTATCATTTTTATACTACTCGCTTCAATAAATTAGTTGACTGTTCAATAGCCCTTGGTGCATAGTTATAATTTCTCTCGTCAAAATATTTTCACTTTTATAATCATTGTTCTTCTCATTTTTTAAATAATGGTAGATCGGATATAAAAAAAAAAAAAATTACACTCAAGTCCATTGAAACATATAAGAATAATGAAATCAGAAGAGATCCAAGAAATAAAAACCATATTGAAAAATCTTGAAAAATGACGCATGGAACGATATTGCAACCGAATTATCCCAACACATTTCAACTAAAATCTCGGTTGATAAGTATATGAAAAAATAATCTCATTATTAGTTATTTGAAATGGTATTATTAGCGTTTACATTAAGCGACTGACAGAATAACTATGAAGTTTATTATTTATTATTTTATGGAAAACACGTGAACATTCATACATAGGATTTCGGTTGTTGGCGAACAGTTCGTCAAAGTTTACCGGACATTTAGCCGAAGAGTTCTTCGCGCCAAAACAAAACAACTTTAAAGCAGTCAATATTTGTCGAATCACTGCCGCTATTGCTACAAGATTTGCGGAGGGGTAAAAATAAAACGGGATGGTTCTAAACCGGTTACCGGGTTTTGTTACCGGAAAAATAGGTATTTGCGTGCCATTTTTTCAAATTAAATTTCTTACTATTTATAATCTTATTGGTAGATGTGTGCTAACCATTTTTCAATTATGAGAAGTATAAAACGATCAGTTTGGTCTACATAATATTAAAAGCTATTACCAATTTATTTTCATACACATTTTACATTCTTTCTGTTTTCTTTTGTAAAATAGTATCAATCATAAAAATATTTGATTATAATTAAATTATAGTATTCAATTCAAGTATTCAAAGGTATTGGATACTTTTATTTTACTTCCCCCCTCTATAATTCCAACTTCTTTGCACCTTTACTAGGAACTAAATCAATGTTTCTCAGTGTGGGTGATATCATCCTCCGGTGGGTGGTGAAGAGGCTCTGAGGGGTAGTGAATTTATTTTGGGTGGTATGGGGTATTGAACAAGTCTTGGATGGTAGAGTGATGTTGACTTAACACTGTTGAGCAAAATATATATTTTATTTACATTAAAATTTAGAAAAACATATAGATTCATGTATTTATCTATCAAATACATTTGAGATAATATAATAAAAAAAACCATCAGCTAGGTCTACATGCGTTTGATTATCTGTAATGATTTTCAAACTAATTATTTTTACTATATTATTTTCAAGCAAACCTTTTTTTTTAGGGTGCGTTGAAAAATGTTTTGTTTCTAAAGAGAATGACAGCTTATATAAGGTCGAGAACCAATGATGTATATCATTAATTTTTTTACGTTATAAAGCTAAACTCATAAGAGAAAATATATGGCAGTAATTATCATCCTTTTAAAAAAAAATTAGTAAGCATAATTACATTATTTCTGATAATAATTAATAAGCAACTCAAAACATAGAGGTAAAACCCGTTAAAAAATATTAATTTTAGGTTTAATATCAAACATTTTATTCAAATCTACAGTTTGGAGTAATATTTTTTTGGTACAGGATAAATATCTATTAAAATATTAGACATTAGAACTGAATTGTTAACGTGCATTGGACTTGCCGTATCTGCACATAATATCACAAATTGTTTTTAACTAAGTATTAATTATTTTCAAGGCACCAAGCCACTTCTTGTAAAAACCAGCCATACCACCGGGTATTGTCCTTGTTGCCTGACGCGCGCTTCGGAATAGCGGTTGTGTTGCAGCTGCAGTAATTATTTCCGAATGGATAATAACGTGTGCGATGACGTCCGGATGTCGAATGTCATCGGTAAAAATGGTCCTCAAAAGCCAATCACAAAATCCGTTTGATGGCATTCGCGATGAATTCGTCTTTTGCTTACTTCCGAGACGCGCGTTCCTCGGCCAGACTATTACCTCGCAGGTAATACATGTCCCGGTCCCTTTAGGTACACGAGTGAAACGCAAACGAATAAATGTGTAAATTTTTGCGCTATTGGGTTTACGCGTTGTAACGAGGAGTACCGACTACGGAAGCGACGAAAGGGTTTTACGGCAGCCTGCAAAGTCGGAAAAAAATTCAAAGTACAATAACGTACTCGGGTGTACCTATACAGTTGTATGGTAAAGTGCGTGCTTACATTGTACACGCATATAATATTCAAGCTTGGCGCGGTGCGCTCGGGGGAAGGGATTCAAATCGATAAACTTCGTTACGACCCACGGCACGCGGTTCAGGGATGGCCAAAATGCGTGTGCCAGTACTTATCATTGATGTGCAAGACGTCGAAACAACGATTGCGAAGATAGAGAGTGGAAGGAAAAAAAAAGCTCGTATAATATAATGTAATTTATATTCGTTATGATAATAATATTGCTTATCTTATTTGTGTATGCGCTGCAGAGGTGTAAAATGTTATGGTAAAAAGAAAAAGAAAACTAACAATCGTATCGCGAGCTTGTCCGGTATCGCGTATTTCGTTTTAATGGGCGAACCCACGTCATACGTGCCCAACGCGTTGATCGAATTCCAATGACCCGCTAACGGTGTATTTAAAAAAAAAATGTTCAACAGTTTTATTTCGAAAACTTCTAAAATTGCATACGATTATTTCCGCTCGATATATATATATATATATATATATATATATATATAGTACGAGTATTAAATGTATTCCTCTCTATAGCGTTCTGGACTAATATGACTGGTACACGGCCAAGGCTGGATTAAGGGAGGGGGTTTAGTCGGGGTGTTAGCCCTGGGGCCCTCTTGAGTACCCAAGTGAAAGGGACCTAAACAATTGTAAGCCGATTAAATTTTTTCATCATATTAAAATTAGTAGTTTTATAGACGTAAATTGTATATACCTATTAATTTTATAATCTTATAATGCAATTGACAATTTGTGAATTAGTTAAAAAAAATGTATCGTTCTGCGAGCGTGACGAGCAGTTTTGTAAAGAATGTTTTGTCAAAAGGGCACATATAAAAATTTCAGCCCCGGGGCCCCATAGGTGCTTAATCCGGCCTTTTATACGGCGCTTCGACCGCTAAGTTCAACAGAATATCATAATAAAGCAGAAGAAATGGAAATATCTCAGTAAATCAAAACTATATGTATTGTCCGATGATTGGTTTTTATTTTTGTTTACTTACTCGGTATGTACCATGGCTATAGATAATATCTGTGTAATTACGTATTCGAAGTGGAACGTGAATTCGTTTAAAAATAAAAGATAATGACTGGATTCAGGCATTGGACTTGATAAATGAACCAAATTAATTTGTCGGTTATGTAATATATTTTGATTATGCGTCTCTACAATACTATAATGTATTAGTACATGTTTTTGGTACACATCAGGTGGAAATTAAATCGTACATCGTTTAGAATATATACTATGAACTTATGCTTTAGATTGTGTCAATCGTCGCGGATCTTTTACTGTTTCACAGTCCTACGAACGTTAAATAGTAATGATGATACTACGATAGTAAATGCGTATACTTCTTCATCGCGACAGTTCAATTAAAAGACGCCGAGTAACATTTTTTCTGTGAGTCTAGCTTTTTTCATTTCTCTGTTCAATAATCAATCAAAGTGTCGATTTATCCGTATAAAGGATGGTATGAGTCTTGCGAGGTTATGAGTTTTCGGCGGATTAAACGAAAAATCACCATGCGGAAAACCAATTGATACACGTTCGTATATAAAAAGGCGTAACAAATTAAATTTTGGTTCCACTCTACTGAAAAGTTAGAAAAAAGTTACTTTTAGCCTTTTAATAGAACTTATAATATATTTCTTGTAAATTACTCACATGAATCGATATGTGACATTGATTTTGGGCTTGTCGCGCGTTTTTCACGCTCGAATCGCCAGGATCAAAATATGTAGTGTAACATATCGATTTGTACGAGAACTTTGAAATATAAACGAAGGTGAACATTTATTTATTGTTATTTTACATATCTGATTAATCATCATGGTTTTTATTGTAAAATAATCATAATTAAATAAAATTAATATGAAATTCGATAAAAATCGTGTTTTTTAATCAGATAGGTATGTGAAATAACAACAAATACATTTCATCTTCGTTTAACTTGCAGAGTTCTTATACAAATCGTTATGTTACATCACATATTTTAATCTTGGCGACTCGAGCGTGAAAAATGCGCGACAAGCCCAAAATCGACGTCACACATCGATTCAAGTGAAAAATTTGCAAGAAGTACGAGTATCTTATAAGTATTTATTTTTAGATTTGAAATAATTTTCTGAAGATAATTATATAGAACCCAGGTTTTGAAGATAAAAAAAAAAAAAATGTAAAAGACTGTTCATTTGGTCACTCCAGAGAGTACACTAGTATACTAGTTTCCTCATCCATTTCAGGATCACTCTGTATATCAAATTAATTTTACAATTATATTATACGACAAGTATGAAACGCAAGCTTTATGAAACGCCCACGCGTATACAAGCGATGTTCATTGTAAAAGTTAATGTACAGCCTTTGCATTTGATTTTCACCAATGTGTTGCCACGGTTACGATGACCGACCAGCCGTTAAAGGTGGTGGCTTATTTCTCTCTCTTTCTATCTTACTCTTTCCTAACTATTACTATATCATCCTTACTATTCTCACTCATAACCATTTTACCTCCATTGATAAAAATCGCGCCCCGTGGTATACTTTTCGTCCTTGACATCACCCGTAAGCGTACTAATACCGGAATATAACCACGCACAAAACGTTGGTACGCACAAAACGAGGTAATATTATAATAGGTAATATTCATAAGCGCGTGCACAACACGCCCTCCACAGAAGCTGCAGCAAACACAGATGGCAATTTTAACGTAAAAATATTATACTGCGTGAAAACATTATTCGTCCGTGACAACTGGTATTGAGTTTACCAAGCGCGTTTTACATATTATTGAGAGCAACAGAATTTTTAGCGCAGTGTGATTGATTCGAACAATGAACTTGTCTGTAAAAAAAAAAAAAAAACAGCTTAAACATTTATCGTATTACGACATGGAGACACGTTGTATAAATAGGTAAAAATGCGTATGCACGTGATTAATGCGAATCTCCTTTATTATCCGATAAGAAAAACGATTAAAGCGCAGCATTGTTTTTATGGGCAGAGCTAAATAGCAGTGACAAAAAGAGGATTTATAATTCACTGTAAATGTTTTTACCAATGTAATAGTATCGGCAAACGAATGTATGTATTCGTGCAGACGTTGCAGAATCTTTAGCGGAATTTGAAGAGCTGTTCCTAATTTTTCGTGATAGTTATATCATTGCAATTGCAAAAAGCCAAGGCTGTCGGTGATACCTATTTATTATACATTTTTATTATTTTCACTGTGATAAATCATCAATTGCCAAACATATTTTGACTTAAGCTCCAACAAAATCCGATAAAAACTATTGACGGTTCACAGTGCTCATATTATATACCTCCTAATTGTATTGTACGCATTTATAATACAATTTGACGCGTTATCATCGTACGTGCGTTACAGCAAACTTTATCATAATATAATATCATTATATTATATCCGATATAATTCACGCGTTTCATATTCTTTCCGGGACACGCGTGCTCATATCTCAACGAGTGTACATTTAATGCGATAAAAATATTTTGTACACCATTATCCCTGTACATTTCGCTCTAATCGATTCACACATTTGTACAATGCACGTCATGTGTGCATACATATAGGTGTGAGTATTATTTTTTATGATATTTTCACGAATCTCGAAAATGTCAACGTCACGATAATTTATACGTTTCTACGTACGTCGTCGAAACAGGTGAAATATAATTCACACATTTTTTACGAAACCATTGAAAAAAAATTATTAAAAAGCGTTTTTTTTTTAAATTAAATTTCAGATGATTTTATTTTCTTCCCCCCCCCCCTCTGGGAGAGAATCGATTGAGCGTTCCTATGTACCTACACGTGGCGTATACGTCACACAGTATCGTAAGAGCGATTTGCGTGGAAAATTAAAGGACTGAGCATTTTCATGGCACGCACGTCCAAATCGCATATCATATTATATTGACACCTGCAAGTTAACGCACGTTCATAAGATAGCAAGGAAACGGAAGCGGTAATAATCATCCGAAATGCACGCAGGATCGTTTGGCTTTTTTTTTCACGTTATAATCTATGATTTTCCTTAGATTCAAGGTAGGTTGGACGATTGATGATTTCGACGGGATAGTATCACAGTTACTGATCAAGCGAATCGAGAAGAGATTTCTACATTTAAACATCTATATAGTTAATTTATAACGGTCGAGGATATCGAAGTATTGAACCGTTGTAACGTTTGATAAGAACCAACATGGCCACAGTCAGGTCCACGATAAATCGAACAGTCTTTTATAGGTTCTATCGGTTGCCATTCGGTAATAATATTCAATGAAAAGCTTACCGATAAAACTAATTATGGCGCTGTAAAATAAATTTGCTTTGAAATGATCGTACAAATAATCATCTACTAAACTTATTGGATCTTTACATATTATATAATAAATATTGACTCTCCCTTTTAACACTGCTCTCGGTAATCACCGTGTACATGCGGATGCGGTATAGTGGCCTGTGCAGTCGACATATATGCTACCTCCTATTTGCGGTTCTTGCAATGTCCGTGAATATACCTCCTGAACGCAACAAAAAGACGATTTTAGTCCGTAATCCATAATTAATTCGCGTGCGGTCCGGGATCGATAACTGATAAAAAATATGTTTAATGAAAACCAAACCAATTAATAATAAATTAAAATGTGTATAAATTGTTCTTGGTGGCCGATCGGCTACATCATACTTCGGTCGTGGAATAAAATATATCCTGTCAAAAACATCGTGCGATGATGATATTGCAATAACACGCATGATCGAACGCCTAAATTTACATACAACGTGTGTGCGTACGAAACGTGTAATTACAAGACACACACGCACATGCACACGTACGCGTATATTAAATTAATTACGCGTATTGCGTTCACCCAGATGGTTAGACGGTTCTTACTCGAATAATGTACACCGCTGCGATTTAATGATATAGGTACTGCTGCTAATCTCGTTATCGTGTAAACGATGCCCGCGGCGGCGATTATAATATTCGCACCGCTCAACCGAGTCAATGTAACTATAATGATGATTGCGAATGTGACTCGTGCAATTGAACATAGTGCGATGAGAAAAAGCGCAGAGGTTCATTGTCCAAGGATGACCAAACCCTCGATATCGTGGACGAGGCCAGAATCTCAGGACAAAAACGTTTTGCGTGGTACATAATACGATTCAATGAAAAATAAATTTACGTTGTTGGATGGTTAGTTTTTAAACCTATAATGCCTAACGAAATAACAATATTTTTAACTATAAAACGTATACGCGATGGTTACAATTTACAATTGATATAAAAAAAATATGTATTATTTATGAATTTGTCGTATTAAGACGTTTAACAATCAAAATCAGAATGGGTTTGATAGCAGATGAGAATTAATATATATATATATATATATATATATATATATATATATATAATATGTGTATCGAAATTCTACATAATTTGGTGTAAACATAACAATTTATTGTTTAACATTGAAAAGAACAAAATTACGTATTTTTCCAGATCACCTGCACCGGTTATCTACAACTGTTATTTAATTAATAATCTCATTTATCAAGTGGTTGAAAACGGTGATTTAGTTTGACACGTATTTATCTTTCAAAACTCATTATTTAAGTACATATGTCAAAAAAATCATCATCCATGCTTGAATTTAGCACTAAAACATGTAAAGATTTCTCAAACCCTATTATTTTAATAACATTTTTCATTCGTACGTTGAATATTTGAATATAATTTTATAGTCTGTCCGCCCTACGATAATATTCATATAAAATGCCTCGAAGCTATCCAAAATCAATTCCCTCGTTATATATATATATATAAATGTATCCCTCGTCAACCTCACTCATCTTATAAGCCGTTATTAGAAAAACTAAATATGAGCAGCCTTGTTACTCAGATATGTAAACATGATTTAAAATGCTTGTTTAAATTGGTCAATGGCTACATTGACTATTTACTCAGAATTATTACAATTTAAAAATGTCCACGTTTCTGAGTGACAAACTACATTTCCTTATACTTACTTTTCACATAAAAGTACCTAGAACTAGTTAGGTTATACAATCAATTATTAAATTCGCTTTTAATTAGATCCACTAGATAAGCTTTTTATATCCAAATTTATTTATTTAAATTTAATTCTGTTGAGTAACTTTATAGCTATATTATCAGTTATTAATAAAATTATATTCGTAAATGTATTATTTATTTTTTTTTTTTTAATTGTCATTCATTTATATTATTTTTCGTCTATTATTACAAGTATGTATGTAATACTAATTGGGATTCAGCGCGTTTAAATTACAATAAATAACTAAAATCGTGAAATACCACTGCTAGTGTATCACGGATGACATCATAATGCAACGGTTTTCAAACTTTTTTTTCCGTGGTGCCTTTTTTTAGACCCAATTTAGCCATGGTGCCCTGGCTGTGAATAACATTAAAGATAGAAACAAAAAAAGATCTAACCGATTTTATTAATTTAAATAAAATTTTACTTAGTTATAAATTAATGCATTTTTAAATTTAAAAAATAAATAAATAAAAATGATTGTTATTATGATTATAATTATTATATAAAAATATTATAAGGTTAAAATGAAAATAACTGATTATACAAAAGAAAATATTACATTATTTTCTATAACGTTTTTACGAAAACAATAAGGAAAAACAATTTTATACATTTTAAACTATTTGTTATGAACCATAGACGGTGGTGCCCTTAGAAAGTGGTCGTGGTGCCCCTAGGTCACTGCGGTGTACAGTTTAGGAATCGCTGCCATAATGTATTATTATTATTATTATTATTATTATTATTATTACTACTGTAATTATACGGTTTTTCAATGGATTCAAATGGATTTAAATGGATTCAATGGAAAGGGTACATATGACGGAGAAATGAGGATGATATAAGTAGAGCAGTCCTGGAGTGGGAACCAACGGGAAGAAGACCCCGAAGGTGACCAAGAAAAATACGGTTAGGCGTAGTAGAAGACCTTGACAGAATGGGAGTTAAAACACCGAGAGAATAGTCTTTAGAAGAAAAATAAGTTATACTTATATATTACCGTATTATATATATTTTTGTCTCTGTCGTCAATGTCTAATTTTTTCGTGATCTTTGCTATGTTGTTAAAACATACGCACCGAAGTATCGCGCTATAATAAAAACGCGTGGACGTATTAAATATCAAATTGATCATATTTTAATTAAAATCATCACAGCGCGAAACAGTATATCAATTTAAGTTCAATTACATTCGTCGAAGTTTTACAATAAAAACGCTGCTGTCGTCGATTTATATCATTTACTTTGATAGATAAATTTAATTGACTTAAATGACACTGTTATTTGCTACGTGACTGTTACGATTCCATATACGTGTACACATAGTGTACGCATGGGAGTGATGGACGAACGTATAACGATAGGGGAAAAATAACAATTACATTAAAACTAATGAATTTCATTTTCAACTCAACACATGTGTGGTCATGCGCAAGAGTTTACTATGTTAATAACAGCTGAATGTTGTGTTTTTGAGTTACATATGATTCGGATTGATAAAAAAATTAAAAATACAAACAGCAGAGGAATGAAATTAATAATTATTACGGTAAAACATTTTTTTTTTTTTTGTAAATTAATTTATAGAAATTATATTATACGATGGTTGTAAATCGAAAAGTAAACCAACGAATTATTTGATTACAACATCGTATAATAATAAACATGATTTGCGTAAGTATTGTAAACAGAAAGTCATATAGAATTCATGGGAGTGTTTCGATTCATGTCACAGGGAGTTGAGTTTTAAATCGATTTTCTGGTGGTTAATATGGTGTTTTTTAAACATGTTTCTATAAGAATGAATTGCTACGAAAGTACAGTATAACATCTTAAGTACAGTTGTCGGTTTATAATTTTATTTAGTTATAGTTATTAGATGGGTGTGTAATTTAGTATTGTTAAAGATATTTATTATGTTAAATAGTAAGAAATCAAGTTTTATTAAGCAATTGTAATTGTTTTTTTTCAAACTTTTATGACAATTGAGTTCACAGTATATATTAATATTAATATATCATAACTATTGTAAAAATAATGTAAAAAATAAGTACAATAAATTAATATATAATATTTCTATGGTTTGAATTTTACATAATTTAATATTGATTAAGATGAATAAGTTTATAAAGAAATCCAATTTCAAATAATTGCTTTCAATTTTGTTAACTTTTTTTATTTTTAGAATATAATGGAAACATGAATGGAAAAAACTGTATTACATTGTGTACATGGGAAATAAATAAATAAGAACAAATAACGAGAATGAGAAAGGACGGACAGAGAATGAAGAGATCATGAATTATTAATGTTGTGTAAGACTTAAAAGAGACTTTAAACCGGTTAAATTACGTACTTTGTTCTATCTTTTTATAAATGATCGATCAAAACGGCAATAAGAAATTGAGTGATATGAATGAACGATAAGATTTCCGAGGAAAAGGATTGGAGTAACGTAAAAGTAATATTTGAAAAATAAATTGGAATTCTACATTTAAAGGAGATACAATTCGATATAGATTATATACTTGATCAGAGTTTGAAGATTACTAAGAATATCAGTTGAAGGGAAAAAAAATGTATTACTTAGCCCTTTCCGGATCGTCAATGAATATATACTACAAAACATCGTTTATCCGTTAGTTTATTCTCTTTAAATCCGGATAGTATGTGTTTGGTATTTATTATTTTTATCCTATACGACATATAATTCTGATATGAACAATAGATCAGAATATTTGTTTTTGATAAATGTTTGCATATTATAACAATCATTGTCGGGAATACGAACGGTAAAATCGTTGAATGAATATTCATGTGAAATATCGTATAATGTTGTATTAGGTATTGTTTTGACGAAATTTAAATATGTAAACATAATTTAATTTGCCGACTGAAGCATACATTATTATACTATATTACATGATCCAATATGTGAATTACAGTGGCCTGTCAAGGTCCGACCGATAAGCTTGAACGTAATCGTTCACCGTACAAATGCAAGTATAACATATATTTTATTATTATATGAAAATTGCTAGACGGTTGAATAGTTAGTAAAAAAAAAAAGAAAAAAGAAAACCGAAAAAAAATGTAGTTCATACACTGAGCCGAAACATTGCTTTTCTTCATCACCATGCAGTTTAAAGGTATTTTTTAGCATACAATGTTCATACTTTTATATTATTCAATAATGTTTAATATTCATTATGCTCTTGACTTACGGTTTCAAATCTTTTAAACTTTTACCCATTCAAATGTATTTTATATATATATATATATATATATTTTTTTTTTAATGTTTTATTAATCGAATATCATGCTACTACAATTACACTAAATTATCACGGTGTTTACGGGAACTTATTACGATGTATGCCAGGGACGAGAAACTGATGACCCGCAGGTCACATCCAACCTTTGTATAATTATTATCTAGCCTGCGTTACCTTTTAAAATTTAATAAACTCAAGCTTGAAAGGAAAAAATACTTGATACAAAGTTGATATCCATATATCCACATAATATATTACATTGTTAATAAAATGTTGATATCAACTATAATCTGCTATCGAACTCAGTTATAGTTTGATCACTACATAACTAAATACGACATGTTCATAATTAATATTTATTTTGTTACCTATATCAAATTTTGGATCTATCGACTTGTATACGTTATGTAGTTGTAGTTGTAGTTTTAGTTTCCTGGACTGCTAGGTTTAAGTGATCTTAAATTGGCCCTTTAGGAACGTTAGCTTATACGTCCCTAATAGACGTTATATGGACGATATACATTGCTTGACTTTATATTCTTATATCAAACAGTTATTTCAATATTGCAACATTTTTCGTTTTAATTTTTACAGACGTGTATATATCGTGTGCCCTTGGGTCATTGGTGTTCAAATGTTGTAATATTTATATGCCAAATGTAGTACACGACAAAATATCATGTTGGACCACGTGTGGTGTTGCACAAGGTCGTCAACGTCGTCGTTATACAATATGCACGAGCGATATATTTGTCGTCGACCGGAAATCCGAAAAAAAAAAATCGGTACAAATTTCCTGAAAATGTGTATGTATCTCTGTGTCATGACGTCGTTCTTGCGTTTTGCGATTATTTGTAACAGCGATAATAAACGAGTGTTCCAATTCTGAGGTCATGTTATGGCTTGTGTTATTATTGTTACACAACACACATATGATACGAGGACACGGACTCTATCTGCTACACTGTCGTACTACAACGTTACAGGAAAAAAATAAATTAAATATAAATTGCACGCTTAAAATATAATATGATAACCCGTAATATTCTTCGCTCGAGAGAACGGTTGAAAAAATGTTCGTTGAACACACGCGTGAAACACAAGCTCGAATATTTTCATCGGAAAAAAACGTCACTTATTTTTCGTTTCGTCGGCCCGTGACAATGTTATAAATGACATCACGACACGCCATGGTACGTGAAAGAGAAAGAGAGAGAGAGAGAGAGAGAGAGACAGTATGCAAAAGTATAACAAGGACACGCATTTCCGTTTCCTCCCCTGACGATATACTTAATTCCTCTGGTCAACTTCTGATCAAAACATTTTTGCAATGGCACCCGCACACGAAGTTTTTACTGGTTGAAACGAACTTGCTAGTTGTACTTGCTTCAGCAGTACATATAATTAAATTGGTTGAATCATGCAGATACATAAGAGTTATCATTTTTCACTTGTAGTCGAACATATTACTAAAATTCTTATAGTTTGTTAAAATAAGAAATAAAAATTAAAGTTTATATTTTGATCTCGAGCGAAGTGAAGCGCAATATTTTTGTATTGGTTTTTTTTGCAAATCTTCAGTTAAAAATAATATATGTATGGTTTACTACACAAGTAAAGGTATATTATTTTATTTTTTTCGATTTCCTTGGGTTTAATTATATTTATAATATATTAAACAATTTTTTATTAGATTGCGTGTACTCGAGTATAATTAAAATCATACGTGTGCCTAAAATGCAATAACTCAAAAAAATTTACTTGAAATTGTTTTTAATAACTTTCTAACATTTTATTCATGTTATGTTTTTCAAAATGTATCAAAATACTGGTTTGATGACAATGTCTAAATGATTTTTTTTTTTCCCATTTGTTTTAAACATATAATTAGTATTTGTTAAGTTTTTTGAATCCCGTTGTCGTATAAGAAGTGCACTGCATGTGTCTATTAGCGGCTGAAACTCAGCTACGTGTGATGGTCGCCTGGGCGATCCTATTATTATACAAATGAGGATCATTTCAACGACGTATATGAAAATCTTCTCGTCGCTACCACGTCATCGACGTTCGCAATAGCCCATTGTGCTCGCGCGGACTTCGAGTGCCCACTCGGTACGGTCGGAAACTCTTCGCTCAAGCCTGTGTCGTTTCGAACGTATCACATAATATTGAAAAAAATTAAAAATTTTTTACCTGGACGAGATACGGTGTAAACGATCCAAAAAAATATTACGTGTTCACGCGTTTAAAAGATTTACGAATTTTTTTTCATGCTCAATCTATCAGTTCGATTAGAATTTCAAACTACAGTCATTTGGACATCGAAACTCGTCCGTGTTACATAAAAGTGTGCGTAATCATCGATATTAATCCACAACAATGGTTTCGAACAGAAGCAACGATCTTTTAAATAAATTTAACAATTATCGAAAAAATAAAAAATAACAAATAAATAGTATTAAAATGTTACTCGTGGCTGTCGAGAAACGTGCCATGAACATTTCGTTCATATTAAACAGTTTGCACTGTTTAAAAATGTTCGAAAAACTTTGGTCTGTGAACCCACGGCTAGTTTGTTGCGCGTACTAGGCGATTCGACGGAAATTATCCGTTTCGATATGACGTTATTACACTTTTATGGGATTTGCGATACGTGCTAATTAATTATTGTTTGTTCGACGTACCCCAATTATACGACTTCGCGAGGTTTCATATTTGCATATTTAGTATTTGCGTAAAACGAATGCAAGTGTGCGCACGCGTGCGATTTAATATAAGTATTATTATTACATTGCATTATTATGTTGTGTTTATGTTTAATTTAAAACGTCGTATTTTATGCGTAGTTTCGTGCACAAAACAAGACAAAGGTATACCGTCGTGTGCTGTAATACTATTCATTTGTACGTGTTATTCGAATAACTGTACGAAAACCTGATTTTATAAATATACGATTTCGATTTTGTTAGCCATCAGTTGCCGTTAACATTTTTACGTTTACATTGACGTTAATCCACGAACGCTTTTCGATTACCAAATTCTATTGTAGACATGTTTTTTCAAAAATAATTAAAATAATAATGCACCGTTATTGGTAAGGGAACGTCGATGATGGTTGTATATTTTACAAATATCTGCAAATATGCGTTCGAAATAATTTGCAACAGAAATACATTTCGAATTTTCATGTTCTGCGTAATTCTTAGTAGATTGAATTTAAATCATACAATCCAAGATTTCCAAATATTTGAGAAATTTCATTTACTTTTAGTTTATTATACGATAAGTTTTCGTGGGTATATCATCACAAGAGTCTACCAGTTATAATACAATTTTCCTTGAGCATGTCTACTCTGGTGTTTATTATTAAACCAATAAATCATTTACAAATACATACACATCTATCAATTGTCCATATTAAATACGTTTGCAGTTACACTTTGTAATAATATGATTTTATGCGAAAATAATTATGTACATACATGATAAATGTATGCACTCGAGTATAGTACACGTTACGGTAAAATAATCGACTCTAATCAAATTTAAAAAAATGCAGTTATATGTAAAAGTACAAGAGCTTGAGCAAAGTAAGCTCAAAATTATCATTAATGAGTTTTTATCTATTTTTCGTGGATACGGTGTCCGTCAAGTATGTGAAATCAATTATAGTATACATTTTATAGTGATACATTTATTCGTGCGACATTTTACAGTTGGAGAAATAAATATTTTGTTATAAGTCTTCTAGTCTGAATAATAATAAATATCTTCTCTAAGGAATAAAAATACGAAAATCTATCACGTAATCCATGTTGTTCTTAAAAAAGACGCATCAATAGACGTTTCCATCGAATAAAATTTGAAAAGAAAATAATCCTTTACTATATATGATATCAGTGTCACTATAGTATGAGAGAACATGTAGTTGAACGAAGTTTTTGTGGTATCGGAATAAATAAAATACGAAAATAATCAAAACTCAGTGTGGTTAATATACGAAAGTCAATGTAACGCATTACAAGTTAATGAAATTATTAATTTAATGACTCAGTGGGTAACAAATTAGGAGTAGCACCGAGGAGCGACTTTGGCATGTATACATAACATATATAGTTCTGGAATCCAATACAAAGCTAATGCGACTCGGATTCAAGAGTATGAATTAATTTGGTCTGACCGTTTTAGGGTAAACTTGATGTAATACGCCGTACAATATGATGCAGCTAATTATTTATAAGAACAATCGTTGGTTTGTTTCAATTGAAAAATAATTTTCCGTTAAATTATGATGTTACGATAATACTTTTACACCGTTATGCTCATCATTTCTTTAGTGACTAGCATTTGCAGTGCTCGGGTACTTAATTATGTACTCGATGAGACGTAAAAGTCCCACCGGAAACGAAACAAAACTACCGGAACGCCGAATCACGTTGGAGCGTCCTATCTTTTGGGAAATTCGTATTTCCACCGTCGACGTTTAAGGTCACCGTTTTACCGAGCGGCAACAGCTATTATCGGCAACATCATTAGGTTTAATGTAGAACAAGGCGAAAGCACCGTAATCTGTTTCGCGTCCGAGGATATAAAAAGCGAAAAAGAACGACAACGTGATTGGTCGCGTCATGCGTGCACTTTCCGGAACGAACGCGTTTCGGCGCGGTGAAAGCATTGAACGTTGGGCGTTGGGTCCCGTTGAAAACAAAAAAAAAAAAAAGCTGTGAAAACGGACCGGGTAAACTTCCTACCGAATTCTTGAAGATTTAAGTTCACGCCGACGGCTGCCGGTTAATGTAGTATCATTTCGGCCGTACAGGACGGAACATCATTTATTTTTTTTGCCAAAGGCTCGACGGAGGGGTTGGATACTGCGCGCTGCGGTAAGCTCATGCCGTTTACACGTATTTGCGCACTGTGTACACACCGCGCGGATAGAGCCGGCGACGGCGAGCGCAACGGAGGACGTTTTATTAAACATCGTCGTGTCAACACCGTTGATGATGTGCGCGCGCGTAAACGATATCCGTATCGTACGGTAGTTGTTTCGTTTTCGGAAAGCAAACAGTCTGCACGAGCTTTAAATATAATATGTTACCCGCCGCATACACCCGGCTCGGTGTGTACATTGCGCACGGTACCCGACACACACTACACTGTTACGTGGGTGTTTCGATATCGTGTTGTGTGCACGCGCGTAACAATCGGTTCGATCTCGTTTGATGCACGTGAGTTCGTAACACGACGATCTGTTGAACGGTTGTAATCGTTTGGGGGGAGGGGAGGGGCACCAGTCGTAAGTGAAAAAGGTTGAATGGGGGTTAGTTTTTTACGCTTCTCCCCCTTATTCTTTTTGTCCGTGAGCAACAAGATTAGCTAACAAAATAAAAATATCCGAATCAATAGAATGCGATTCAAATTGTTATTCAAATTTACTGTTGTAGCGTCTCGCTCGCAACAGATTTTTAAACCATATTTCCGCGCATTACTGTTGAAAATCGACGTGCTGAATGTAATAACGATAACCGTTCCTAATAAAAGCGATGACAAGGAAATGTGTTCGGTATTTTCGGATTCTTGCACGAAAAAAGGGTTTTAGCAATATTCGTTAATACTGTTCATAGATCTTAAGTTTAGTATAGTGTAATCGAATGCATGCGCTATGCTACGTCACTGGGGAGGAGTACGCGTTCACGGAACGATACGAAAACTCAGCGTTTCCTACGCGCACGGAGGATCCAGCAGACGAGGATAAACGGTGCGTCATGATCGCAATAATAATGTGTAACGTTGTCACGTAAACGCGATGAAACGACCGCCACTGGGCGACGACTGGGATTTAGCGGTACGCCCGATTAAATCAAATTATTGGTCCGAAACAACGTCAGCTACACGTGTCCGCGGGTGACGCGGCGGATACATCCTCAAAAAAAAAAAAAAAAAAACGTTATTTTTTAACAACAATTTAAACTTTAATTTCGGTTCTTCGAATAAATGTGCTTTTGCAAGCACCTGTTCGAGGCATCCCGATAGCACGACCGTTTCGTTATATTTCGAACGACGTAAATCATAATAATTGCTCCTAAGACGTGATGATTATTTTATTTCACAGACAGCGTCCGTCCGTTTCCTGCGTATTTTATTTTATTTTCTATTCGTAATGCAAATGGATTCTGCGAGTTCAGTGGTGGTTCGCGTTGAAAAATTAAAACTGAAAAGTAACAATCACTCGTGTAACAACTGGTACGCTGCGCCGTGGAGGTATCAACTTTTAAGATATATCATATTCAATAACGCTTAGGCAGATTATCCTCCCCGGCCTCCACAGGTCCGATGCACAAACTTTATTCGTGAAAACTTGGTCATGGACGATCTTCCCTCGTCGTACTAGCGACGGAAGTCGTAGTTATCGGAATCGGTATTATTATAATTATTGCTACGAAACAGAATATAACACAAAAATCAACAGGATGACATGTTCAGTGTTCGATAATAGTGCATTATCGCGTTTCTAATCGCGCTACAATGTTAAAATTAATCGTATTGTAATCAAACTAGCACGATACGTAACGAGACGCGATTTATTTCGCGAATTTAAACGCGTATTTAATTTAATTACAAAACACGCCTGCGTAAAATATCAAATGTAGATTTCGCTTTTGGCGTAATTTTCCACGTACCATTCCCATCTAGAGTTCTAATCAACTACCCACAAGAAGTTTAAATCCAAGTCACGGTTACATTACGTAATTTATGTGATTTCACAGTTACACCAATACGTAAACTATTCACAATTATTTTGCGTACCTATGGTAATCTTGAACTTGTTAACCTATTGCCGATCTTCAGACTTTTTTTGATCGGCCGATCATTTCCAGACAAACTGATCGTCACCCTTTCATAGATTTTCGTTTGCCCGTTGTCTCACAATCGATTCGTTCACATACATTATACAGCGTGTGCGTGCTCGTGCGAAAATTGAGTAGAAATAAATTTCTTAATTTTTTTCACGCGAAAGTTGAATGCATATAAGGAAAACGGACGAACATAATAATGAAATGACGCTATAAAAATATAATATGAAACGTGCATTGTACTTTTATGGTATTATTTTTAATACGATCATGTTTAGTATTATTTATATGCAAAAGCAATGGAATAAAATAAAATATGTGGTAACCATCACGGGTACGAAGCAATAAGAAACCGATAATCACACACGCGGCAACGTGGATTCCTCCAGCACAAATAAAACGGCCTATAAAGATTTTCTTATCGTTCCGATCAAATACAAACGCGTCCCGGACGCGCTATTGTTACGCGCACCGTGTTTTCCGTTAAAGTTCGTCCTTGTCGGCAGGCGAATATCGATTGATCGCCGTCCGCTGCGGTGTACAACGACGACCGAGACGGTACGCGATCGTGCATCGGAACGATCCGTCGCGCAACGCGAGCACCGCGGACGACAGCGGCACGAGACACGTTTGCCGACGCGGGAGGCGGACATTCGGGAAAAACAATTTTTTTTTAACGTGACGTCACGGCGGCCGGAGGGATCGGGCCCGTGCCGTAAGTGTAACACGACCGATCGGACGAACGGTTCTCAATCGCAGCCCGGGGCTCTTACCTTGCCGATTGGTCTTACGAGATCATCCCGGACCGGTGCGACGTGTTCGCGACCGAAATCGAAAAGCCCACGTGCGCGTAGCGGACGCTAAATCGTACCGTTGTAATGACAATAATGTCGTTGCACTCGATCCGCTCCACGTACGGTGTGTGCACTGCGACCGCTGAAGGCGTTTTCGCACGAGACGATGCGGTATACGGTTACGACCGTACGACTCGACCGCGGCGATCACGCACCGATACACCGTCTGGAACAACACTCGATTCGCGGCTGCGGCCGTGGCGGCGGCATTGGCGTTGGCGACGGCGGCGGCGGCGGCGGCGGCGGCGG